>NC_052150.1:175492444-175828783 GCF_902713615.1 Scyliorhinus canicula
ATATATAAAATACTTGGATAATGGAATGCATCAAGTAAAATTTCAAAATTTGCCAATGACATCAAAATTGGAGGTGTGCCTGAGATTGAAAATGATACCAACTGGCTGTAACAGGACATAGATAGGCTGTAGAGCGGCAAACAATATGACAGATGGAATTTAACACAAGAGTAGTGTGAGGTGATGTATTTTGGCAGAAGGGATAGAAAGAGGCAATATAGACTAAATGGTTCTCAGAGTCCACAGGGACAGAAGGATTTAGGATGTGTGGGAGGGGAGCAGGGTGGGTGGGGATGGATCCATGATTCATCTTTGAAGGTGGCAGATATCCAGAGACTAGTTAGCAAAGCATATGATTCTTGAGCTTCATAAATAGAGTATATTGGTGTTGAGTCCAAAAGTAGGAAAGTTATGCTGACCCTTCATAAAGCCCTGGTCAGGTTCCAACCAGTGCATCCAGTTCTTGTCACCACACGTTAGGAAGGATGTGAGAGTCCTTGAGAGGATGCAGAGGAGATTTACCAGAATGGCTTCAGGGATGAGGGATTTTAGCTATAAGTTTAGGTTGAGGAAGCAAGGACAATGGGGAGGAGATTTGATAGAAATGTACAGGATTGACATGGATAAGGTAGAAAAAGAAAGGTTGCTTCCATTAGCTAATGGCACAACCAGTAGGGGGACAAGGATTTAAGATTCTAGGAAACAAATGTAACAAAATGTGAGGAAGAGAGTTTTTCAAAACACAATGAATGGTAATAATCTGAAACTTGCTGCCTGTGAGAGCAGTGATGTGGAGATGCCGGCATTGGACTGGGGTGGGCACAGTAAGAAGTATTACAACACCAGGTTAAAGTCCAACAGGTTTGTTTGGAATCACTAGCTTTCGGAGCGCAGCTCCTTCATCAGGTGAGAGCAGTGGGAGCAGAGCCAATGAATGATTTCAAAACGAAATTAGCGAGGGAAATAAACTTACAAAGCAATGGAGAAATGTACTGACTGGATTGGTTTCTGAAAAGCTGGAAGGATTGGATGGACCAAATCAGCTCCTTCTGTGATTCGGGAGGCAACAAGACAATAATTTGTGGAGGAAAGGGTGGTTGGAGTTGGGCCAGTAGGTTTGCAAGGATGGAGAGGTCAAGTGTTGGATTGGAGCAGAGATATGATGACAGTGGGTTTGAGAAGGAGGGGGAACTGTACCCAACGAGAATGGATCATTAACAAAATCACCTTACATTGAAGCCAGGAAGGGAAGTTGAGTCGTCCAGCAGTTTAGTAGGAGCGGAGGTGGATCTCACGGACAAGTTGCGCTTGGAGAAAGCATGATAGGAGATAGTAGACAAAGTGGAGGAAGTTGCAGTTGGGGGCGAGAGGAGTGCCAGATGGGTGTGGGGAGGAGGTGCCGCTGAGAGCGGAGTTTGGCCAAGAAACATTTTTCTTGCACCCTAATTCTTACACTGAATTTGTCGATGTCCAACCGGTGTTAGAAAATACAAGTATTTCATGTAAATGTACATTTTACTAATTTCCGATGGATTCGTGCTATTTTGCCCCTATGTAATGTTTAGCAAATTTCCTGTAAAATAAACTATAAACGAAGTGCGAAACTTGTTCAGTCAGGTAACAGTTTGCCATAAAGACTGTAGTAGTTTACTTTTAAAACTGAACGCGGGTAGTTATCGCATTATTGTCCTGTAATTTCAACCAAACTATTCTGCTTGCATACTTCAAAGTCTCTGCTTCTAAACAAGCTTTGTCAAATTCATCCAACAAAGTATAAGTACGCAGCAACGTATTTTAAATAATGACATGTTCCTTTTAGGATCTTAAGAAATTAGAAAAAAAAATCTACAGAAGGAAGATATGTTGAGAAATCACACATTAGCAGCCAAGTGTAATGGAACTGCAAGAAGAGTGATTACATATGCGAAGCTTTGTAAGATGGTTATGTTTTAAAATGTCTCCTTTAATTCAAGGTAAAATAGGGTAGCTTGGAGAGACTGGTGAGATCTCCTATGGGATCCGCCTGGAGGCCATCTGATCTCATACTCAGTTGGCCTAGGGCCAAACCCATGCAACCTTGTTATGGAGACAGAGACTCAATTTGAAACCAATTCAAAGTCAGGCTCAAGTTTTTACACAAGAAGAAGGTAGTCGACCATATGGCCCATCAAGCCTGCTCCACAATTCAATATAATCACTGCTGATTGGGCTTCAACTCCATTTTCCCACCTGCTCCCCATATCCCTGGATTATGGAGTGTCCAAAAATCTGTCGATTGCAGCGTTAAAGATATCCAATGATGAAGCATTCATAATCCTCTGGGGGTAGACAATTTCCAAAGATTCAGAACCCAATATATCCTCAGCTCAGTCCTAAGTGATTGGCCCTTTATCTTGACACTTTGATACAAAGAAGAAGGCCCATGGTCATGCGGCTGTCAAGACTCTGAGTTAGTCAGACTGCGGGATTTCCCCCAGAAGATAGCCCTTGACTATGCCAAACGAGAAAAAAAGTACAGATCTTGTGTTAACCACAACGCCAAGTGCTGGACCTTTAGTGTTGTAATCTCAGGATTACTCCCCGTGTCACATGCCAGTGAGGCTAGAAATAGAAAGATAGTGCAGCTAAATAGGTGGCTAAACTGGTGGTGTAGGAGGGAGGGTTTCAGATTTCTGGACCACTGGAATCTCTTCCGGGTCAGGTGTGACCTGTACAAGAAGGACGGGTTGCATCTCAACTGGAGGGGCACCAATGCCCTGGCTGGGAGGTTTGCTAGAGTCATTCAGGAGGATTTAAACTAATATGGCAGGGGGATGGGAATCAGAGCGTTAGCTGAGAAGGTGTAATAACTGAAGGGGAAATAGAGAACAAAATTAAGAGAACAGCATGGGCAGCATGGTAGCATTGTGGATAGCACAATGGCTTCACAGCTCCAGGGTCCTAGGTCGATTCCGGCTTGGGTCACTGTCTGTGCGGGTCTGCACATCCTCCCCGTGTGTGCGTGGGTTTCCTCCGGGTGCTCCGGTTTCCTCCCGCAGTCCAAAGATGTGCAGGTTAGGTGGATTGGCCAGGCTAAATTGCCCTTAGAGTCCCAAATTTCCCTTAGTGTTGGGTGGGGTTACTGTGTTATGGGGATAGGGTGGAGGTGTTGATCTTGGGTAGGGTGCTCTTTCCAAGAGCCGGTGCAAACTCGATGGGCCGAATGGCCTCCTTCTGCACTGTAAATTCTATAATAAAAAAAAACATCACCCTGTCTGCTCAAATGCAGTGGTTTGAAGTGTATTTGTTTCCAAGCCAGAAATATAGCAGGTAATGCAGATGAACTTAGAGCACTTACTAGTACTTGGAATTACAATGTTGTGGCTTTCACAGGAACATGGTTAAAGGAAGGGCAGGATTGGCAGCTGAACATTGGAGGATATAGATGCTTCAGGAGAGATAGAGGGGGATGTAAAAGGGGTGGGCATTACTGGTTGAGAAGAATGTTATAGCCGTACTGCGGGAGGGCACCTCAGAGGGCTCATACAACGAGGCAATCTGGGTAGAGCTCAGGAACAGGAAGGGGGCAATCACAATATTGGCCATTTATTACAGGCCAGCCAACTGCCAGCGAGAGATAGCGGAGCAGATAGGTAGAGAGATTTTGGATAGGCGCAAAAGTAACAGGGTTGTTATGGCAGGGGATTTTAATTTCCCCTATATTGACTGGGACCCATTAGTGCAAAGGTTTGGATGGGGCAGAATTTGTAAGATGTATCTAGGAAGCCTTCTTGATGCAATATATAGATAGTCCAACTAGGGAAGGGGCAGTACTGAATCTGGTATTGGGAATGAGCCTGGACAGATGGTTGAGATTTCAGTTGGGGAACATTTTGGGAATAGTGACCACAATTCCACAAGTTTTTGGGTACTTTTGGTTAGGGATGAGGGTAACCCTCGTGTTAAGGTACTAAGCTGGGGCACGGCAAATTACAATAACATTAGACAGGATTGAAGAATTTGGATTGTATGCGACTGTAAATCAACATCGGACATGTGGGAGTCTTTCAAGCGACAATTGATTAGGATTCAGAAAAGTCACGTTCCTGAAAGAACAAAGGATAAGTATAGGAAGTTTAGGGTGCCTTGGATAATGAGGGATATTGTGAACCCCGTCAAAAAGAAAAAGGAGACTTTTGTACGGTCTCGAAGGGTGGGGACAGTGGAAGCCTTTGAGGAGTATAAAGATAGTGGGCGCGATTCTCCCAAAACGGGAGAAATCGTAAAGCCCCGGTCGGGGCTAGCAGCCCGACGCCGTAGGCTCCGGCAAGACGGGCTTAACGAAAATCGTTAAGCCCGCTTGCCGGAGTTAGCGCCGGCTGACGCGTCATATGACGTCAGCCGCGCATGCGCAGTTTGGAAGGCTCCAACCCGCGCATGCGCGGGTGACGTCATCGCGTTTTTGCGCGAAACCCGCGCATGCGCGGGCCGGGTTGCCCCTCAGCCGCCCCGCGAATGAATACTGCGGGGCGGCGGAAGGACAAGTAGTGCGCGGGCATCGGGCCCGCTGCCCGCGATCGGTGCCCACCGATCGCGGGCCCATGGCACCCTTGGCACGGCCGTGGTACTGCCGTGCCAATCTGTGCCATGGTTATTAATAGCGAGTTTGTGACGCCGTTTTTACGAACGGCAAGACCAGGTGTGCTTGCCGTTCGTAAAAACGGCGGAAAGGGCTGGGACTTCGGCCCATCTAACAGCTGAGAATCGCTGCCGGCCGTAAAAAAACGGCGGCAGCGATTCGGGTCGGGAGTTCGGCGGGGGGGGGGGGGGAGAATAGCGGGAGGGCGGCAAAAATGTTGGGAAGGCCCTCCCGCTATTCTCCCACCCGTCGTGGGGGGCGGAGAATTTCGCCCAGTAGGTCTGACATAGAGGGGAAATATACAGTCAATGGCAAAACTCTTAGGAATATAGAAAGTGAGAGAGATCTGGGTGTGCATGTCCACAGATCTTTGAAGGTGGCAACACAAGTGGACAAGGTAGTCAAGAAAGCATACAGAATGCTTGCCTTCATTGGTCGAGGCATCGAGTATAAAAACTGGCAAGTCATGCTACTGTTGTATAGAACCTGGGTCAGGAAGCACTTGGAATATTGCGCATAATTCTGGTTGCCACACTATCAGAAGGATGTGGAAGCTTTGGAGAGGGTGCAGAGAAGGTTTACCAGGATGTTGCCTGGTTTGGAGGGGCTATGTGGAGAGGCTGAATAGACTCAGACTGTTTTCATAAGAAAGACAAAGGTTGAGGGGTGACCTGACAGAGGTCTACAAGATTATAAGGGGTATGGATAGAGTGGATGGGCAGGCACTCTTTCCCAGGGTGGATGGTTCAGTCACCAGGGGGCATAGGTTTAAGGTCTGTGGGGCAAAGTTTAGAGGAGATGTGCAAGGCAGGTTTTTTACGCAGAGGGTGGTGAGTGCCTCGAACGCATTGCCAGGGGACGTTGTGGAAGCAGATGCATTAACAGCGTTCAAAAGGCATCTTGATAAACACATGGGTAGGATGGGTAAAGAAGGATACGGCACTAGGAAATGCTGAGGGTTTTGGCAAAGGTTGGTATCGTGACCAGTCTTGGAGGGCCGAAGGGCCTGTTCCTGTGCTTTATTGTTCTATGTTCTTGGTGAAGACTGATGCAACCATCAACTCACTCAAAGACACGAGTAGAAGTAAACCGAGGTTTTAATCAGCTTAGAACAGAGCCTGCCTGCGACTAGTACAATACTGTGACCCGCATACAGGTCAACTGCTCTTTATACTTCCTTTCAAGGGGAGAAGCCATGGGCGGAGCCCGTACATGCCCCAACATATCCCCCTGTGGACATATCACCACATTCACCCCATGTTAAAAAAATGAAGTCCGGCGGGGGTGACTGGCTCATAAGTTCAGCCGGTCCGGCGCACGGATTGTGCGCTGCGATTGCCGAAGCACTGGTGTTGCTACTGGTCCGGGTGCCAGGCTCATCCATGCTGGCATCGGAAGTGGGGCCGGTGCGGGCACAGGCGTGGACTCCGGGAGCATCTCTTCTGGAGCTTCATTCCTGTGAACCTGTGTGGCGGGCGGGAGGGAGCACGGGGGCCATATAGGGGCGGGGGCGCTTCACATGGTAGGTTGGGCGGGATATAGTGGGGGGGGGGGGGGGCTGAGGTGGTGGTGGTGGTGGTGGAGCCTGCGGGCGCCAGGTCCCGGAGGGAGACGGTATCTTGTCAGCCTTCGGGCTGTATAAGCATACTGGGGGTTGGAGTGCAGGAGCTGGACCCTCTCTACCAGAGGGTCGGTCTTATGGTTCCTAACGTATTTTCTGAGGACGACTGGTCCCGGTGTCTTCAGCCAGGACGGAAGCGAGGCCCCTGAGGTAGCTCTCCTAAGGAAAACAAACAAGCGGTTATGAGAAGTCTTGTTCGTGGCTGTGCAAAGGAGGGACCTGATAGAGTGGTGCGCATCGGGGAGGACCTGCTGCCAGTGAGAAACTGGGAGATTCCTGGACCTCAGGGCCAGGAGGACGGTCTTCCAGACCATCGCGTTCTCCCTTTCCACCTGCCCGTTTCCCCTGGGATTATAACTGGTAGTCCTGCTCGAGGCAATGCCCTTACTGAGCAGGTACTGACCCAGTTTGCCGCTCATGAACGATGAGCCCCGGTCGCTGTGGACATAACTGGGTAAACCAAACAGGGTGAAGACACTATGCAGGGCTCTAATTTTAAAAAAAAATTTAGAGTACCCAATTCATTTTCCAATTAAGGGGCAATTTTGTGTGGCCAATAAACCTAGCCTGCACATTTTTGGGTTGTGGGGGCGAAACCCACGCAAACACGGGGAGAATGTGCAAACTCCACACAGACAGTGACCCAGAGCCGGGATGGAACCTGGGACCTCGGCGTTGTGAGGCTGCAGGGCTAACCCACTGAGCCACCGTGCTGCCCATGCAGGGCTCTAATGATAGTGGACGTGGTCATATCGGGGCAGGGGATTGCAAATGGGAAGCGGGAGAACTCATCTATGATGTTGAGCAAATATGTATTGCGGTTATTGGAGGGGAGGGGCCCTTTGAAATCGATACTGAGGCATTCAAAGGGCCGGGATGCCTTTACCAGGTGGACCTTATCCTGTCGATAGAAGTGCGGTTTACACGCCGCACAGATTTGGCAGTCCCTGGACATAGCTCTGACCTCCTCGGTGGAGTAGGGCAGGTTGCAGGCCTTGATATAATGGACGAGCCGGGTGACCTCTGGGTGGCAGAGGTCATTGTGGATAGCTCATCGTCAGTCATCTTGCGTGCTGGTGCATGTGCCACGGGACAGGGCATCTGGGGGCTCGTTGAACTTCCCAGGACGATATACTATATCGTAGTTATAGGTGAAGAGTTCGATCCTCCACCTCAAGATCTTATTGTTCTTGATTTTGCCCCGCTGCGTATTGTGATCATGAAGGCTACCGATCGTTGGTTGGTGACGAGGTAGTGCCTCCAGTGCCGCACGGCTTCCACAATGGCTTGGGCTTCTTTTTCTACTGAGGAGTGTCGAATTTCAGAGGTGGTGAGGGTGCGCGAAAAGAACGCTAACGGTCTGCCTGCTTGGTTGAGGGTGGCGGTGAGAGCGACCTCTGATGCGTCGCTCTCCACCTGGAAGGGAACAGACTCATCCACTGTGCGCATCTCGGCTTTGGCGATGTCCGCCTTGATGCAGCTGAAGGCCTGGCGGGCCTCAGTTGCCAGTGGAAAGATGGTGGCCTTGATTAGTGGGCGGGCTTTGTCCGCATAATTGGGGACCCACTCGGTGTAATATGAAAAGAACCCAAGGCACCTCTTCAGGGCCTTGGGACAGTGAGGGAGAGGGAGTTGCAGGAGGGGTCGCATACGGTCAGGGTCGGGCCCTAGGTTCCCGTTCTCCACGACATAGCCGAGGATGGCTAGTCTGTTTGTGCGGAAAGCGCACCTTGTTGTAGGTGAGATTGAGGGTTTGGTGATTTGGAGAAATCTCTGGAGGTTGGCGTTGTGGTCCTGCTGATCATGGCCGCAGATGGTGACATTGTCCAAGTACGGAAATGTGGCACGCAGTCCGTACTGGTCCACCATTCGGTCCATTGCTCTTTGGAACACCGAAACCCCATTCGTGGCGCCAAAGGAGACCCGGAGGAAATGGAAAAGGTGGCCGTCTGCCTCAAAAGCCGTGTAGTAGCGGTCCTCCGGGCGGATTGGGACCTGGGGGTATGCAGACTTCAGATCCACCGTGGAGAACACCCGGTAGTGTGCGATCTGGTTTACCATGTCTGCGATCCAGGGAAGTGGGTACGCATCGAGTTGCGTATACCGGTTAATGGTTTGGCTGTAACCAATCACCATCCGGAACTTTTCCCCGGTCTTGATGGCACTTGAGCTCTCCAGGGGCTATTGCTGGCCTTGATGACACCCTCCCGCAAGAAACGCTGGACCTCGGACCTGATGAATGTCCTGTCCTGCATGCTATACCGCCTGCTTCTGGTGGCAACTGGCTTGCAGTCGGCAGTGAGGTTTGCGAAGAGAGGGGGAGGGTCGACTTTTAGGGTCGCGAGTCTGCATATGGTGAGTGGGGGCAGGGGCCCCCCGAACTTCAGGGTTAGGCTCCTGAGGTTACATTGGAAGTTGAGTCCCAATAGGAGAGGAGCACAGAGGTCTGGGAGCACATATAATTTAAAGTTAGCGTACTCAGCGCCCTGTATTGCTAGGGTTGCAGTAGTGCACCTTTGGATTTGCACCATGTGCGACCCAGTGGCGAGGGAGATGGTTTGTTGCGCCGGGAGAATTGGGAGTGAGCAGCATCTTAACATGTCCGGGTGAATGAAGCTCTCTGTGCTCCCGGAGTCGAAGAGGCAAGGCGTCTCGTGCCCGTTAACCCGGACGGCCATCATGGAGCTCCGGAGGTGCTTGGGTCGCGACTGGTCCAGGGTGACCGCGCTGAGCTGCGGGTAGCCGGCGGCATGGTCGGAGGTGCTGGGGCGGTCCCACAATGACTGTCCATATTGATCATACGCGTTGAGCGGTGTAGCAGGTGGCGACCAAGATGGCGGCCCCGTTGGTCGAGGGTGGCGGGCAGTGAGGAAGATGGCGTCCAAGATGGCGGCCCCCATGGATCGCACATGGCCGGCCGCGTGGGGGAGGATGGCCAAGGTGGCGGCCCCCGTGCGTCGCACGTGCTGTGAGGGCTGGAAAATGGCCGCCCCCACTAATAGCATAAGGCTGATGACGCATCTGCAGGGAGCGGAGTCGACAAACACGCTGCCACACTGCGGCGTCTGCGGGCCTGTGAGTCTGAGGGTCGGGCCTGTGAGTTAGAGTTCTTGGACCTGGCCAGGCAGACTTTGGAAAAATGTCCTTTTCTCCCGCAGCTGCTGCAGTTCGCGTTGCGGGCCGGGCAGTGCTGTCGGGGGTGTTGAGACTGGCCGCAAAAATAGCAGGGTAGCCCCCTCTGATGGGGGGCTTTGTCTTCACCACAAAGACTGATTTCAGGTTCAAAGTATCAAGGCTTGTTAAGGGTTCAAGACAATAGAATCACCAGTGGATACCTTACTATGAAAGGTTGAGTGAAGGGGGCTTTGCTTAAAAAGATATCAGCAGATTAACCACAGTGGGGTAGGGAGAAGTGATCCTGTTAAAACCAGGAGGAGCTTGGGATTTTAAAAACAAGATTACATTTCTCCTGGGGATGTGGTGTAATGTATACACATAGTGTGAGGTTTTCAGTTGTGTTAGGAAGTAAATAAAAACCTTTTCTGAAGTTTAGTGTATGCGTTACCAACTAAGTCATGTTTATTCAATGTTGATTTTAGTTTGTTTGTTATGGTAAAAGTCTTAAAGTGCGACACAGTGGCGCAGTGGTTAGCACTGCTGTCTCATGGCGCTGAGGATCCGAGTACGATCCCGGCCCTGGGTCACTGTCCGTGTGGAGTTTGTACATTCTCCCCGTGTCTGCGTGGGTCTCACCCTCACAACCCAAAAAGATGTGCAGGGCAGGTGAATTGGCCATGCTAAATTGTCCCTTAATTGGAAAAGAAGAACTGGATACTCTAAATCAAAAGAAAATGTTAAAAGTCTTAAAATGTGAAATCTTGTGCAGTTCTTTGCACTGATGACTGGGAAATACATATCTCTTTTTAAAAGTTAATAATCTTGCAGTCTCTGAGGGTCATAATAAAATAAAATAATTCTTAACTTAAAACGTTAAATGTTGATACGTAATCGGAGGAAAGTGCCGTCTTACTTTTGTAATCTGCTGTTGTATGATGCTTCCTTTAAAATACTCTGACTAAAGAGAGGAGCTGGTTATTCAGGTTCTTAGTTTACTTTTACTTAGAACTATTTGATGCAATTCAAAATAACGTCTTGGAATTTATTTTGAAAAATTGAAATGGTGAGGCTATAGAACACTGTCGAATTTCTGGAGGTTGCTTTAACAGCTGAGTTTAGCAGGTGAAATCAGGGTTTGCAGTGAGGTGAAAAGGTTCCTTGCTTCTAGTTGAACAGGCGTGGCCGTGGCACTCTTAGCTGCCCTGTTACTTACAGCAGACCATTAGCTGTTTCTGGATGTCTCTCTTGGTTGAAGCTCTATTCCAGATGGTCCTCTGTGGATCTGCTTTTTTCATGCCTTTTCAATGCTTTTTGCAGGCATGAAAAGAGGACCACTGTTATCATACGACCTGTATAACAATGCAGAGCCATTTCCATATAAGGTAAGTAATAATTCCACTACCGTTATCGGAAGTCTCCTTCGCCCGTGTATCGATTAAAAGAGTTGTTAACACCTTACAATGGTTTATTAGTGTCTTTGTGTTCAGTGGAAAAGCCATCAAGTCAATGAGTTCCAGTTTGCTCTTCCAGAACATTCATATTCATATTTAAATGTATACATCTGAGGAATGTTCCTGGTCTCCTCAGGAGAGAAATATATGATTGAAATCCACATTTGACTGGTGACCTGGAGCTATTTTGTGGTCACTTTTTAAATTTAGTCCAAGGATTTTTAAAATGTGGCCTGCGGATCAGTTTTTCTAAAAATTTGTTCCATTATAATGTGCACTGTAACAATATCGTACAGCAAGTATCAACTAAGCCTATTCACCCAGAAGGGCCTGGGGGCAACTGATCAGTAATACAGCAATAAGAAATGTATTCCCTTCACTCACAAGAGATCTTTCCAAGGACATTGAAAGATATAGATGGTTCCTTGGTCTCCAAGATTGTTGTGGAATGCAGCGAAATCAGAGCCATTTTCTTTTTTCATAAATTTAGAGTTCCCAATTCTTTTTTTCCCAATTAAGCGACAATTTAGCGTGGCCAGTCCATCTACCCTGCACATCTTTTTAATTGTGGAGGTGAGACCCATGCAAACACAGTGGGAATGTGCAAACTCCCCATGGACAGTGACCCGGGGCCAGGATAGAACCTGGAACCTCGGCGCTGTGAGGCAACAGTGCTAACCACTGCGCCCCCGTGCTGCCCAATCTAAGACATTTTCCAAAGAAGGTAAATTTATTACCAAATATTATGTAAACAAACAACGTCTGGTTTTTGCTTTCCCTGTCTGCTGTTCTGGGTACCACAGAAATATCCTTTGGATTCTTGATTTCAGAAGAAAAAAGGAATGTAGGCTTGCAATTTCAAACAAATGGTACAGGCCACAAAATCCACTGATAATCATCGTTTACATTAGGAGATATTGTTCATGAATAGGCACGGAGACCAAGTTGGCAAGATGGCTGTCGTGAGATTCAGAATAACTGACTGGAGCTGAGATAATTGATCTCCAATAACCACAACCATCTTCCTTTGTGCCAGATTTGACTCCAACCAGCAAAGAGTTTTCACCCCCCACTGATTCACATCGACACCAGTTTTGTTCTGGCTCTTTGATGCCACACTGGATCAAATGTTGTCTTTTTATTGAGGGCATTCTAACTTTACCACTGAAATTCAGCTCCATGTTTAAACTAAGGCTCTAATGAGGTCAGGGGCTGAGTAACCCTGGCAGAACCCAAACTGAGTGTCAGTGAGCAGGTTATTGCTGAGCAAGTGCCTGTTGTTGGCACTGTGATGAGTCCTTCCATCACTTTACTGATGATCGAGAGTCGCTTGCTTGGGCTGGATTGAATTGTCCTGCATTTTGGACAATTGCAATTTTACACGTTTCCAGGTAGATGTCAGTGTTGCAGCTGTACTGAAACGCTTTGGCTGGAAGCATGGCAAGGTATCTACTTTTGCTGGAATATTGTCAGGGCCTATGGCCTTTGCAGTGTCCAGTGTCTTCAGTCATTTCTTAATATCACATTGAGTGAATCAGATTGGCTGAAGACTGTCATCTATGATGGTGGGTCCTCTGAAGGAGGTCAAGATGGATCATTCACTTGGCACTTCTGGCTGAAGATTGCAGCAAATGCTTCAGCTTCATCTTTTGCACTGATGTGCTGGGCTCCCCCATCATTGAGATTGGGGATATTGGTGGAGACTCCTCCTGCAGTGAGTTGTGTAATTGTCCACCACCATTCACGACTGGAAGTGGCAGGACTGCAGAGCTGAAATCAGATCTATTAGTTGCAGAGTCGCTTAGCTTTGCTGATCACTTGCTGCCTGATGTTGGGATACAAATAGTCGTGTGTTGTAGGTTCACCAGGTTGACACCTTATTTATGGTATGCCTGGTGTGCTCGTGGAATGCCCTCCTGATCATTTCATTCAACCAGGGTTGATCCCCTAGTTTGGTGGCAATTGGGGGATGTATTGGGGCATGAGGTTACAGATGGTGGTAGAGTAGAAATCCACTGTTGCTGCTGGCCCACAGCGCCTCATGGTTGTCCAGTCTTGAGGCAAGTAACTGCTTTCAGGCAACGTATACATGAATGAATGAGGCACAGCGATAACCGTCACAATTTCATCTTTTTTTAATACAGCTTTGTAAAAATAGAGAAATGAAATGCCTATTCATGAGCATAAGCAAATTCATCCAGGCATTACTTAAATTGCAAGAATAACCCTGATTGGCTGTTTACATATATTCATACAAGGGCCAAAGATGTGCGGGTTAGGTGGATTGGCCATGCTAAATTGCCCGTAGTGTAAGGTTAATGGGGGGATTGTTGGGTTACGGGTATACGGGTTACGTGGGTTTAAGTAGGGTGATCATTGCTCGGCACAACATCGAGGGCCGAAGGGCCTGTTCTGTGCTGTACTGTTCTATGTTCTATGTTCTATGTTAAGGGCGGTACGATGACACAGTGGTTAGCACTGCTGCCTCACAGCGCTGAGGACCTGAGTTCGATCCCGGCCCTGGGTCACTGTCCGTGTGGAGTTTGCACATTCTCCGCATGCCTGCATGGGTTTCACCCCACAACCTAAAAAGATGTGCAGGGTAGGTGGATTGGCCACACTAAATTGCCCCTTAATTGGAAAAAAAAAAGAAATGGGCACAATTTCTGTGGGCTGTAAACAGGGGCTGTTTAGCACAGGGCTTAATCACTGGCTTTGCAAAGCAGACCAAGCAGGCCAGCAGCACGGTTCAATTCCTGTAACAGCCTCCCCTAATAGGTGCTGGAATGTGGCGACTAGGGGCTTTTCACAGTAACTTAATTTGAAGTCTACTCGTGACAATAAGTGTTTTTCATTTCAATAATTTTATTTTTAAAAGTATATATATTCAAATAAAAAAGTTAAAACGTTCAATGACCAGAAAAAAACAAACCAACTTTTCTAAAATAGTTCTCAATTCAATGGTCTATTTAAAAGTGCCTACAGGGCAGCACGGTGGCACAGTGGTTAGCATTGCTGCCTACGATGCTGAGGACCCGGGTTTGAATCCCAGCTCTGGGTCACTGTCTGTGTGGAGTTTGCACATTCTCCCCATGTTTGTGTGGGTTTCACCCCCACAACCTAAAAGATGTGCAGGATAGGTGGATTGGCCACGTTAAATTGCCCCTTAATTGGAAAAAATAATTGGGTAATCTAAATTTAGAGAAAAAATAAATAAATAAAAGTGCCTATAGGATGAATGAACAAATTGGACACATAGTGTAAATAAGCTGCATTTAAAACCAATGCATGTCAAACAATAATTAAATATTTTTAAAAATAAATTTAGATTACCCAATTATTTTTTCCAATTAAGGGGCAATTTAGCATGGCCAATCCACCTACCCTGCACATCTTTGGGTTGTGGGGGCAAAACCCACACAGACACGGGGAGAATGTGCAAACTCCACACGGACAGTGACCCAGAGCCGCGATCGAACCTGGGACCTCAGCGCCATGAGGCAGCTGTGCTAACCACTAGGCCACCGTGCTGCCCTAACAATAATTAAATATAACACAATTCAGCAATTCTGTTTCTTACAGGTGAAAGAACCAAGAGCTGAGAACACTGCGAGCAAAAAAAAACATTTTGTAATAGTACCATCAATCCACAGTCGAGCTATCAATAGAGTTTCTAATTAAAATATTCATGTTACTTCCCATCATACTGTAAATGTGGAGCCATAAATTACTATGATATCCCATTCACCCAATTCATGTTGCTCTCGACCACTTACCAACTATCAAATCAACTAGTTAATAGGACATAAGTATTGCTCTTGCTCCTTTTATGCTTCATTACTACACATTTGAATTAATTTCCGAACTTAATAGGTAATATGCCATACCCTGGGATAACTATATTGGAAGCAATGAATTAATAAAGAAAATGTAGATGCTTAAAGTTTCCAGAGTATTTGAAATCCTTGGGAAAAACTAAATATCAAAAGGTTGTTGAAGGTGAAGATAGCACTAAACATTCAAAATTGTTTTCACTGTATATGAAGTTTTCTTTGAAATGTAGATTTGCCATTTGCAGAATTGTCAGTTGTTAGCATTTAATAATAATAATCGTTATTGTCACAAATAGGCATACATTAACACTGCAATGAAGTTACTGGGAAAAGCCCCGAGTCACCACATTCCGGCGCCTGTTCGGGTACACACAGAGAGAATTCAGAATGTCCAAATTACCTAACAAGCTCGTCTTTCGGGACTTGTGGGAGGAAACTGGAGCACTCGGAGGAAACACACGCAGACACTGAGAGAATGTGCAGACTCCACACAGATAGTGACCCAAGCTGGGAATCGAACCTGGCACCCTGGAGCTGTGAAGGAACAGTGCTACCCACTGTGCTAACATGCTACTCTGGCAGTCCTCGTAAATTATTGCAAGCATCAGAACATTCAACAGTCTGGCTTCTTCACGTCCTGCAGCCAATGGTGGAGGAGGAGAACAAGTCAGTCTTCACCTGGTTTTAGATTGATTTACAAAGTGAAACATCACAAATGTATAGTTCCTAACTCTACAACTCACCACAATTGTCAATATGGTGCCCCCCCCCCCCCCCCCCCCCCACATTGGGGTGTAACGGGGCGATGATGCACAACAGCTCATGGCACCTATTGGTCAGAGAAGGCCTCAGGTGTACTGGTGAACTATATGTCCTTCATCTCTCAGAACCTGGGTGCGGACATAACATCAAAAAAGTAGATGGTCGGTTAAATTACCCTCTTAACCGCCTGTTACCTGGACATGTTATGTGTGTAATTAATTATCCAATATGTGTCCCACCTCCACCCCACCCCACCCCCCCAACTGTATCAATCTGCATACAATTAACATCATGAGCACTTGAATGTAATTCACTGCATTTTTCAGTTGAACCAACACCATTTGAAGAACAAGAATGCACGGATTTTGACCTTGTTGTTTATTACACTTAGGTGAGGTGCGACTGTGAGAGTGCAGAGAATGTACAACAAGAAGAAAATAAAAGTATACTGAACTGCCTCCATTGGATGGACAACAAAGCAGACAGAAAGGCAAACATAAAGAGTTGTGCCTGTTAAGGACAAAATACAGGAGTGTTCCGCATATTGAGAAAGGATCATTTGATATTTTCTGTCGTATTAAGCATAGTGTGTGCTTCCTGTCGTCTCTACAGGACAGCACCTACACTTTAAGGCAGTAATCGAAATGTTGTATAAAACATGAGGGTAGGGAAATCACTAACAATTGGGCAATTTAACTCCTTTTCCCCCAAGCCTTCCCAGACGACCAGACTTTGTCATCTCCAATTTCCTGAATCCTCCTGGGCTCAAGGTCTTCCCTCTCATGGCTCCCAAGGCACATGCCAAGGACTATCCCCAATGCTGATGAACAATTGTCCCAAGTGATACTCTTCGGCATGAAGTGGAGATGCCGGCATTGGACTGGGGTCAGCACAGTAAGAAGTCTTACAACACCAGGTTAAAGTACAACAGGTTTGTTTGGAATCACTAGCTTTCGGAGCACAGCGCTTTCCTCAGGTGAATGAAGAGGTGGGTTCCAGAAACACATATATAGACAAAGTCAATGATGCAAGATGGTACTTTAAATGCGAGTCTTTGCAGGTAATTAAGTCTTTACAGATTCGGGCAGAGCAACTGGAGAGAGGGATAATCACAGGTTAAAGAGGTGTGAATTGCCTCAAGCCAGGACAGTTGGTAGGAATTCGCAAGCCCAGGCCAGATGGTGGGGGTGAATTTAATGCGACATGAATCCAAAGTCCTGGTTGAGGCCGTACTCATGTGTGCGAAACTTGGCTGTACGTTTCTGCTCAGCAATTCTGCATTGTCGCGCGTCCTGAAGGTCTCCTTGGAGAACGCTTACCTGAAGATCAGAGGCTGACTGCCCTATTAGGCATGACACTCCCGTTCTTATAAAACCTTCAAAACAGTTGATCTATGCTGATCTAAAAGTTCTGCACAGAATATGGCAAGAGTGTGAACCAAATATCAGACCACAGGGGATTTGGAATGGACCAGTATATGCTCGTAATAGAGAAACAAGGAAAAGTCAGTATATTCAAATTGGACAGTTCCCGATGCATGTAGATCAATCTGAATGTTTCTGCATGCAGCGCAGCCATGGGAAATTTCCTCAGTTTAGAAAAATTTTATTTAAAAATGAGACAATCAAATTAACATGTAAAATAGGCACTGTGGGAGATCAGGGGCGGGATTCTCCGACCCTTCACCAGGTCGGAGAATCTCCGGGGAGTACACACAAATCTCACCCCGCCGGCCCAAAGCCGGCTGCCGTATTCTCCGGCGCCGTTTTTCAGGCGTGGCGGGAATCCCGCCCCCCCCCGGCGATTCTCCGAGCTCTGATGGGCCGAGCGGCCGTTCATTTTTGGCCAGTCCCGCCGGCGTCGGTTACTCAGGTCCCACACGGTGGGACCTGGCGGTGAGTACGCGTGGGCTGTCCTCGATGGGGGGGGGGTGACACGGGGGGTTCCAACCCCGGGGGGGCCCCCACATGACCTGGTCCACGATCGGGGCGCACCGATCTGTGGGCAGGCTTCTTCCGTGGGGGCAGTTCTTTCTTCCTCATCGGCTCCTGTCGGGCTCCACCATGGCTGGCGTGGCGAAGAGAACCCCTGCGCATGCGCAAATTATGCTGGCCGGTCTGCGCATGCGCGGAATCACGTCGGCCGTTCTGCGCATGCGCAAAATCACGCCGGCCCTTTGCCGCATGCATGAACTCGCAGCATCCCTTCTGCACCAGCTGGAGCAGCGCCAACTCCTCCGGCATCCACCTAGCCCTCGAAAGTGCAGAGAATTCTGCACTTTCCAGGGCTGTTGACGTTGGAGTGTTTGGCACTGGTTTTCCCGCCAGCATGGGGTCTTAGTCCTCAGAAGGGAGAATCCCTCACAGCACCAGGGATCCTAATTCAATTCTAGATCATAGAGATTTACAGCATGAAAACAGGCCCTTCGCCCCAACTTGTCCATGCCGCCAGTTTTTACCACTAAGCGAGACCCAATTTCCCCCATTTGGCCCACATCCCTCCATACCCATCTTTCCCATATAACTGTCTAAATGCTTTTTAAAAGACAAAATTGTACCCACCTCTAATACTGCCCTGGCAGCTTGTTCCAGATACTCACCACCCTCTGTGTGAACAAATTCCCCCTCTGGACCCTTTGTATCTCTCCCCTCTCACCTTCAACCTATACCCTCTAGTTTTAGACTCCCCTACCTTTGGGAAAAGATGTTGACTATCTACCTCATCTATGCCCCTCCTTATTTTATAGACCTCTCTCAGTTCACACCTCAGCCTCCTCTGCTCCAGGGACAAAAGTCCCAGTCTACCCAGACTCTCTTTATAACTCAAACCATCAAGTCCCGGTAGCATCCTAATAAACCTTTTCTGCACTCTTTCTAGTTTAATAATATCCTTTCTATAATAGGGTGACCATAACTCTACACAGTATTCCACGTGTGGCCTTACAATGTCTTGTACAACTTCAGCAAGATGTTCCAACTCCTGTATACAATGTTCTGACCAATGAAACCAAGCATGCCGAATGCATTCTTCACCACCCGGTCCACCTGTGACTCCACTTTCAAGGAGCTATACCCCTAGGTCTCTAACTCTCTCCAACTCTCTTCCATTAACTGAGTAACTGGGTGATTATCGGTGTGGAGTTTGTACCCTCTCCCCATATCTGCATGTGTTTCCCCTCGGTGCTCCGTTTTTATCCCCACAGTCCAAAGATGTGCAGGTTAGGTAGAACATAGAACATACAGTGCAGAAGGAGGCCATTCGGCCCATCGAGTCTGCACCAACCCACTTAAGCCCTCTCTTCCACTCTATCCCCGTAACCCAATAACCCCTCCTAACCTTTTTGGCCACTAAAGGCAATTTACCATGGCCAATCCACCTAACCTGCACGTCTTTGGACTGTGGGAGGAAACCCACGCAGACATGGGGAGAACGTGCAGACTCCGCACAGACAGTGACCATGATCAATGTTTGGGGTTATGGGGATATGGGGAGGGTTGTTGCAGACTCGATGGACCTCCTTCTGCACTCTCGGTATTCTATGAATATACCAGCATTACATTTAGTTGGGCTTATACTTCACAAGATAGACTTTTTCCCTCTTTGCTTGCATTTCTCAAAGTGGCATTCCTCCTTAAACAGAAAACTATCCATCTGGAACTGCCAGACTTTGAAATATAAAAAGCCACCTGTTCTATGTGCACACAGTCTACTGCTGAAGATAAAGCTTGAATGAATATGTTTATTTTCCAGACAAATTTGAAAGTTTGCCAGATGACAGATGTTAGTTGAATATTTTGGAGCAAGGCAAGAATAATATTGACAGGAATATTCTAATATCAGTTGCATTTTTGAGGATTAGATCCGCCCAATTCCTTTTAACGCTGGAATTTATGATCAAATGAATAAGTTCAGGAAAGACCAAATGGGATAAATGTTCCCCTTTCCCTGAAAAATATTCAAGTAAAATGTGGTTCAGCAGCATTTGCCTGATATTTCTGTGAAAAATGAAAGATTCACATTGATAGAGGAGGAGCACTTCTGCAATCGTTGTGTCAAATGTTTTTATGAAAAAAATTCAACGAACAGTAATCCCAAGATTAAACACTCAAATAAAAGCAAAACACTGGATGCTGGAAATCTGAAATATGGGCGGCAGTGTAGCACAATGGTTAGCACTGTTGCTTCACAGCGCCAGGGTCCCAGGTTCGATTCCCGGCTTGGGTCACTGTCTGTGCGGAGTCTGCACGTTCTCCCCAGTGTGGGTTTCCTCCGGGTGCTCCGGTTTCCTCCCACAAGTGCTGAAAGACATGCTTCTTAGGTGAATTATGGGGCTGGTTTAGCTCACTGAGCTAAATCGCTGGCTTTTAAAGCAGACCAAGCAGGCCAGCAGCACGGTTTGATTCCCATACCAGCCGCGCCGGAATGTGGCGAGTAGGTGCTTTTCACAGTAACTTCATTGAAGCCTACTCGTGACAATAAGCGATTTTCATTTTCATTTTCAATTGGACATTCCGAGTTCTCCCTCTGTGTACCTGAAGATGCCGGAGTGTGGCGACTAGGAGATTTTCACAGTAACTTCATTGCAGTGTTAATGTAAGCCTACTTGTGACAATAATAAAGATTATTATTATAAAAGCAGAAAATGCTGGTTAAATCCAGGTGTGGCAGCATCTGGAGAGAGAGAAACGGAGTTAACGTCAAATCCATTTGACCCTACTGCAGAACTGAAGAGAGATAGAAATGTCATGAATTATATAGTTGGAGAGGTAGGTGGGCAGAATGGAAAGTCAGGGATAGGTCACAGCTGAGGGGGGATTAACAAAGATTTAATGGACAATGGCACCATTAGCACCCCCTTTGTCTTATGTCAATAACAATGGCACTATCACAATCCCAGATCAGACCCCAACCGTGGCTAGGATACTGGACCGAAACCCCAATATTTTAGTTTATTTGTAAGACCATGTGGAAAGCATGATTCGCTCTAGGAGAGACTGCATGAAAAATAGGGCTTTGGTATTTTTAAAACAAAACTTTATTATGAATACAATATTCACAATTTTTCAAACTTCACACCCAAAACAAACAGCTTACAATTGCCCCTTAAACACAAATACTCAATTTCCTGTTAAACAACAAGAAAGGAAACGTACTGTTCTCAAACCACCTTACTTTGGGAGACTTGCGGACTCAGCGTCAGGCAGATCAGTATTCAACTCCTCTCTCCAAAACTTTCTCCAAAAATCTGCCTCTCTAAAGCTTTTGAAAATGTCTCTCTGCATTCCTTGGCTCCGCCCAGCAAAAACCTCATCTCCCCAACCAAAAAACAGAAATTATCCCTGCAGACTGAAAAGCACATTAACTCACCAGGGACTTTCACAGTCAAACCACAGTCCATTAGCCCAGACTTAAAAACACATTCCTTTGTCAATTTCACCTTCTGGCAGGGCAGCACGGTGGCACAGTCGTTAGCATTGCTGCCTACGGCGCGAATCCCGGTTCGAATCCGGGTTCGAATCCCGGCCCTGGGTCACTGTCCGTGTGGAGTTTGCGCATTCTCCCTGTGTCTGTGTGGGTTTCACCCCCACAACCCAAAGATGTGCAGGATAGGTAGATTGGCCACTCTAAATTGCCCCTTAATTTGGAAAAAATAATTGGGTACTCTAAAATGAAAAAAAAAAAATTTCACCTTCTGGCTACGAAAAGCAAAACCGAATTATTTTTTGCATCATGGCGCCGAGGTCCCAGGTTCAATCCCGGCCCCGGGTCACTGTCCGTGTGGAGTTTGCACATTCTCCCCATGTCTGCGTGGGTCTCGCTCCCACAAACCAAAAGATGTGCAGGTTAGGTGGATTGGCCAAGCTAAATTTCCCTTTAATCGGAAAAAAATAATTGGATGCGCTAAATTTATTAAAAAACAGAACAATGTTTTTAAAAATATGGCAACTGCAGTCAAATACATTCTAATCCAGGCAGCACGGTGGCCTAGTGGTTAGCACAGCTGTCTCACGGCGCTGAGGTCACAAGTTCGATCCCGGCTCTGGGTCACTGTCCGTGTGGAGTTTGCACATTCTCCCCGTGTCTGCGTGGGTTTCGCCCCCACAGCCCAAAAATGTGCAGGTCAGGTGGATTGGCCACGCTAAAATTGCCCCCTTAATTGGAAAAAATAATTGGGTAATCTAAATTTTTTTTTAAAATACATTCTAATCCCAGGCCTTTAACCATTAAATTGCACAATACGTAGAATCCAATATTCCTAAATTCTTCCAGTTGTCACAGACACCATTAACACACTCTTTGTCTTGTGCCCATGAACAAGGAGCCACTAACACCCCCTTTGTCTTATGTCTTTGACTATAGAGCCATTATCACCCACTTTGTTTTTTGTCAGTACCATTTAACTTGGGAGTCCAAGGCCAACCTGCAACTCCTTTCCAATATGACAAACTGTTTTGCGAACCCTCTTTCACTGTTAAAAATAAGTGAGAGTTTAGATTTAATTTTGCAAACATTCATCAAGTCTCTTCTCCAAAACTGTCCCTCTTCAAATCCTTTACTTATCCTTACTTTGCAACTCATTTCCCATTACCTTCCTCTTAAGCTTACTTCAGAGATCCAGCTCCTCCCTCCGACATCTGATGACTTAATCACGTGCTTTTGCTCCAGTGCTTGGCATGATGCTCTTCTTACAGGTGCTTTGAAAACTACCATCATCTCTCCCTTCAACACCCCCCCCCCCGCCCCCCCCCCGCCCCCCCAACCCCCAAAGCCAAATGCTCACTCTGAACTTGTACAGTCTTTAACCTTCCATTTTTATCTATGGTCCTTGAAAACATGGCTACGTGCTCACCACTCCAAATTCAGTCATTCATGGGAACTTCCAGAGCTGGATGAGTGCAGCTCCAACAACACTCAAAACGTTTGCCACCATCCAGGATAAAGGAGGCACTTCATTGTTACCCCTTCTACAAACATTCACTCCCTCCATCAACAACACACAGTAGCAGCTGTGTCCATCTACAAGATGAAGTGCAGGAACTCACCAATGCTCCTCAAACAGTACCTTCCAAGCCTAGTACCCTCCATAAGGACAAGGGCCGGGATTCCCCCTACCCGGCGGGGCGGGGAGACCCGGCGTACCTGAGTGGCGAGAACCACTCCGGCGTTGGGCCTCCCCAAAGGTGCGGTGAATTCCGCACCTTTAGGGGCTAGGCCCGCGCCGGAGTGGCTCCCGCTCCGCCGACTGGTGGCAACGGCCTTTGGCGCCCCACCGACCGGCATCGGGGCTGGCCGAAAGGCCTTCACCGGTCGGCGTGGGTCCGCGCATACGCCGGAGAGTCAGCGGCTGCGGACGTCACCACCGGCGCATGCTCGGTGGAGGGGGTCTCTTCCACCTCCGCCATGGTGGAGACCGTGGTGGCGGCGGAAGAAAAAGAGTGTCCCCACGGCACAGGCCCACCCGCCGATAGGTGGGCCCCAATCGCGGGCCAGGCCACCGTGGGGGTACCCCCCGGGGTCCGATCGCCCCATGCCCCCCCAGGACCCCGGGGCCCGCTTGCGCCGCCTGCTCCCACCGGCACCAGAGGTGGTTTAAACCATGTCGGCGGGAGAGGCCTGACAGCGGCGGGACTTCGGCCCATCATTTCCCAACAGCACTGTGGGTTAACATAAATCTCAGGGACTGCTGCGGCTCAGGAAGGCAGCTCACCTCCACCTTTCCAAGGGCAATTAGGGATGAGCAATAAATGCTGGCCTAACCAGTGACGCACAAATCCTGTAAATGAATTTTAAAAATAAGCTCCTCATCTACAGGATACCCTCAGCTGCCAACATCTGTAGGCATGCCGCCATTTCCACTAATGCGAACGACATCCAGCCGTACTTCAGCACTTCCTTCAACTAACCCCATGCTGTCAGCTCAACTGTCTAATATCAAATCATGGATGAACAAAAAAATTCCTAACTGAACATCAGAAAGACTTTGCAGCCTTGCCATTGATCCTGTACCCCTCCTTGGCTTCTTTCTAAGGCTTAACCAATCTATTTGACATTGACCTGAGCTTCTTATATATCTTTTCATTGTGGAGATTGCTAAATTCCACTTGCACAACACTACTCATCTCCATTATCAGTGAAACTATCATACCCATCAACTCATCCATGCCACGCTTGTTCAAGGTCTGCCTTCCATGACCTTTCGATCATTCATATATCTATCACCTTCTAGGAGGCATGGTGGTGCAGTGGTAAGGCCTGCGGCCTCATAGTGCTGAGGACCCAGGTTCGCTCCCAGGCCCACTGTCCATGTGGAATTTGCACATTCACCATGCCTACATGGGTCTCACCCCCACAGCCCAAGATGTGCAGGGTAGATGGATTGGCCATACTAAATTGCCCCTTAATGAGACCAAAGAAAAATGAATTGGGTGCTCTAAATGTAATTTGAAAAAAGAAAAAAAATTACTTCCACCACCTTCATCCTGTTCTAAGACCTGCTCAGCCTCAATGATTTATATTGACTTCCCACTTTTCAACAGATTTAATTTTAAAATTGCTGTCCAAATTCCGCCACAGCTTTATGCCACTTCTGTAACCTTTTCCAGCTTTGTGTCTCCATCCATGTCAAGCCGAGTCCAATGCATCTCATCTCCTTTGCATGTCCTCTTCTTCTGCTGGTAAAGCCTTGCCCCTGCTCTTTCTGTCATTCCTTCCTGGATGTAACATCTCCTCAGAGCTTCCCAGGCTTGCATCCACCCGGCTAAATGCTCCACAAAAGGACTGACACCCATGACATTTCCTCTCTGAGATGTTTTACTGTTTAAAGGCAAATATGAATGTAAGTTGCTGTTTTCTGATTATGGTAAATTACCTATCCAAACAAAACCACTTGGCTGTGGAGTAGGGATTACAAGTATTGGTTATATGCTATTAGTAACATTAGTTTGTCATAATAATGATTTTACATAATCAGTTTACCTCCATATATCCTTATGCATATCTACCCCCCAGAATCTACCTGTTTGCTTTGCTGCTCTAAAAAAAAACTAATTTAAACAAATATTTAATTTTAAAAAGCCATATCACAGCTTAGTAAAATTGACTACAATACCACTGTAACTCCCATCGATTCCACACACATTTACTTGACATGTCACATTCTATTCTGAAATACTAGGAAATTCACAAAAAAAAGCTTTAAAAGCTGCTATCAAAATAACAGTACACTTCTCAAGCCTTTTAGGTACTGCACCTAGCCTGAAGCAAAATATTTATAAAAACTGCACTCAGAAATGTTTCCTCTTAACTGCAATGAATGATGCCATTGAAAGCTTTCATTTGGTTCTTGCTCGGTGGTTTGGTTGGTAAAATACTACACAGCATGGTATTTAGCCATATGAACCAATTGGATCCCAGATAACACCAAGTACTGTGCTATGTTGATTGGCCTTGTCAGAGTCTTACCCGGGATGTTAGTTTGCCATAGACGAAGATGGGAAAAGAAAAGCTAGGCTTCTCATTAATTCACGCTTATCATTACCAGTCAGTGACCTTTTCTAGTAATGATAGGATCCACATAGTTAGCCTGCTGCCATTCAGGTTAAATAGTGTGCGAGTTAGGAAATGAGACTCCTCTAATATAGCAACAGGAGTAGGCTATGCAGTCCCTCAAGCCTGTCCCACCATTCAATGAGACCATGGCTGATCTGTAACCTAACTCCGTATACCTGCGTTTGACCCATTTCCCTTAATATCTGTGCTTAACAAAAATCTATCTCTCTGGGGTGGCGGGGGGACCTGCTGGACTTCTTTACGCTTGAAAAGGTCAAATTTGAACTGAGGGGAAGGATGGAGGAGTTCATAGGCATTCATAGGCATTCTTCATTATGCACTTTCAAGAATTGGATTACATCGAACATTAGGGGGGGTGCTAGGAGGGTTGGGGGGCGGGGGGGGTGCGGGGATTGTGTGTGTTAATGGTGACTATGGGTGATTCCTGATTCCTTTTTGTCATTTGTTTATGTTAACATGCAGGCTAATGTCTGAGAGTTCGGTGGGAGGATGGGATCGTTGTTATTGATATGGGGATTGACATTGCATTCGTTACTGATTATTGTTTATTGTTGGGTGTAAATTTGGGAGAAAATGTGAAAAAGGAGGGGAATAAAAATATATTTTTTTTTAAATCTATCCAACTCAGATTTAAAATGAACAACTGATCTAGCTTCAATTGCTGTTTGTGGGAGAGAGTTCCAAACCTCTACCACCCTTTGAGTGAAGAGGTTCTTCATAACATCTCTCCTAAACAGTTTAGCCCTAAATTTTAGACTATGCCCCTAAACATAGAGGGCGCGATTCTCCGCTCCCACGCCGGGTGGGAGAATCGCGGGAGGGCTGCTCTGGCACCCCACCCACGATTCTCCCCCCCCCCCAAATGGGCCGAGCGGCCGGCCGTTCCCGACCGGTTCATGCCAGCAGTTGTTTTGTGGCTTGTGGGGGGCGGAGAGGGGAGAGAGCACCACAACCGTGCTCGGGAGGGGACTGGCCCGCGATCGGTGCCCACCGATCGTCGGGCCGGCATCTCAACGGGATGCACTCTTTCCCCTCCGCCGCCCCGCACGATCAAGCCGCCACGTCTTGCCGGGCAGCGGAGGGGAAGACGGCAACCGCGCATGCGCGGGTTTGAGCCGGCCAACCTGCGCATGCGCAGCTGACGTCATTATGCATGCCAGCCGCATCATTCTCGGCGCGCCGGGCCTTGACGCCAGCGACAAGGCCCCGCAGCCGAGATTCACGGCATGGCCCTCCTAGCCCCCCGGAGGGGCGAGAATAGGGGCCCAGGAGCGGCTTCCGATGCCGTTGTGAACCTCTCCCGGTTTCACGACAGCGTCGGGCCTTGCGGAGAATTCCGCCCCTAATCTCCAACCAGTGGAAATAGTTTATCTTTATTTACCCTGTCTTCTCCTGTAAATATCTTGAATACTTCATACAGATCACCCCTTAACCTTCTAAATTAGAACAAAAACAGATCAAATTTGAGTAATCTCTCATCGTAACTCAACCCCTGTAACCAAGATACAATGTTTGTAAACCTACGTTGAACTCCCTCCAAGCCAAAATATCCTTCCTTGGGTGTGGTGGCCAGAATTGCTCACAGTATCCAAGTGGGATCTAAGTGGGTTTTGTATAGCTGCGGTATAACCCCTGTGTCTTTATATTCCAATCCTCTAGATATAAAGGCTAGCATTCCATTTGCCTTTTTGATTATTTTCTGCACTTGTTCCTGGCATTTTAAGGACCTATGTACCTGACCCCCAAGTCTCTTTGGACATCCACTGCACCTAATTTCTTTCCGTTTAGAAAGTACTAAAGGGGCGGCAAGATGGTGAAGTAATTAGCACTGCTGCCTCACAGAGCAGGACACAGGTTCGATCCCGGCCCGGGTCACTATCCGTGTGGAGTTTGCACATTCTCCCTGTGTCTGCGTGGGCCTCACCCCCACAACCTAAAAAGATATGCAGGATAGGTGGTTTGGCCTTTAATTGGGAAAAAAAATAATTGGGTACTCTAAATTTATTTTTAAAAAATATGTACCCTGCTCTATCCTTTTTGGTCCAAAAAGGATAACCTCACACTTGCTTACATTAAATTACATCTGCCACAATTTTCCTCATTCATCCAGTCTTTCAGTATCTCCTTACAATTTTATGCTATGGTCTAGGTTGTCTACAATGGCACCTAACTTTGTATCATCTACATATTTGATATATGACTTTCTATGCCATCATCCAAGTCATTAATGAATAGTGTGAATAAGTAAGGCCCCAACATGGATCCCTATGGAACACTAATAGTCACCTCCTGCCAATTAGAATAATTACCCATTGCCCCCACTCTCTGTCGCCTGTAACTCAACCAAATTCCTAACCATGTCAATAATTTGTCCTCAACTTCGTGGGCTTCCACCTTCGTTAACAGTCTCTTGTGTGGACTTAATCAAATGCCTTCTGGAAGTCCTTATGAATGGCATCCATAGACATTTCACTGTCCGCTGACTTAGTCACCTCTTCAAAAAATTTAATAAGAGGGTGGCACGTGGCGCAGTGGTTAGCACTGGGACTACAGCGCTGAGGACCTGTGTTCGAATCCTGGCCCTGGGCCACTGTCCGTGTGGAGTTTGCACAATCTTCCCGTGTCTGCGTGGGTTTCACCCCACAGCCCAAAAATGTGTAGGTTAGGTGGATTGGCCATGCTAAATTGCCCCTTAATTGGGGAAAAATAAATAATTGGGTACTCTGAATTTACATTTAAAAATTCAAGAAGATTAGTCAGGCATGACCTTCCCTTCACGAATCCTTGCTGGCTCTCCCTGGTGGACTTAAATTGTTCGAAGTGTTCAGTTGTCCCATTCCTGATTATGGACACCAGCATTTTCCCCACCACAGATGTTAGATTAACTGGTCTATAATTCCCTGGTTTCCCCTTCTCAAAACGTGGAGTGAAATGTGCAATTTTCCCATCTAGAGGGACTATTCCTGAACCTAGTGAACTCTGGAAGATTATAATTAGGGCATCTACAATGTGCTCCTTTAACACCCTCAGATGGAAATTGTCAGGTCCTGAGGATTTGTCATTCTTCAGCTCTATCAATTTCCTAGTTAATGATGCTGTATTTACGTTAATTGTATTCAGTCCCTGTCCTCTATCAATTATTAATTTTTTTGGAACTTCTGGCAAGTTGTCCTTCTGTTCTACTGTAAATACTGATGCAAAGTAATTGTTCAGCATGTCTGCCATTTCCCCATTATTAATGACAATGGGTGGAATTCTCCGACCCCCCGCAGGGTTGGAGAATCGCCTGGGGCCAGCGTAAATCCCGCCCCCGCCGTGGCCAGAATTCTCCGCCACCCGGGAATCGGCGGGGGCGGGAATTACGCCGCACCAGTTGGCAGGCCCCCCGCGGCAATTCTCCGGCCCGCGATGGGCCGAAGCCTCGCCGCTGTCACGCCTCTCCCGCTGACGTGGTTTAAACCACCTCTGGTGCCGGCAGGAGCAGGCGGCGCGAGCGGGTCCCAGGGTCCTGGGGGGGGGGCGCGGGCCGATCTGACCCCGGGGAGTGCCCCCATGGTGGCCCACTGATCGGCGGGCGGGCCTGTGCCGTGGGGGCACTCTTTTTCTTCCGCCGCCGCCATGGCCTCCACCATGACGGAGGCAGAAGAGACCCCCTCCACCGTGCATGCACCGGTGGTGACGTCAGTGGCTGCTGATGCTCCGGTGCATGCGCGGACGCACGCCGACTGGCGAAGGCCTTTCGGCCAGCTGTGGCGCCGGTCGGCGGAGCGCCAAAGGCTATTGGCGCCAGTCGGCGGAGCGGGAGCCACTCCGCCGCGGGCCTAGCCCCTAAAGGTGCGGAGAATTCCGCACCTTTGGGGAGGCCCGACGCCGGAGTGGTTCTCGCCACTCCAGTACGCCGGGACCCCCCCGCTTCGCCGGGTAGGGGAGAACCCTGGCCAATATCTCCATTTTCAGCTTTTAATGGGCCTACATTACTTTTCACCACCCGCTTTCACTTTAAATTTCTTATTGATTTTGATGTCCCATGCAAATTCCTTTCGTAATCCCTTTTAGTAACTCTTGGAAGCTGCTTTGTAACCCTTTGCAGGTCCTTATACCTACCCCATTCATCCGAATCTGTGCTATGCCGTGCATTTTTGTAAGCCCTTTCTTTTAGTTTTATGTAGTCCCTAACCTCTTTAGTTATCCATGGCTGTTTTTTTGCGAAGTAGTGCATTAGCTCACTGAGCTAAATCGCTGGCTTTTAAAGCAGACCAAGCAGGCCAGCAGCACGGTTCAATTCCCATACCAGCCTCCCTGGACAGGCGCCGGAATGTGGCAACTAGGGGCTTTTCACAGTAACTTCATTGAAGCCTACTCGTGACAATAAGTGATTTTCATTTCATTTCATTTTCCTCTCTGTATCGCATTAAATGTTTCTTTAAATATTTCCCACTGATCTTCAGTCATTTGACCCATTAACAGATTTTCCCAGTTTACCGTGGACAATCTCTGCCGTATCCCGTTAAAGTCAGCCTTACCCAAGTCTAAAATTCTAGTATCTGAAAGGTGCTTTTCACTTTCAAAAGCTACACTGAATTCAATCATGTTGTGATCACTTTCTGATATCTTTTTACGCACAGTTAGGCTACTAATTAAATTGGGCTCATATGCAAACTGCCATTTTAGGATTCAATGTGGCAGCCACATTTATTCCACACAGTTTCAGTTGGCTGTCCAGCTGATGAGGAGCTCCCCAAAGATAATGTGGACAACCATTACACCAGGTTTCCCATTCTCTGAGAATGGCTCCTTCTCCCTTTGATCTCTTTTTGGCCTTGGAAGCCTGTAGGGCCAACAAATATTGAAATGCCCAGGAATGAGTGTTTTCCACTTCCGATCCAGAGCTCCTCTGTTTTTTTTTGTAAATGTTTTTTATTGGATTTTTGAACAGTGTATATTTGCCGTTATGTACACAGGATATGATATATCTATATATAAGTAGGCATCTGTTTGTGACGGCGAGACAACTCCGGAGGGCAATCCTCAAATGCATCTGGTGCCGGTGTTGCCCCTCACTTCTCCCGGATGGATTTCGCCGCTGTTTCCTCCTCGTGCACTGAGGCTTCAGCCGGCCCTCCCGTCTTCCACCTGTATTCTCCTTTTTCTCTGTTCCTGTGGATGTCAAGTTGGTTACCGTTTCCCAGCCTCCACCACCACCTCCCTGGCTCTCCTCTATTGTTCCCTGTCTCTTTCCTCCTCCCCCCTCCCCCCTCCCCTGTGGTTCGCCTTTCCTTCCTCTTAGATTGAGTTGTCTCCCCCCCCACCCCTCCCGGTCTATCTCCCCCTCTCATGCTTTGGCTACTTTCCCCTGGTTCCTGGCTACCTGGCTATTCTTCTGCTTGTTCGTTGGCCACAAACAAGTCCCGGAACAATTGGGTGAATGACTCCCATGTTCTGTGGAAACCGTCGTCTGACCCTCGGATGGCGAATTTAATTTTCTCCATTTGGAGAGATTCCGAGAGGTCGGACAGCCAGTCTTCAGCTTTAGGTGGTGCTGCTGACCGCCAGCTGAACAGGATTTTACGGCGGGCGATCAGGGTGGCAAAGGCAAGCCCGTCCGCCCTCCTCCCCAGGAATAGATCTGGCTGGTCTGAAACCTCAAACACCGCCACTTTCGGGCATGGCTCCACCCTCACCCCCACCACCTTGGACATTTCCTCGAAGAAGGCAGGCCAGTACTCCACAAGTCTGGGGCAAGACCAGAACATGTGGGCGTGGTTGGCCAGGCCTCCTTGGCACCGCTCACATCTATCCTCCACCTCCGGGAAGAACCTACTCATACGAGTTCTTGTTAAGTGGGCTCCATGTACCACTTTTAGTTGCGTCAGGCTGAGCCTTGCGCAGGTGGAGGTGGTGTTGACCCTATGCAGTGCTTCTCTCCAGAGTCCCCATCCTATCTCGATCCCCAGGTCTCCACCCATGTCTTTCTTGTTGCGTCCAGTACAGTGTTGGCCCCTTCTACCAGTCAGTCGTACATGTCGCTACAGTTTCCTCCCTCGAATATGCTTGCACCAGTAACTCTTCCAGTAATGTCTGTCGTGGCGATTGTGGGTAAGTCCTTGTCTCCTTTCGTAGGAAGTTTCTGAGTTGCAGGTATCTTAGCTTGTTCCCCCTGGCCAGCTGGAATTTCTCCGTCAGTTCGACCAGTGTCGCGACCTGCCGTCTGTGTATAGGTCCCTGACTGTCAGTGTCCCCTCGTCCTGTCTCCACCTTTTGAAGGTGGCATCAGTCAGTGCTGGTGTGAACCTATGGTTGTTACAGATGGGAGCTTTGTTCGACATTTTGGTCAGGCCAATTGCTGCCATAGTTGGTTCCAGGACTGGAGGGTAGCTATCACCACCGGGCTGCTGGAGTGTTTTTTGGGTGGGGATGGGAGTGCCGCCGTGGCGAGGGCCCGGAGGTAGGTCCCCTTACAGGAAGTCTCTTCCGCATGCACCCACTCAGCCTCTGGCTTCTTGATCCAGCCCCTTATTCACTCGGCCATCGCCACCAAGTGATAGAATTGTAGGTTTGGGAGGGCTAGCCCTCCCCTTGATAGAGTTCCTCTGTTAATGAAACCCTCAAAGCTGACCAATTAACCAAACTCCCCAAATATATCCAAAGTTAGAAACCCAATCTATTAATTCCAACATTGACTTCCCTATCACATTACAGTCACCTCCAGACCCTTGCCCCTGAATCCTCGCCATACTGCCCCCTTTGGCATCACCTGTCGGTGTTAGATCAATTTTCCTCAGTACATAGTCCACAATTAGATTTCTCTGCAGCACTCTCCTCAAGTCCCAAGTCATCTTTGCGCCGCCACACTGCCTGTCTAGTCCACGGATGAGACATAATTCCCTCCATAATATATCAGGAATTCAAATACCATCATTTTCAACTCCCTTCTTACTGAGGTACAAAAGGAGGATGGACTAGATTAACTTGGAGACAGCATGAGGGGAGATGGAAGAGCAAATGAGACACTGGAAGGGGTGGAGAAATGGGAACAGGCAGGGGAAGGGGTTTGAATTGGAGGGATAAAAGGAAGCGGGGAGGGGGAAAATGAATCTGAACTCAACTCAAACTTGGGTAACAAAGAAGTCCAAGGGGTAGCACAGTGGTGCAGTGGTTAACACTTGGAATGCGGCGCTGAGGACCCGGGTTCGAATCCCGTCCCTGGGTTACACTCTGTGTGGAGTTTGCACATTCTCCCCACTAACCAAAAGATGTGCAGGTTAGGTGGATTGGCCACGCTAAATTGTCCCTTAATTGGATAAAAAAATTAATTGGGTACTCTAAATTTATTTAAAAAAACAAAGTTCATGAACTCCTTATAATTGTTACAGGCAAGGGGACAAGGAAAGGGCACTTTAAGATTGTGAAGCAAAGAAATGTCAAGGACAGCTTAACAATGAACCATGTCAGTATTCAGAAAAGCATGAGAAACAGAATTGATGCAAATCTACTATATCAACTGTAGTTAAACACTGACCTTAAAGATTTCCGATGTACCATTAATAACTATGGTATCTCAGGGAAAAAAAATTACAGAAGTACTTTTGTCAAGACAGCATTTTTGCATGAGAATTAATAAAAAATGAATCAAGTGATCCTTTGAATGATTGAAACATTACAGAACAAATGTGAAAAAGAATCAGGAGTCAGTACTAAATGCAGTACATTGCAACGGAAACTGCACCTTCTTGTGTTTAATATGGGACATAAAGGGCGGGATTCTCCCAGCTCGGGGTCGGGCTGGAGAATCCCTGCGACTGGCGCGAACCGCGCCACGCCGCCCTGACGCTGACACGCGACTCTCTGCAGAGCAGAGAATCAGCACCATTGGCGCCGGCGTGGTTGGCACGCTGCCGGTTGGGGGCCGCCGCTCTATGGGGCCCCCCACCAATTCTCGGCCTGGGATGGGCCGAGCGGCCATCGCAAAAAAGCCGAGTCTACCGGCGCTTACACACCTGCTCTCAGCCGGCGGAAACTCGGCGTGCGAGGGTTGGGGGGTGGCCTGTGGGGGGGGGGGGGGGGGGGGTCCGAACCCAGGGAGGGCCTCCGATGTGGCCTGGCCCACAATTGGAGCCCACTGATTGGCGGTCCGGCCTCTCTGGCTGGGGGCCTCCTTTCTTCCGCACTGGCCCCTGTAGCCCTGCGCCATGTTGCGTCGGGGCCAATGCATTGAAGGGAGCCACTGAGCATGCGCGCGTTGGCGCCAGTGCCACTGCGCATACACGGATCTCACGGCGCCCAGTTCACGTCGGGATCAGCAGCTGGAGCGGCGTGAACTGCTCCAGTGCCGTGCCGGCCCCCTGTAGGTGCCAGAATTGCTGATCCTGAGGCAGTGTTGACACTGTTGAGAAACGCAACGGTGTTTCTGACGGTGTTAACACTTATCTTCAGGATCACAGCCTATATTATTTACTACCAAACTTAAAGCTGAAATTGATGGTTCATTTGACATAAAGTTTCACTTTTTTATTTACGTTCTCATTTGCTCGAGCTAATTAATGTAGAATATTTCAATGGAAAGTTCATGGATAAATAACAAAACAAAATACTTGAACATACATGTTTTATAATTTGGTACATTTCAAGGTCAATTATCATCTCTCTTGTCATTTTAGCTTCTTCACCTTGTTTACTCTAACACGTTTATTTTTAAAGAGCATTGACCTGGAAGGTTATCGTTTTGCCATGTGCCGCAAGATGAATAATGGGTTGATATTACAAAATAAAGTTATGTGAATGTAGCCAAACCGGGTGCAATTCAAAACACGCCTGGGAAGGTAATAATGGTGGCAACGTAAAGACAGAAATGAAGCTGGCTGAAGTTACATTCTTTTCAGTGCACCCCCCTTGATATAAACCGTTGGATCAATTAATTTGGAACAAAATTATATTACATTTCCACAGCACCTCAGATACTGTGAAATATTTCCAACTTAAAAGCAATGAGGAAGCAATTTGACTTCCGTAGATAAAAAAGGACAAGTGCCTTACTGGAAACTAAAAATACAAGATCCTGCATATGTATATATTTACCCAGTTTAATACACGCCCTGCATTCCCTCTTTTCACATGTAAACACACAGGCCTTTTTTTTTCTATTTATGTGTGGCAACCTTGCAGCAACTGGTCTGAAGATGACGCAGTCTAGCTGCAATCATGTTATTAATAATTACGGATGGGGCGCAGCTCAGAAAGTCGCGACCACCCACCTCCCCATTTTCTCTCAAGCCTCCGTGTCTGAGCCTCCCCTCCTCCTCCTCCCCTCTCCCCTTGAACAGCTGGCCAGGTGAATGAAGGCAGCTTCCGGCCGGCCGGCTAGCTGGCTGGCCGCGAGCAGAATGGGCGGGCCCAGGACTGCAGTCTTAGTGTGAAGTGCGCTGCACTCTGACAGCAGCCCGGGAGTGAATGAGATCCTCGCGCGCCAGGAGGAGGGGGGAAAGCATGACAGAAGCGCGATTCTCCCGAGCCCTGCAAAGCACTCGGTTCGCTTCTTGCTGACTTGACACCCCTTTGCAGACACCCGGCACGCACATTTGATGAAAAGCACGGCAAGGAAGAACTCTCAGCTTCGCAACATTTAAACAAAAAAAAAATCACCACATCAATGTCTGGAAACCGGGTTCAGTTCGCAGGACTACCGCCCCCGGGAGATGCGAAGGATCGCCACAAAGTAGCACGTAAGCGTTTATTTTGATGAGAGAGAGGGGGGAAAAAGTTTGGACTTATCTTAGCCTAGGCGCGTGTTGTTGGCAGAAAGTAAACTAATTAATTCGATCTGTGACCTTATCATCCCCTTAGCGAATGGTTATGGGGTGAAGCACAGTGGTGGTACAGTTTTACATGGCTTTGTACACTTAATATCGACCCTAGCTATTTCCAGCTTAACTTCAGTGAACGGCCCGGAACATTCCTGTTCTTTTCAAAGACATAGTTAAAATTCCAATATTTACATTTAATATTTGTCCTCAACCTATGCCTTATTAAGCAAAATGTAAAAATGAGATGTATTATGTTGACTTCACATTAGAATATACTCTTACATATTTAATCTTATTGTAAAAGAATTCAAGGCATTTTATCCTTTATTTTTGAGAATGCTTTTTCTATGTCTCTGTTGTGATATATATATTTTACAGAAAGATGTTTTCCTATGCACGTCTGACAGCAGACTGTCTTTGATCTCAGTAAGTTATGCTCCAAAGTGCCCATTCATCTTCTCCACCTGTGTAAGCAATGTACTGGCACTTTTCACAATAAAAGCAGAGAAAAATACCTTGCAGGATGGTGTGTGAAGATTGCTCCAGTTAATAAAGCTGCTTATTTCAATAACAACAGCAGCTTGTACTTATTTACATAGGGCCCTTAACATCCCAAGGTACTTCACAGGAGTATAAACCAATGTTTGACAGTGAGCTATCCATATAAGGTAATATTAGGCCAGATAACTAAAAGCTTGGGCAAAGGGATAGATTTTAAGGGCTGTTTTGAAAGAGGAAATGGTGATTTAGGGAGGGAATTGCAGTGCATTGGACCTTGGCTGTTGAAGACACAGCCACTAACAGGGAAGTTAGGGAGGGGTGGAGCCATGAAAGGATTTGAAAACCAGGTTGGGAATTCTAAAATTGAGGTGTTCTTTAACTGAGGCCATTGTAGGTCAGTGAGCACAGGGCTGATGGGTGAATGAAACTTGGTGTGACTATTTAGTTTTGTTTATGACAATGCACTATTACATCAAGTATATAACTTTAACTTTAATGTTTCGTTATATGAGAGAATGCAGCATCATAGAGTCGTAGTCATAGAGGTCTACCGCACTGAAAAGGCCCGTCAGCTCATGTGTGCGCCAGTCAAAATCAACCGCCTAATTATTCTAATCCCATTTTCCAGCAGTTGGTGCATAGCCTTGTATGCCTTGGGATCACAAGTGCACATCTAAATACGTGATTTATGATTGAGGGTCTCTTCCTCCACCACCTTTCAGGCAGCGAATTCCAGACTCCTACCACCTGCGGGGTGAAAAAGTATTTCATCACATCCCCTCTCAACCTCCTGCCCCTTATCTTAAATCTATGCCCCCTGGTCACTGACCCCTCCACCAAGGGGAAAAGTTTTTATTCCTGTCTACTCTTATCTATGCTCCTCATTGATTTATACATCTCGATCATTTCCACCTCCATCTGCTCTGCTCCAAGGAAAACAATCCCAGTCTATCCAAACTATCTTCATAAGTGAAACTCTCCAGCCCAGGCAACATGCTGGTAAATCTCCTAAACACCCTTTCCAGTGCTGTCACATCCCTCCTATAATGTGGATTCCAAAACTGCACACACAGTTGCTGAAATTACTGTGGTTCTGTCACAGTCACCTGACCGTCTAGCGTGAACTTTGATTTTTCTTCCAACAATAGCCAAAAACAAACTTGATATGTTGCAGTATTTGGACAAGTTAAGATTGGGTGTGTAGGAATGGAAGGAGTTTATTCAGTGGTTTGGGATTATGGCCCCGAAGCAGCAAGATGACCATATTTTAAATTAACTGTTACCTCTGCTTTTAAACCTTTGCATTATGGACTGCTAACAGCAGGTGCAACCTGCAAACTGTGCCTTTGAACACTTTTATTATGTAGAGATAAAAGGAGTTTCAACACTGAAGTACTAAGTCATTTTAAGGGAGGCAATGGAGTAGTTGTTGCTGCACTAGTAATCCAGAGACCCAAAATCATAATCTGGGGACCCGGGTTCAAATCCCACCATGGCAGATGGTGAAATTTGAATTCAATAAAAATCTGGAATTAGAAGTCTAAAGGTAAGCATGAAACCACTGTCGATTGTTGTAAAAACCCATCTGGTTCACTAATGTCCTTCATAAAATCCATGGCACGGAGACAGGCCCAAATTGGTCCATGCCAACCAAAAAGCCCATCTAAGCTAACCCCATTTGCCTGCATTTGGCCTATATCCCTCTAAACTTTTCCTATCCATGTATCTTTTCAAATGTCCCTGCCTCAACCACTTCCTCCAGGTTCCCATTAATTCTTTCCCCCCTTAACTTCAACCTCTAGTTCCCAATTCCCCAATCCTGGGAAAAAGACTCAAGTGCATTCACCCTATCTATGTTTCTCATGATCTTATACACCTCCCATAAGATCACCTATGCTCCAAAGAAGAAAGTCCTAGCCTGTCCAATCACTCCCTATAATTCAGTTGCTTGAGTCCTGGCAATATCCTTGTAAAGCTCTTCTGCACTCTCCAGTTTAATTACATCTTTCCTATAGCAAGATGACCAAAACTGAACGCAATATTCAATCTTTCCTATAGCAAGGTGACCGAAACTGAACGCAATATTCTAGGTGCAGCGTCACTGACATCATGCATAACTTCCCAACTTCTATACTCAGTGCCCTGACTGAAGAAGGCCAGCATGCCAAAAGCCTTCTTCACTGCCCTATCTACCTGTGACTCCACCTTTAGAGAACCGTGCACTTGAACTCCTCTGTTCCACGATACCCCCTAAGGTCGTACCATTCACAGTGAAAGTTCTACCTTGATCTTGCTTTCCAAAACAAAACACCTCACACTTATCTGTATTTAATTCCATTTGCCATTTCTCGGCCCACCTCCCCAGCTGATCAAGATCCTGCTGCAATTTTTGATAACCTTCCTCAATGTCTACAATACCACCTATTTTAGTGTCATCTGCAAACTTACTGATCATGCCTTGTACATTCTAATCTAAATCATTGATATAGATAATATAACAGCAATGGAGCCTAGCACTGGCCCCTGAGGCACACCACTAGTCACAGGCCTCCAGTCTGACAAGCATCCTTCCACCATTACTATCTGCTTCCTACCATCAAGCCAATTGTGTATCCAATTTGCCAGCTCTCCTTGAATTCCATGTGATCTAACCTTCCAGAACAGCCTACCATGTGGATCTTTATCAAAGGCCTGACTGAAGTCCATATAGACTATGTGTCCCATCCTGCCCTCATCAACCTTCCTGGTCACTTTATCAAAGAACTCTAACAAATTTGTAAGGCATGATCCCCTATGCACAAATCCATGCTGACTATTCCTAATCAAACCCTGTCTTTCCAAATGCCTGTATATCTTATCCCTCAGCATCCTCTTAAGTAACTTATTCACCACAGATGTTAGGCTTACAGGTCTATAATTCCAAGATTTTTCTTTGTAGCCCTTCTTAATTAAGAGCACATTTGCTACCCTCCAGTCTTCTGGTACCTCACACATGGCTAACGATGATGCAAATATTTCAGCCAGGGCTCACAGAATTTCTTCTCTAGCCTCACGCAGCGTACCTGGATATACCTGGTCAGGACCAGGAGATTTATCTACCTTCATACATTTTAACATGTCCATCACCTCCTCTACTGTAATGCGAACTGTCCCCAATATATCGTCTCTAACCTTCCCAGGTTCCAGAGTCTTCATATCTTTCTCCACGATAAACACGGGTGAAATATTCATCGAGAACCTCGCCCATCTCCTGCGGATCCGCACATTTGTGTACACTTTGGTCCTTGAGAGGTCCTACTCGGGGGCTGGTTTAGCACAGTGGGCTAAACAGTTGGCTTGTAAGGCAGAACAAGGCAGCAGCGCGGGTTCAATTCCTGTACCGGCCTCCCTGAACAGGTGCCGGAAAGTGGCGACTAGGGGCTTTTAACAGTAACTTTATCGAAGCCTACTTGTGACAATAAGTGATTATTATTATAATTATTATTATTCTCCCTCTCTAGTTTTTTTTCCTTCAATATACTTAAAGAATCCCTTTGGATTCACCTTAATGCTCTCAGCCAAAGCTACCTCATGCCCCCTTTTTGCCCTCCTAATTTCCTTCTTGAGTATACCCTGTAGACCTCCAGGGAATCCCTTGATTCCAGTTGCTTGTACCTGACCCATGCATCCTTCTTTTTCCTGGCCAAAACCTCAATATGTTTTGTCATCCAGGTTTCCCTACTCCTGCCAGCCTTGCCCTTCACCCGAACAAGGACATACAGACCCTGAATTCCAGCTATTTCACGTTTAAAGGCCTTCTACTTGCCGGTGGTTGCTTTGCCCTCAAACAAGCTACTCAAAACAATCCTTGCAAGCTCCTATCTAATTCCATCAAAATTCACCTTACCCAATTTAGAACTGACACCTGCAGACCAATTTTTTTTCCTTTCCATAACTATTTTAAAATTAATAGAACTATGGTCACTGGTCCCAAAGTGGTCCCCCACTGCCACCTCAGTCACTTGCCCTGCATTTTCCCCAAGAATAGATCAAGTTTTGACCTTTCCTGAGTAGGACCCTCTACATACTGCCTGAGGAAACTTTCCTGAACACACTTAACAAATTCCGCCCCATCTAAGACCTTAACACAATGACAGTCCCAGTCTATGTTGGGAAAACTAAAATCCCCTACTACTCCCCTAATTACTTTGGCAAGTCTCCCCAATCTCCCTGCATATTTGTTCTTCTAATTCCGTTGACTATTTGGGAGCCTAGAGTATAACCCCAGCAAGGTCACCATCCCCATCGTATTTCTTAGTTCCACTCACAAAGCCTCGCTCGATGATCCCTCTGTTATTTAATCTCTGACTACTGCTGAGATGCTCCCCTTAATCAAAAATGCAACTTCCTCTCCTCTCTTTACTCCACCTCTGTTCCGCCTAAAGCACCTGTAACCTGGAACATTAAGCTGCCAGTACTGTCCCTCTCATAGCCATGTCTCAGTTATGGCTATAATACCCTAGTCCCATGTACATATGCATGCCCTGAGTTCATCAGCCCAATGCATTGAAATAGATGCAATTTAATCCAACAGGTTTTCCCGCCTCCTGGCTATAATGCCTATTCAGTTTGCTGTTGTGAGTACTGCACCTCCTTTCAGTCCCTCATTTGCTTCCCTCTGCTGAGGATCCCAACCCCTGCCAATCTAGTTTAAACCCTCCCTTGTAGCACTAACAAATCTGCCCTCCAGGATATTGGTCCCCCTCCAGTTCAGATGCAATCCGTCTCTCTTAAGCAGGTCACCTCTGCCCCAGAAAGATCCCAAAGATCTAAGAATCTAAATCTCTGCCCTCTACACCAATTTTTTATCCACTTATTCATCTGTCTTATTCTCCTGTTCTTACTCTCAGTAGCATGTGGCACTGGAAGTAATCCAGAGATTACCACCCTCGAGGTCATGCTTCTTAACCTTTTTCCTAGCTCTCTATAATCACTCCTCAGGACTCATCCCTATTTGTATTTACATAATTTGTGCCAAAGCGCACAACAGCATTTGGCTGCTCCCCCTCCCCCTTGAGAATGCTCTGCAGCCGCTCTGAGTTATTCTTGACCCTGGCACTTGGGAGAGGCAACACAGCATCCTGGACTCTGGTTTGTGGTCACAGAACCTCCTGTCTGTCCCTCTAACTATTGAATCTCCTATCATTGCGGTCCTGTTTACCTTTAACCTTTCCCACTGTGCCCCAGAGCCAGTCATAGTGCCACAGCTCTGGCTACTGCTGCTTTCACCTGAACAGTCAGGTTCCCCCCCCCACCCGCCCATCCCCCCAATAGTATCTAAAACAGTTTACTTGTTTACGAGGGGAATGGCCACCGGGTACCCCTGCACTCTCTGCCTGCTCCCTTTGCCTTTCCTGGTAGTCACCCAGCTACTCTCTGTGTCTGCACCTTAGGTGCGACCGCCTCACTAAAATTTTAATCTATAAAGTGCTCAGCATCCCGGATGATTCTGAGTGTATCCAGCTCCCTAACCTGGTCTTCAAGGAGCTACAGCCGGCTGCACCTTCCACAGATGTAGTCATCAGGGACAACGGAATTCTCCCTGAGCTCCCACATCATACAGGAGGAGTATATCACTGCCCTCATTGCAATCCCAACTGCTCCAAGACCAAAGATTAAAGTTGAGGACGTTATCTGAAATTACTTGTACTCTGTTGAGGTGCCACTCGCCAAAGCCTCTCAAGCCAAAGCTTCACAACTCGAGCACTCTGCTGCTTCCTTTAGGGAAATAAATCTGTCGTCCTTACCTGGTCTGGCCTATGTGTGACTCCAGATTCACCAGCAATGTAGTTGACTCTTAAATGCTCTCGGGGATGGGCAATAAATGCTGGTCCAGCCAGCGACGCCCACATCCCATGATGAATATATATTTTAAAAATTTAATTCTGATTTTGCATATCTCATCTAATATCTATTAAACTTTTGTAGCTGTGATATCTTGTCCAATTGAAGATAAATTCTTCACTTCTGTGTCGCTGTGATTACAATGCCAGCCAATTTCTACGAATGTGACTTAAAGGGAAAAAAATATGTAAAAAAACAAGCATGGGTTTCCTTTTGTTAACACATTTCCTTAATACATCAAAAAGGACTTTCATTTATATTGCACCAATCTTGTCGTTCGGATATCTCAAAATACTTCATAGGCAATGGATTACTTTTGAAATGCAGACATTGTGAGCAGTCAATTTGCAGATGCCTGGGCCCCACACATAGCAATGCGATAAATGAGTAAGAGAGTCAGAATTTTACAGCATAGAAAGAAGCCCTTTGACCCATTGTGTCTGTACTGACGACCAAGTACCTATCTACTCTAATCCCATTTTCCAGCCTTGTATGTTGTGGCGTTTCAAGTACTCATCTAAATGCTTCTTAAATGTTGTAAAGGTCCCTGCCTCTACTACCCTTTTCAGGTGGTAAATTCCAGATTCCCACCACCCTCTGGGTGAAAAAGATTGTCCTCATTCCCCAAAATCTGCTCCTTACCTTTAAATCTATGTCTCCCTGGTTATTGAACCCTCTACTAAGGGGGAAAGTTTCTCCCTAACTATAAAAGCAAATTACTGCAGATGCTGGAATATGAAACAAAAAATGAAAATACTGGACAATCTCAGCAAGTCTGACAACATCTGTGGAGAAAGAAGGGAACTATCGTTTCGAGTCTGGTTGTCGCAGCTTTGATAAAGAGTCATCCAGACTATAAACTATAGCTCCCTTCTTTCTCCACAGATGTTGTCAGACCTGCTGAGATTGTCCAATATTTTCTATTTTTGTTTTCTTCCTATCTATATTCCTTATAATTTTGTAGACCTCAATGAGGTGCCCCCCCCCCCCCCCCCAAAAAAAAAAAATCAGCCTTCTCTGCTCTAAGGAAAACAACCCCACCTCTCTTCATAGCTGAAACTCTCCAGCCCAGTCAACATCCTGGTGAATCTCCTCTGTATCCTTTCTAGTGCAGTCACATCCTTCCTATGGTGTGGTGAACAGAACTACATATAGTACTCTAGCTGTGGCCCAATGAGCATTTTGTATAGCTCCATCATAACTCCCCTGCTCTTATATTCTGTGCCTTGGCATATTCTATGCCTTGGCTATTAAGGCAAGTATCCCATGTGCCTTCTTAACCACCTTATCTCCCTACCCTGCAGCATTCAGGAATCTTTGGACATGCACCCCAAGGTCCATTTGGTGCTCTGTACTTCCTAGTGTCTGACTGTTCATTGTGTATTCCGTTGCCTTGTTAGTCCTCCCAAATGCTTTTGCCGATGTTAGCCAAGGGATGAATTTTAGCCAAGATGCCAAGAGGTACCGGGCAGCACGGTAGCATGGTGGTTAGCATAAATGCTTCACAGCTCCAGGGTCCCAGGTTCGGTTCCCGGCTGGGTCACTGTCTGTGTGGAGTCTGCACATCCTCCCCGTGTGAGCATGGGTTTCCTCCGGGTGCTCCGGTTTCCTCCCACAGTCCAAAGATGTGCGGGTTAGGTGGATTGGCCATGCTAAATTGCCCGTAGTGTCCTAAAAAGTAAGGTTAAGGGGTGGGAGGTTGTTGGGTTACGGGTATAGGGTGGATGCGTGGGTTTGAGTGGGGTGATCATGGCTCGGCACAACATTGAGGGCCGAAGGGCCTGTTCTGTGCTGTACTGTTCTATGTTCTATGTTTCTGTTGGCTCTTTGCAAAGTGCCACAGAAATTTTTACATCTATCTGGAACTTTGTCTTTGAGATTAAATATTGAACCAGTCTTTGATAATGCAGCATTTCCTCAATACTTTACTGCTTTGCCGGCCGAGATAATGTGGTCAGGTCCTGAAATGGAATTTGAACCCGCAATCTTCAGATTCTGAGGAAAGAGTGCAAATATACTTAATTTGCCTTACTTAGATAACCATGTGGAATTTTGTTTTGACCATCAGTTATTATTCCATGCATAAGATGGGAACTTCCTGAAATGTGGCTTTACTTTCAAATGCTATAATTTAGAACTGTAATGTCCTGAACCTCCAATGACACATTTGTGCAGTAGTTTGGTAGTGGTACAACTAATGGTAGTAACTCTCTCTTGACAGCTAAAAATATTTGCATGGATTAGTTGGCTGCCTATAAGTTAGATTGTCCACGAAGTCAAAGATAGAGAATCATTGATCAGTTTGCACTGTGAAGAATAATGGAGCATGAAGTAAGTAAGCAAGAGATATTTAGTGCTAATTCATTTCAAATTCTGAATCCCAAGACAGGAATCCACAAAATGAAAAGATCTGTGTAGAGTTCTTTTTAAAAAGTTGATGTCAAAGGCCTTGAAATTTATAATGTGCAAAGGGAACAATTGTGTTTCTGGTCATCCATCATCTTTGACTGGTGTTTCACCTGCTCTGCATCTGCAAATACACACCTCGAATTTTGTTTTATTCTATTAAATAGAATTTCCATTAGATTTAATTGGCATTTGCTAAGCTAATGCATGCTCAAGCTTGTTGAGGTTCTGCACTAAAATTTTGCAGTTCTCTACAGTCAATACCAATCATACTGCTGCCAGGTTACCACACTATTCTGATTGACTTTAAGTGACATCATTATTGCAGCAAATTCAAAAGAAAGAGGGATTTGCATTTATTTAACACCTTTTATTACTTCAGGATGTCCCCAGGCACTTTACATTCAGCATATACTTTTTCAAGTGCATTGTTGTCATGCGGCAGTCAATTTGCATATGGCAACCTCCTGCAACAGCTTTGTGATAATGGTCAGAGATTCTGTTTTAGTGGTGTTAGTTGAGGGATAAATATTGATGGAGAATAATGGTGCCATGAGATCTTTTACATCAACTGAGAGGACAGATGGGACTTCCGTTTAATATCTCATCTGAAAGACAGCATCTCTGACAATGCACCATTCCCTCAGTACAACTGGCGTGTCTGCCTAGCTTTCATGCTCAAGTCTCTGGAGGTGGCACTGAACCTGGGCGAGAGGGCAACCACTGAACTACTGTTCCTTTAGATTTTATAGTGGGGACATTGGGAGGGGCTGGTGGCAGACCTACTATGGTACATCTTGACAGTCCAATTCAATTCTGAAAATGTCCACTTCTGTATGAGGTATCAACCTTTCAGATGACATGAACTAAAACTGTACCTTCTGGGGCCTTGTCTCTATTCAAATACATTTGTTCTCACATAAGGAATTCTGAGTTATTTGCAATGGTCAATCTTTTGAGAAATTTCAATGATGGAGTAATAGCTTTTGGCCTTAAATCCTGCTGAGCTATGTGAACTTCCTCTTCCCTATTCATAGTAAATGGAAAGAGCTTCACCCTCCTTCCAATTGGCAACTTTTGCATAGTATTTATCTAGTATTTATATAATTGGTGTTATATTCCAGGAAGTAGATTTTACACATCCTGATATATGGAATTGCCCATTATGTGATTTGTAACAAATTGGACAGTTTATTCATCCTATTGGCTCTTAAGAAAAAAAATATTAAGGGAGTTGAAGCCACACTTCAAGAATATACAGAGCCCGATTCAGTGTTGTACTTGGTATGCTGCCTATTTTGTTTGACAAAGAAGTGCTTGTTATCATGGGAATAAGGTTAGTCTGTGGAGGAAGAGGAGTTACTACTAATTTTTGTTCAGGCAGAGCCCAACCCTGTGGCATTTATTTAGCAGCGTATATTTGACAAACAATTACCTCCAAGCCTTGCTTTAACATTTCTTTCAAAAACAGTTTGTGGTTGGATTGAAAAGACCAAACTGTGAGGGTTTGAAATGAGCAAGAAGATTTGCCTAGTTTGTGCTTGGGGGAGAATCTGCAGGGAAAACCCCTAACTATGCAAGACTGTTCTGGTTGTCCACCTGGGGAAGGAAAGGAACAGAAGTAAACTCTTGGAGCTAAGAATCACTTTAGGCTAGTTCCGGAGAAATGAATGTTCACTTAAGAGACAGCTGTAACTATGGAGCAAGCAATTTATGGTTGCATTTAAAATAAAAGGGACAGTTCAGTTTTGGAGATTATGGCATACATTGCTTACTAAAATAGTGTTGAATTAATATTGCTTTTTTATTTGTTACAGTAAATATTTTAAAACTTGAAATTTTATTGTGTGATTGTTTAAGTTGGTAATTGAATTCTAATTTCTCTAAGGAGATCATAACACTCTTTCCCTTACCCCCAACTCTGTAATATGCTTTGGAGAAGTGCTGGACATTAACTAGGCGATTTGCAATAAGGGAGCCAAATTGGACACCACTTCATCCTTACATTTTAATTGATTGCATGGCCTGGCAAACAATAGTGAGCCTTACTTCCGTTGTTGGCAAAGTCTTGGAAACGTTCATAAGAGATAGGGGGCGAAATTCTCCGACCCCCAGCAGGGTCAGAGAATCGCCTGGGGGTGCCTAAAATCCCGCCCCCACCGTGGCAGAGATTCTCCGCCACCCGGGAAGTGGCGGGAGCAGGAATCTCGCCCCGCCGATCGGAGAGGCCCCTGTGGCGATTCTCCGGCCCGGATGGGCCAAGGTCCTGCCGCTGGGAGGCCTCTCCCGCCGCTGAGGTTTAACCACCTCTGGAACGGCGGGCACAGCGATGCGAGCAGGCCCCCGGGGTCCTGGGGGGGGGGGGGGGGCGGGGGGCGACCGGACCCCGGGGGGTGCCCCCACGGTGGCCTGGCCCGCGATCGGGGCCCCCCGATCAGGGGACGGGCCAGTGCACTGGGTGCACTATGTTCCTCCGCAACCGCCACGGCCTCCACCATGGCGGAAGTGGAAGGGAACACCACATCGCGCATGCGCCGGCCGGCGAAAGCCTTTCGGCCAACCCCGCTGCCGGCGGCGCCGGGTGTTTGCGCCGGTCTTCTGGTGCCAACTGCTCTGGCGCGGGGCTGGCCCCCAAAGGTGGGGAGAATTCCCCACCTTTGGGGAGACGTGACCCCTGAGTGGTTGGCGCCACTCCCCTACTCCGTCACGCCGGGTAGGGGAGAATGCCGCCCAGGATGTATAATCATCTGGAAAGGAATAATTTGATTAGAGATAGTCAACACGGTTTTGTGAAGGGTAGGCCGTGCCTCACAAACCTTATTGAGTTTTTTGAGAAGGTGACCAAACAGTTGGATGAGGGTAAAGCAGTTGATGTGGTGTATATGGATTTCAGTAATGCGTTTGATAAGGTTCCCCACAGTAGGCTATTGCAGAAAATATGGAGGCATGGGATTCAGGGTGATTTAGCAGTTTGGATCAGAAATTGGCTAGCTGGAAGAAGAGAAAGGGTGGTGGTTGATGGGAAATGTTCAGACTGTAGTCCAATTACTAGTGGTGAACCGCAAGGATCTGTTTTGGGGCCACTGCTGTTTGTCATTTTTATAAATGACCTGGAGGAGGGCGTAGAAGCATGGGTGAGTAAATTTGCAGATGACACTAAAGTCGGTGGAGTTGTAGACAGTGCGGAAGGATGTTACAAGTTACAGAGGGACATAGATAAGCTGCAGCGCTGGGCTGAGAGGTGGCAAATGGAGTTTAATGCAGAAAAGTGTGAGGTGATTCATTTTGGGCTAATGGTAAGATTCTTGGTAGTGTGGATGAGCAGAGAGATCTCGGTGTCCATGTACATAGATCCCTGAAAGTTGCCACCCAGGTTGAGAGGGTTGTTAAGAAGGCGTACGGTGTGTTAGCTTTTATTCGTAAAGGGATTGAGTTTTGGCGCCATGAGGTCATGTTGCAACTGTAGAAAACTCTGGTGCGGCCACATTTGGAGTATTGCGTGCAATTCTGGTCGCCGCTTTATAGGAAGGATGTGGAAGCATTGGAAAGGGTGCAGAGGAGATTTACCAGAATGTTGCCTGGTATGGAGGGAAAATATTATGAGGGAAGGCTGAGGGACTTGAGGCTGTTTTTGTTAGAGAGAAGAAGGTTAAGAGGTGACTTAATTGAGGCACACAAGATGATCAGAGGATTAGATAGGGTGGACAGTGAGAGCCTTTTTCCTCGGATGGTGATGTCTAGTACGAGGGGACATAGCTTTAAATTGAGGGGAGATAGATACAGGACAGGTGTCAGAGGTAGGTTCTTTACTCAGAGAGTAGTAAGGGCGTGGAATGCCCTGCCTGCAACAGTAGTGGACTCGCCAACACTAAGGGCATTCAAATGGTAATTGGATAGACATATGGACGATAAGGGAATAGTGTAGGTGGGCTTTAGAGTGTTTTCACAGGTCAGTGCAACATCGAGGGCCGAAGGGCCTGTACTGCGCTGTAATGTTCTATGTTCCATGTTCTGTGGTTAGAAGCAAAAAGTCTGAACATTTGACAATTTGGACAAGGGGAGAATGTGCAAACTCCACACGGTGTACCAGGATCGAGCCCGAATCCTCAGCGCCATTGGCAGCAGTGCTGACCACTGTGCTACCCTGCCTCCCTCACCTGATTATTTTTGATTAGTTTTTATAGGATCACTGCGGTGCAGAAGAAAGCCATTTGCCCCTTTACGTCTGCACTAACATTCCAAAAGAGAACCCTACCCAAGCCCTTGCCTTCTCCCCATAATCCCACCTAACCTTTGGATACTAAGGGACAATTTAGCAAGGCTCATCCACCTAATCTGCACATCTTTGGACTGTGGGAGGAAACCGAAGCACCTGGAGGAAACGGCAGTGGCATGGTGGCACAATGGTTAGCACTACTGCCTCACAGTGCCAGGGATCCGGGTTGAATTCCGGACATGGGTGACTGTCTGGACTTTGTACGTTGTCCCCGTGTCTGTGTGGGTTTTCTCCGGGTGCTATGGTTTCCTCCCACAGTCCAGAGATGTGCAGGTTAGGTGGACTGGCCATGCTAAATTGTTCCTTGGTGTCCAGGGATGTACACGTTAAGTTTTGGGGGTACGGCAGGGTTAGTGGACCCAGGTAGGGTACTCTCTCAGAGGGTTGGTGCAGACTTAATGGGCTGAATGACCTTTTTCTTTACTGTAGGAATTCTGCGGTTTTATTCATTGTTCTAGGAAACCCATGCTGACACTGGGAGAATGTACAAATGCCACACAGTCACCCAAGGTCCGAATTGAACAGGGGTCCCTGGTGCTGTGAGGCAGCAGTGCTAACTAGTGTGCCACCATGTTAAATATGTTTCTGCCTTGTTTACTTCAATTATCTTATTCATTTATAAACTCAATTAAATGTTGTGTTCTGATGTTTCAGTAAGACATTTGTAGAAGCTTGTAAAGTTTAATGTGAAACATTTATTAACAAAAATTATTTTATTAATGCAAAACTTTGAAACCAGTTAACATTTAACTTGATGTTTAACTTTATCAGCTGAACAATGACATAAAACTGCCTCACCTTTTACAAATTTCTTGCAATAAAATATATTTTCTCACTTAAACAAAACAGTTCCATCTATTTGTAAAGGCGAGGGAGGGTAGAGCAGAGGGAGGGAATGGGAGGGTTTTGACAAGCTCAATGTCTGAAAGCAGCAGCTGCTGAAGTGCAGCGTCCTGATACATATCTCCTGTGACATCATTTCGGGATGTCCTTTGGCCATACACTCGTGTGGTGGGTATTTCGTTTGTTTCAATAGCTGTCGGGTAGATAATTCACATTAGCCCGCAGATGGCTTGCATATCTCAACTAAGGCATTAAACTTTGTTAAAGCATTTGCAGTATCACTGTGGCTTCTAAGGATACATCTGGGAGATGTGTAAACAACTCAGCTTAAAATACATTGCAAAATCAAAATGTACTTTAGCTAGGGCAGCACGGTGGCCTAGTGGTTAGCACAATCGCCTCACGGCGCTGAGGTCCCAGGTTCGATCCCGGCTCTGGGTCACTGTCTGTGTGGAGTTTGCACATTCTCCCCGTGTATGCGTGGGTTTCGCCTCCACAACCCAAAAATGTGCAGAGTAGGTGGTTTGGCCACGCTAAATTGCCCCTTAATTGGAAAAAATAATTGGGTAATCTAAATTTTTTTTTTTTAAATGTACTTTAGCTCTGAATCAGCTGGGAGGACAGGCGTGCTAATATTAGTGTCCTTGAAGGAGTCAATGGCACCAGTATCGAGGCCATGATCATCTGAAACCACTCTGTTGGGCCGACCATATGCTTAGGATGCCAGAGTCCCGACTGCCAAAGCAAATTTTTTCACCCAAATCAAGGAAGGATCCAGAACAAGAGGAGGACAAAGGAAGCTTTTCAAAGACATCTTGTAGGCTTATCTCAAGTGATGGGCTATATATGTCAATGCCTGTAAGATCTTTGCTCAGAAGAGACCAACTTGGAGGAACCTCCTGGTTGAAGGGTACAATTCTTTGAGAACACCCGGCGGCAAGATGAGGCCGGAAAAAGAGCTTGAGAAAGGAATACCTGCGACTTAGCGTCCAAGGACTGATCCCACCTTTTGGAAACTCCTGCCAAGTGAGTGATTGAAGATGTGGCTCTAGGATTGGACTCATCAGCCATGCAAGGACTCACAGAACCTGTGACCAGTAACACGGAATATCTTAGGTGGACACTCCTACCAGTTAGTGAGTGATCACCGCACTCTATCCATTATAGTTCCTTCCAAGGAATTAACATCCTCATAACAAACCAAAGCTTAAAAAATAAATAATTCTTTCACCTTCTGTGACTTCAAACTCACTTTATACAGTAAAGTACCCTTTTAATGGAATTAACAGCCTCATGACAAACCAAAGTTTATAAAAAAAAATATCTTCCTTTCACTTTATTTGTATTTTAAACATATTTATAAATGCTAAGCACGAATGATATAAAACTTGAACCTCCCAAAAAAATGTGTCTCAATGTCCCTGCCTCTGGTAGACTGAATTTTTTTTTAAAGTGCCCTGCCATAACAAATTTAATAACAGCATTTCCCTATGACCAGCGTTAAGATAACTGGCCTATAGTTTTCTGCTTTCTGTCTCCTTCCCTTTTTGAATGAAGGTGTTAGTTTCACTATTTTGCAAATTAAAGGAACCTTCCCTGAATCTAGATAATTTTGGAAAATCAAAACTAGCTCATCAACTATCTCATTGGCAACTTCTTCCAAGACCTTTGGATGAAGTATATCAGGACCTGGGGATTTGTCAGCCTGCAGACCCAACCATTTGCTTCATACCACTTTTCTAGTTATTGTAATTTTTCTGAGTTCCTCTTTCTCTTTAATTTCTTGATTAACAGCTATTTCTGGGATGTCATTGATATCCTCTATAGTGAAGACTGATTCACAATGCTAGTTGAATTAATTTGCCTTCTCCTTATTTTTCCAATTCCCCAGACTCCCTTTTTCTGCAGGACCAATGTTTACTTTAATTCGCATTTAAATATCTGTAGAAACTCTTACCATCTGTCTTTGTATTTCCAGCCAGCTTATTTTCCTCATCAATTTTTAACAATTCATTGCTGTTCTTTATATTCTGATCGACGTCCCATTTTTGCACAATTATATGCTTTTTCTTTAAGTTTGATACTGTCTTTGACATTTTTAGTTGAACACCGATGTTGGTTTGTATCCTGAAATACCCCTATAAATTTCTGCCACTGCATCTCTGATCCGCATCTGCATCCTCATTTGCCAGTTCACTTTAGCTAGCTCTGCTTTCATTCCCACATAATTATGTAAATTAAAATACTAGTCTTCAATCCACTCTTCTTTCCCTCAAGCTGAATGTCAAATTTTTTCCCTCAAATATATTATGGTTGCTGCTCCGAGGTTATCAATTACTCTCATCTAGTTGTCCAATACAGGTCTAGTATAGCCTGATTTGTGGTTGGCTGCAGAACATGCTGGCCAAAGAAATTATCCTGAAAATGTTCTATGAACTCCTTATCTATGCTATCTTTGTGCATCAGGGGCGGGATTCTCTGATCCTGAGGCTAAATGTTGACGCCGTCGTAAATGGCATCGCGTTTCACAACGGCGTCAACATGCCCCCAGGAGCAGCGATTCTGACCCCTACAGGGGGCCAGCACGGCACTGGAGCGCCCCACGCTGCTCCAGCTGCCGATACTGGCGTCAGATGGGCGCCGCGAGTGTGTGACCGGCGCGATTGCGCGCATGCGCTGTGGCTCCTTTCTCTGCGCTGGCCCCGACGCAACATGGCGTAGGGCTACAGGGGCCAGCGTGGAGAAAAAGAGGCCCCCAGCCTGTGAGGCCGACCCGCCGATCGGTAGGCCCTGATCGCGGGCCAGGTCGCGCCCCGGATGGATGCATGCCGAGGTACTGGCGGGTAAGGCCACACGTGGACGCGCCGGCGAGACTTGGATTTTTTATGCGGCCGCTTGCCCCATCTCGGGCGGAGAAATGCCCGGGGGGGTTTGCTTGTAGCGGCTCCCGACCGACACTGTGACGACCGCGCTGGCCCAATACTCCCCTGTCCGGAGAATCGGTGGACTGGCGTTGTGCGATTCGCACCCAGCCCGGCGATTCTCCGGCCTGCCGTGGGTCGAGAGAATCCCACCCCTGATATTTCCAGTCTATTTGTAGATTAAATTCGCCCCCCCCCCCCCAAATGATTATTGCCGTACCTTTTCTACATCATCCCATTATCTCTTTTATACCCTGCCCCATGAGTAGTTACAATTGGGAGTCCTGTACTCCACTCCCTTAAGTGACTCTTGCTTTTATAATTTCTCAACTCAACCCAAATCACTTCTACATCCTTGTTTCCTGAATTTAGGTAATCCCTCTCTAATGCTGGTTCTGCAGCCAACCACAAATCATAACATCATTACTTAACAGAGCCAGTCACTGTCCATGTGGAGTTTGCACATTCTCCCCATGTCTGCATGGGTCTCACCCCCACAACCCAAAGATGTGCAGAGTAGGTGGATTGGCCACGCTAAATTTCCCCTTAAAAGGAAAAAATATGGAATTGGGCACTACCTATTCCTAGTTTCCTGTTCTTCCTAAATATCACGCAACTTTCAATATTCAGATCCCAATCTATGTAATCCTGTAGCCATGTCACTGAAACGGCTAGCATATTTTATTTATTTCTATTTATGCTCTCTGTTCATCTGTTTTGTTTCAAATGCTACATGGATTCAGATACAGAATCTTTGGTTTTGATCTTCTGTTATTTATGTAATGTCTACCCTATCTGCTGATTTACTTTTAGATTTGTATACGTGTTGCTTCCTGTCACAGTCTGTTTATCATAATGCATGGGCGCGATTTAACCATTGCATCGTGCCCAGCGTGGTTCTGGGTGTGCTGGGTAAATAGTGGAAAGACCAAAATCGAGATTTGTGCCGGGCGCAAATCAGTTTGCTATCTAATAGATGGGATGGGAAAAGAGGGATCCGGATCCCTGAAGTGTAGAAGGTTTTAGGTTCGACGGGCAGAATGGTTGGACCGGAGGGCCTGATCCTGCGCTGTACTTTTTCTTTGTTCTAACTGGCCCTCTCTCGATGGCAAGTTCTGGCTCACGCCCAAATATGGTGAGCGAATCAGTAGCCTTCACTTGCATTAATTTCCATCTCATCAGCGAGATTGAAGTCTAATGCAATGGCTTCCCGGGACTTGACCAGCTCCCCAGCGGGAAATCACGTGGGCATCACAAGTGAAGCTGGTATAATGGCTGCTGAGGAGAAGAGTAGCCATTTCCATTTTTCCGGCAGGGGTGTTTTTGGGGGGGGGGGGGGGGGGAAGAGTGGCTTCAAGCCATCTTTAAATATTGTGGATACCCATAACAGGGGCAACTACAGCTGCTTCCTGCCTATCCAACAAAACACTTCCAGAACCGAGCTCCTGCATTTGGTTCTAATCTGAAGGTTACTTTGTGAGTAGCCTCCTGCTTCACAGCTAAAGGCTATTGCTAATGAGGAATTCGCCTTGTTAGTTGTGAGAGTACTTCAGAACTCTCAAATGGATTCTCGTGGATACACATGCCATGTCTCAGACAGTGGTTATTGCATCGCATTTCAGTCAAACTTTGAAGCCTGAACCGTTGAGGGTCATGGGGTGAAAGCCCCAACTGATTGGTGTTTCTCCTTCTCCACTTCATTACAGATATACAAAATATAGCTGGTTATATAAGTCATACAAAGGCTGCCCTCGCAGTGCTGGTGGCAGCCCAGATGCCGGAAAAAGCGGCAGCGGCGTCGACGCAGGGTGAAGGCAGCATCTCACGTGCAGGGGGCCGCCGCACACCCTGAAAACCAGCTTCCCATCAGGCCACTGAGGAATCCAGAGGGGGACGCCAGCGACAGCCCAAGGTGGACAGGCGTTGTTGGTCTTTCGAAGTGATGCCGGACAGTATGTGTCACAAGAGACTCTGTCTCCACAAAGAGAGTGTTGGTTTTGTTCATGCCCTCATGGACCTTGTACCCCATGGAGGAGGAGGACGTCACCTGCTCCCAGTGGCAGTGAAGGTCACCGCTGTCCTGAACCTCTGGGCAACCAGGTCATTCCAGGGCTCAAGTGGGGACATGTGCGGTATTTCTCAATCTACAACCCACAAGTGTATCGGTGAGGTCACAGATGCACCATACATCCGGGCATCAGCCTGTATCAACTTTGAGCTGGACCAGGCCCACCAAGATGCCAAGGCTGCAGGGTTCTCTTCCATCACTGGGGTGCTCCAGATCCAGGGGGGCAATAAATGACACACATGTTGCCTTGTGTGCACCGGTGCATCAGGGAGTGCCCTTCAATAGCCGGCAGGGGTTCCACTCACGGAATCTTCAACTTGTGTGCGACCACCACCTCCGGAACATGCACATGGGCGCAAGAAGCCCAGGGAGTGTGTTTGGCAGCTACATCCTGGGACACTCTTCTGAGACCACCTGAAGATGACAGGTTGGCTGTTGGGGGATAAGGTGAGGTCTTGGCTGATGCCAGTGCGGGGACCGAGATGGAGACCCGATCTAAAGTTCCCATGTTGTCCCCCTTGCTGTCATTGAGTGGTGCACCGGACTGCTCAAAATGCAGTTCCATTACCTGGACTGCTCTGGTGGTGCACTGCAGTATACCCCCACAGAGTGTCTCCTGTTTTATGGTGGTTTGCTGTGCTCTCCATAACCTGACACAGGAGCAGGGCGACAAGCTGGAGTAGGAGGGGGTGGGGGGAACATGCGGGCTCCTCTGAGTAGGAGGATCCAGACCAGGAGCACTCACCCCAAGGGTCTGTGTAATATCACTCCAGGGTGATGGGCCTGCATCAGCACTGTCAACAGGCCAATAATATATAAGGCAGGAGAGTGATAATAACTCACTGTGAGGAAAGTTCTGGTGCTCCTCAGTTTCTGTAAAAGTCTGATTCCCAGCATTCTGCTGACAGCACGTTCACACCCATCCTCTGAATGTGGTCTGCATCGGGGCTTTTCACCTTGGAACGCTGCCTGGGGGGTGGGGGGACCGGCGGGCAAAGGGGTGTGTGGGTGCAGGCAGACCTGCTGTGAAGATTAACATGACAGAGTCTTCACATGTATCAGGTGTAACATGTTTTAATGGAGAACATTTGATACTTCCAATACCCCTAGCTACAGATAGATACAGATTCTCCCCACGCCTCCTGCTGCAAGTTCTTCTCCAGCCCCGGGCAAATGTCCTGAATCCTAGCATGGGACAGGCAACAGCTGCAAAAAAACAGTGTAAATACCCTTCACTATATTGTCCTCTATTACCATTCTGCTTGCCCCCACTTGAATGGCTTCCTGCACCACAGTGCCATGGTCAGTGAGCTCAAACTCTGCAGCCCCCACTCTCCTCCAACAAGTTGAAAGAACCTCAGACCTGAAGAACAATTGCAGAGGATAACACTCCCTGCTCTCTGTCCCCTTACCTGCCTCAGCTGCAGTCATACTCTCTTATCCCTAGCCACTGATCAAATCAGAAGACCCTATCCTAAGGGATATGGCCGCCTCCTGGTACAAAGTGTCCGAGTACGTTTTTCCGTTCCTCACGTGTCAGTGTCTGCAGCTCAACCTCCAGCTCAATGGCACTGAACCAGAGTTCCTCAAGCTGCAGATACTGACTGCAGACACCGTTTTCCCTGGATCGCACTAGTATCCAGAAGTTCCATGACACATCGCCTGCCCTGACATCATTACCTGTTTTAATTAACTACTTAATTATTTTATTAAATTATTTATTTTCTTTATGTATTTATTAACCGTACCACAAATTTCTACGCTATTGTAAAGCATAGTAATAGAATAGACCTTAACCACCCATCAGATAGTTACCAGATACTCACCAATCAGCAAGCCAGTTCCCTGTCGTCGAGTAAGAATCAATTCTTCCAGGCAAAGGAGCACCTCCTTCCCCATGTTGCCTAACACCTTCAACTCTCCAAATGCTGGCACTCCATTCAAGATCGCACTCCATTTACAAGATGCACTTTGCAGCTCCCTTGACATTATCTTCAAAACCCGGATTTCTACCATCCAGAAGGAGAAGGGCAGCAGAAGCAGGAGGATGCACCCACTTTCTAGTTCCCCTTCAAGCCATATATGATCCTGATTTGGAACTGTATTGGCATTGGGTCAAAATCTTGGAACTTGTTCCTTATCTGCAATGTAGGTGCATCTACACCACAAGAACTGCCATGATTTATGAAAGTGGCCCACCACCATTGGGAATGGGTAACAATGTTGGCCTTGGCAGTGATGCACATAGCTCATCAACATCTTCAACAAGTCAAGCATGTTCTGCCATTATAAATTAATGTTAATTGTTCCTAATTAGTCAGTCCTTTCTAATCTCTCTGTATCACTAATGTAATGCCGCAGCTATTTACCAATAGGCAGAGGGTGAGTTTTATATTTTGTGGCACCCTTGATTAATCATTGACAGAATGTAACTGGCTTATAAGGTATTGTCTCCACTCCCTGACCCAACACCTCCACTGTGTTTAATTTTTCATGCTGCTTGTCCAACATACAGTACCTGTATTAGGTGAGCAGACATTTCTTCCAATTAACATTGGGAAGACCAAAGCAGTTATCTTCAATCCCTGTCATAAGTTCATAAGATATTGGAGCAGAATTAGGCCATTTGGTCCATCAAATCTGCTCTGCCATTTGATTATGGCTGATTTCATCCTGGCCTTAACTCCACCGTCCTGCCCGTTTCCACAACCCTTCAACCCATTACCAATTTAAAAAATCTCTCTAACTCCTTAAATTTACTCACTGTCGCAGCATCTACCGCATTCGGGTAGCAAATTCCACAGATTCACAACCCTCTTCTACCTCTCGTTCTAAAATGCTCCATAAAAGGAAGCATCCGCTCCACGTCTATTTTATCCATACCTTTTATCATCATATATACCACAATTTGATCTCCCCTCATTCTTCTAAACTCCCAGAGGGTATAGGCTTAAACTGTTCAATCTCTCCTGATATGACAAACTCCTCATCTTTGGAATCAACCCAGTGAACCTCATGTGAACTGCCTCCAGTGCCACTACATCTTTCGTTAAATAAGGGGATCAAAACTGTGCACAATACTCCAGGTGTGGTCTCACCAATGCCTTGTATAGTTGCAACAACACTTCCTAACCTTTATACTCTATTCCTTTAGCTATAAATGCCAACATCCCATTCGCTTTCTTGCTTATCTGCTGCACCTGCATGCTAGTTTTCTGTGACTCATGAATGAGGATCCCCGGACCCCTTTGCAATGGAGCACCCCAAAGTCTCTCCCCATTTTAGATAATAAGTTACCTTCCCATTTTTACAACCAAAATAGAATACCTCAAACTAGAATACCACATTAAACTCCACCTGCCACATTTTGGCCCATCCTCCTGACCTATTTATATCCATTTGCACGGTTCTTACAAAGAAAATAGAAAAATACAGCACAGGAACAGGCCCTTCGGCCCTCCCAAGCCCATGCCGACCATGCTGCCTGTCTAAACTAAAATCTTCTACACTTCCGGGGTCCGTATCCCTTTATTCCCATCCTATTCATGTATTTGTCAAGATGCTCCTCAAATGTCACTATTGTCCCTGCTTCCACCACCTCCTCCCGCAGCGAGTTCCAAGCACCCACCACCCTCTGTGTAAAAAAAACTTGACTCGTACATGCACTCTAAACCTTGCCCCTCGCACCTTAAACCTCTGCTCCCTACTAATTGACTCCGCAATTCCACCAACCTTTGTGTCGTCCGCAAACTTACTAATCAGACCAGTTACATTTTCCTCCCAATCATTTATTAAATATATTTATTCAAGTTTTCAATAGATTTTCAACAAACCCTTCCCTTACAGAAAAAAGAAACAAGAACACAACACACAATAATTATACATAGGATTTCCCAAAATACAATAGCCCCCCCACATAACAATAAGAACACAGATCGGGAAACGCTCCCCCCCCCCCCCCCCCCCCCCCCCGGATTGCCACTGTTGCTGACCTCCTCCTAATGCTCTGCGAGAAAGTCTAAGAACGGTTGCCACCGCCTGAAGAACCCCTGCACAGACCCTCTCAACGCAAACTTTATCCTCTCCATCTTGATGAACCCAGCCATGTCTTTGATCCAAACTTCCACACTAGGGGACTTTGCATACATCCACAGTAGCAAAATCCTCCGTCGGGCTACCAGGGACGCAAATGCCAGAATATCGGCCTCTTTCGCCTCCTGCACTCCCGGCTCGTCCGATACTCCGAATACTGCTATCCCCCAGCTCGGCTTGACCCGGGTATTCACCACTTTGGATATAGTTGTCGCAAAGCCCCTCCAGAACCCCACCAGCGCCGGGCACGCCCAGAACATATGGGTGTGATTTGCTGGGCTCCCTGATCACTCCCTGTGTGCGTGGGTTTCCTCCGGGTGCTCCGGTTTCCTCCCACAGTCCAAAGATGTGCGGGTTAGGTGGATTGGCCATGCTAAATTGCCCGTAGTGTCCTAAAAAAAAAGTAAGGTTAAGGGGGGGGGGGGGGGGGGGGGGGGGGGGGGTTGTTGGGTTACGGGTATAGGGTGGATACGTGGGTTTGAGTAGGGTGATCATTGCTCGGCACAACAGCGAGGGCTGAAGGGCCTGTTTTGTGCTGTACTGTTCTATGTTCTCACACATCTGTCCTCCACCCCAAAGAACCTACTCAACCTCGCCCCTGTCATATACGCCCTGTGAACAACTTTGAACTGTATCAGGCTGAGCCTGGCACAAGAGGAGTAAGAATTAACCCTACTTCGGGCATCAGCCCACAGACCCACATCGATCTCCTCCCCAAGCTCCTCCTCCCACTTGCCCTTCAGCTCCTCCACCGAGGCCTCTTCCTCCTCTTGTAGCTCCTGGTAAATTACTGAGACCTTGCCCTCTCCAACCCATACCCCCGAGATCACCCTGTACTGAATACTGCGTGCTGGAAGCAGGGGGAATTCCCTTACCTGTCGTCTCACAAACGCCCTCACCTGCATATACCTGAAAGCGTTCCCCGGGGGCAGCCCAATTTCTCCTCCAGCGCCCCTAGGCTCGCAAACGCCCCGTCAATGAACAAACACCCCTTTCTCTTGATCCCTGCCCCATGCGAGCTCAGAAACCCCCCATCCATCCTTCCCGGAACGAACCGATGGTTCTCTCGAATCGGGGACCAAATCGAGGCTCCCATCTCGCCCCTGTGCCGCATCCACTGCCCCCAGATCTTCAGAGTCGCCGCCACCACCGGACTCGTGGTGTACCTTGTCGGCGGGAGCGGCAGCGGTGCCGTCACCAGCGTCCTCAGACTTGTGCCCATACAGGACGCCATCTCTAGCCTCTTCCACGCTGCCCCCTCTCCCTCCATTACCCACTTGCAAATCATCTCCACTTGGCTGCCCAATAATAGCCACATAGGTTCGGCAACGCCAGCCCCCCTCTGTCCCTGCTACGCTCCAAAAACACCCTCTTCACCCTTGGGGTCTTATTCGCCCACACGAATCCCATGATGCTCCTGCTTACTCGTTTGAAAAAGACCTTGGGGATCAAAGTGGGCAGGCACTGGAACACAAAGAAAACCTCGGAAGGACCGTCATTTTAATCGATTGCACCCTACCCGCTAGTGAGAGTGGCAATATATCCCATCTTTTAAAATCCTCCTCCATCTGCTCCACCAGCCGCGTCAAATTGAGCTTATGCAGGGTCCCCCAACTCCTAGCTACCTGGATCCCCAGGTACCGAAAGCTCCTTTCCGCCCTCTTCAGCGGTAGCTTGTCTATCCCCCTTCCCTGGTCCCCTGGATGCACCACAAAGAGCTTACTCTTCCCCACATTGAGTTTATACTCCGAGAAGTCCCCAAACTCCCTAAGGATCCGCATGACCTCCGTCATCCCCTCCACTGGGTCCGCAACATATAACAACAGGTCATCGGCGTACAACGACACCCGATGTCCCTCTTCCCCCCCCCCGAACCAGTTCCTGGGCTCCCACAGTGCAATGGCCAACGGCTCAAATGCCAATGCAAACAATAAAGGGGATAAGGGACACCCCTGCCTCGTCCCCCGGTACAACCGAAAGTACTCCGACCTCCGTCAGTTCGTAACCACACTCGCCACAGGGGCTTTGTATAGTAGCCGAACCCAACTTATGAACCCTTCCCCGAACCCAAACCTCCGCATCACTTCCCAAAGATACTCCCACTCCACCCGATCGAAGGCCTTCTCCGCGTCCATAGCCGCCACTACCTCCGCTTTCCCCCTCCACCTAGGGCATCACAATCACATTGAGGAGCCTCCGCACATTAGTATTCAGCTGCCTACCCTTCACAAATCCCGTCTGGTCCTCGTGAATTACCCCCGGGACACAGTCCTCAATTCTCGTGGCCAAAACCTTCGGCAGCAACTTAGCATCAACATTGAGGAGCGAGATCGGCCTATACAACCCACATTGCAATGGATTCTTGTCCCGCTTCAAAATCAAAGAAATCAGCGCCCCTGATATTGTCGGGGGCAGGGTCCCCATCTCCCTCGCCTCATTAAAAGTTCTCACTAGCAACGGGCCCAGCCGGTCCACATACTTCCGGTAAAATTCTACTGGGAACCCACCCGGCCCTGGGGCCTTCCGCGCCTCCATGCTCCCCAATCCTTTAACCAGCTCCTCCAGCTCAATCGGTGCCCCCAGCCCAACCACCTCCTCCTCCTCCACCCTCGGGAACCTCAGCTGATCTAAGCACCGTCGCATCCCCTCCTCCACCACTGGGGGCTCAGACCTATACAGATCCCCATAGAAGTCCCTAAATACCTCGTTTATTTTCACAGCACTCCGCACCGTGTTCCCTCCTTTATCCCTAACTCCACCAATCTCCCTCGCTGCCTCCCTCTTACGAAGCTGATGTGCCAGCATCCGACTCGCCATCTCCCCATACTCATATGCCGCCCCTTGCGCTTTTCTCCACTGCGCCTCTGCTTTCCCTGTAGTCAGTAAGTCGAATTCCGTCTGGAGGTTCCGTTACTCCCTACTCCCTAAGTAGCCTCCCCTCGGGGGCCTCTGCATATCTCCTGTCCACCCTTAATATCTCCCCCACCAGTCTCTCCCTCTCCCCCCTCTCTCTCTTCTCCCTATGGGCCCTAATGGAAATTAGTTCTCCCCTAACCACTGCCTTCAACGCCTCCTAGACTACCCCCACATGCACCTCCCCATTGTCATTGGCCTCCAAGTATCTTTCGATGCACCCCCGAATCTGCCCGCACACCTCCCTCCTCATCTGCCAACAGTCCCACATCAAGACGCCACAGCGGGCGCTGGTCCCTCTCCTCCCCAAGCTCCAGCTCCACCTAATGCGGGGCATGATCCGAGATGGCTATGGGCGAATATACCGTTCCCTCCACTTTCGGGATTAGCGCCGTACTCATAATGAAAAAATCTATCCGGGAGTAGGCTTCATGAACGTGGGAAAAAAGGGAAAATTCCCTGGCCATTGGCCTAGTGAATCTCCATGGATCCACTCCCCCCATCTGGTCCATCTGAGCACCTTGGCCGCAGCCGGCCTCCTACCTGTCCAGCACAGTGTTGAAGCCCCCCTGCCCCCCCCCCCCCCCCCCCCCCCCCCCCCCCCCGCCGACTGGCCATCTTCTTTTCTTAGGCCAGCCACGTTCCCGCGCCACCCGCACCCTCCAGTCCCCCAGGCGGTGGACCCCCGCTAGATCCACATCTAGCCATTTTGCTCCCCCCACGACACTCCTGTAAGTCAGTTGACTCTTGCTGACCCTGGCCTCTCCCACCATTCCGTCGACCTCCCAGTGTGAGAATCCCCCCCACCTCCCCTTGGCAATCAGTGCGCGCTCCTCTCCAGCACCTCCCTTCCCCTCCTGCCCCGCCCCCTTCCTTCCCAAGCGCGGGTAAAAGCCCGCGCTTTCCATCCAAGCCGGCCCCACCCCCTCTAGCACAGCTCCCTTTTTGCGGCCAAATCCCAACTCCCCATCCCCGGGCCTCCAACCACCCACTTCCTCCGCGGGGCCCTGCTCCCCCAACTCCAGCGCCCACACTCTCACACAGCCCTCACATCAAATCCATTCACCCAACCCCACCCAGCACCAAACAAAAACCTAACATTCCCAAGACACAGTAACCCCCATAAGCACCACCCCACAACAAACCCTCAGTTCGAGTCCAACTTTTCTGATTGAATAAAGGTCCATGCCTCATCCGGCGTCTCAAAGTAGTGGTGTCGATGTTGAAATGTGACCCACAATCGCGCTGGCTGCAGCATCCCGAACTTTACCCCTTTCCGATGTAGAACCGCCTTAGCCCAGTTGAAACCAGCTCTCTTCTTGGCCACCTCCGCACTCCAGCCCTGGTAGATTCGGATCTCCGTATTCTCCCACCTGCTGCTCCGTTCTTTTTTGGCCCATTTCAGGATGCACTCCCGGTCCATGAAGCGGTGGAACCTCACCACTACAGCCCTTGGTGGCTCGTTGGTTTTGGGTCGCCTTGCCAGGACTCGATGAGCCCCGTCCAGCTCCAGGGCCTCGGGAAAGCTCCCGCGCCCATCAGCGAGTTGGGCATTGTGACCACATATGCCCCGGCATCGGACCCCTCCACTCCCTCGGGGAGACCAGGATCCGAAGGTTTTTCCTCCTCGACCGAGATGTTAAATTAGCATTTTCCCAGTCCATTGGAACTTCTCCCATGTCCAAGGAATTTTGGAATATTATAACCAATGGATCCACTATCTCCACTGCCACTTCCTTCAACACCCTAGGATGGAGGCCATCAGGCCCGGGAGACTTGACTGCCCTCAATCTCAATACTTTGTTGAGGGGGCGGCATGCGGCACAGTGGTTAGCACTGGGATTGCGGCGCTGAGGACCCGGGTTTGAATCCCGGCCCTGGGTCACTGTCCGTGTTGAGTTTGCACAGTCTCCCCTTGTGTGCGTGGGTTTCACCCTCAACCCAAAGATGTGCAGGTTAGGTGGATTGGCCATGCTAAATTGCCCCTAAACTGTAAATAAATAATTGAGTACTTGGAAGCATCTGAAACCATAAGCAAAGGGCTATCAGAAACGATGGTATGTTCTGAATTCAGAGTCAGTGAACAAGAAAGCAGTGAGGTTCATGCTCATGTGTGGGGTGTCCACATTAGTGAGGTGCTTAAGGAAAGCTGGAGAGTCACCTGGCTGGTGCTGGTGGAAGAAATCCCATACTTCAGCGAATGGCAGGAATGAATCAAAGTGAATTCCTTAGAGCTGTGGCATACTCTTTGGCCTGAGGAGAAGTGAAGGAATCCTCATGAAACCCTGGAATTTATTGGGGAACTCTTGGATGGAATTGAAAATGTGGAATGACCCATTGAGATTTTTGCGCTTAAACAATAAGTGTTTACGAAGTAATACGTCAGTGGTACTTGCTTTGTTTAACTCTTGTACGGTTTTAAAAAAGTTTTGTTTAAAACGTTAGATCTTTGGATGTAGGGCGGCATGTGGTGCAGTGGTTAGCACAGCGACTGCGTGCTGAGGACCCGGTTCGAATCCTGGCCCTGGGTCACTGTCCGTGTGGAATTTGCACATTTGAGTACTGCGTGGTTTTCACCCCCACAACCCAAATGATGTGCAGGGTAGGTGGATTGACCACGCTAAGTTGCCCCTTAAATGGAAAAGAAAAATAATTGGGTACTCCAAATTTATTTTTTAAAATGTTTTTAAATCTTTGGATGTTATTCTTCCAGTTAATAACTGGGAGTTTGATTTTTTTTTAATGTTAATGGCCTCCCTTGAGATCAGAACACATGCATGAAGTTGTTATGCTATCTTTACCCTTTGCCATTTGACTTTCCTGAACTGTTTCAACAAAGGAAATCAAAGTAATGGTTGACATATATAGGTGACAAGGCAGACCTGCTGATTTGGCTAAGATCAAGCATCAGATCAAGCCCAAGATGAGGTGCAATGCCTTTTCTTGTCAGCTTGGATCTTGTATGTACCTCTTGTAGAGACCATAAATAGAATTCAATTTGAATTGTTTTTTGGAGCCAGGCGATGAGTTGAGGGTTTTCCCTGTCCACTCTGCACAGTGGCTTTGTAACTTAGAGTGAAATAAAAATAAAAAAAATAACCCACTCTGTCTAACAATCAGAATGTACTGGTCTCCAGGGTGGAAAAGGAAGAAGGGGTATCATCTTTGCAGCCCTGATGAGGTTAAACTTTCCCCAGTCGTGGCCTAACATCTTATGGGGGAGGATGTTTCATTCAGTGGCAACTCCCACCAGATGGAATAAGTTACGCTTGTACAAGGCTTGATGGCTCCTGCACCCAGGTGTTCTCAGCCTTCAATCTCAGACAAAGACAGACTGGTCTGTATCTGTAATGTTTTTGCATTCTCCTGAATGTGATGCTGCCCTCTGGGTGTAGATTAGACTCGGTCAGTTGCTGCACAACTATAAAACCATTGCTGAGACACGCAGTGATGTTATTAGGAAGTGAAATGAGAATACCAAGCACTGTTCCTATCATCAGTTTGGCTTGCAATCTGCTGCTGAAGAGTTGCAGGCTGAACTATTTTTTAAAAATTTCACAGGAATTCCCCTTAGTTCAGCTGTTTGCACTTACTTTCTGTGGGGTTTATGCCAATGGGCTGTATATGAGCTGATCCAGGAATCCTGTGTGCAACTCCGTTTGCAGGCCGCTGAGATATGCAGGGAAATTCTAGGTCACAATGTCAGTTTAAGAAGTTAACTAAATATATGTCTGGTACAAACTACAACGGTTAATAAAAATGTGAAGAATATATATTCAAAGTTTTTAAATTGTCTTCCGTGAGTAACGTATACTTCAAACACAGGAGTTGGGATAAAACCCACATAATAAGACCCTGCCCGTGGTCTTGGAATTGACTGTAATAATATACTTTGCATCATCGGGGAAGGAGAGTTACAAATTCATTTTTAAATTTTATGATCTTGCAAATAATTCTGTTTTCCTTCTGCTGGGAAAGAATGTTGACCTCCAAGATATATTTGTGTACAGCATTGAAGTATTTGGCTGCAAACTTCTGTATAGTCCAAAATGTTATAACTTAATACTTTGGAATCTGTCCACCACTGAGACAGCAAGTTCTGGGAAGAATGAAGATCTTTTTCTGAAAAGACATTACAGGCGGAATACTCCCAAGACCCTGCTGGTGGTTTCAATGGTGGGTGGGTGGAGAGAATATGGTGGGAGGCTCAGAAATCGGTTTCACGCCCGCATGGATTTACAGCAGGATCTTTCATTGGTGCCTGCCATGGCTGGTTGGAAAACCTTCCAGAGAATGGCATGAACCTCATTTCCATCTCGTTAATGCGATGTACTTCAAGGCCTGACACCCCCATGGCAGATTTTCCTGATACTGCCGACAAAAAACGGCGGTGTGAAACACATTTGGAACAATTTGGTGTTCAGTTTTTGGGACTCACCTGAGCAATCCATGTGGCTGCCTCCCGAGTTCGGGATGGGGGCAGCCCGCAACCCTGGACCCAAAACACCACATCAGTGGGTCAGAGTGCATCTTCCAGTGGGCCTTCCGGATCAAGTGTCCTACAGGGGATCTATCATCCAAAACATCCGGGTGCATAATTAATTAGGTCGGAGTTGAAGATTTGGAGTGTTTTCCAGCTGCCATCTGGAAACTCTGTCTACATTCCTGCCCTCGCCACAGGACTTTGTCTCAGAATGGGAGAATTCTGCCTGTACATCTTTCCTAATGAGTAAAAAAAAATGAACAGAGAGGCGCAGAATACCTTGGTCTGTCAATGAATTGAAGTTTACTTTACCTTTTTGAATTTTCTGCTTGTCGCTCCTCTGAGTTCGACTCTAATGTTCTTCAATCAGAAGGTCTGGGTTCAAATCCCATTCCAGAAATTTTGCACATAATCTAGATTGATACTTCAGCGCAGTACTGAGGGATTGCTGCACTGTCAGAGGTGGTTTCTTTTGGATGAGACAGTTAATCCAGGGTGTCTGCCCCCTCAAGTGGACATAAAGTATCTTCTGGCACTGTTTGAAGAAGGGTGGGCAAGGTCTTCCTTTTGTCCTGGCCAATATCTATTCCTCACCAACCTCTGAAATAAATAATGTTTGATTATTTCATTTCTACATGTGGGTTCTTGCTGATTACAAATCGCCCTATGTTTCCCAAATCAAGACTCTGCTACAAAAGTGCTTCGCTGATTATGAGGCACCATGGGACTCTTGAGTAAAGTCCATGGGCGGGATTCATCCGTAATCGGCGGGGCGGGCAACTCCGGCGGGATGGAGTAGCGTGAACCACTCTGGCATCTGACCACCCCAAAGGTGCGAAATCCTCCGCACCTTCAGGGGCTAGACCTGCCCCAGAGTGGTTTGTGCCCCGCCGCCGGGAATGTGGCTTGGTGCCATGCCAACCGCCGATTAAGGACATCTGCTGGCCGGCGCTTGTTGGCACATGCTTTGGAGTGCGGGCGTCATCCGCACACATGCGTAGAGGGCTTCGTTTCCGCACCGGGAATGGCGGACCGGTACAGCCTCTGGTGCGGAACAATAGAGTACCCCCACGGCACAGGCCCGCCTGTGGATCGGTGGGCCCCGATCGCGGGCCAGGCTACCGTGGGGGCACCTCCCGGGGCCAGATCCCCCCGAGCCCCCCCCAAGAACCCCGGAGGCCGCCTGCGCCGCTAGGTCACGCTGGTAAGGACCTACTCTAATTTACGCCAACGGGGCTGACAACAAACGGGGCTTCGGCCCATCACGGGCCTGAGAATTCGGGCAGCCCCGGATCATAGAGTTGCGCCGGACCCTGCCATTCTCCGAGGTGGGCCGATTTTTTTTGGGGGGGGCCGGAGAATTTGGAGGACGGCGGGGGCGGGATTCACGCCGTCTCCCCCGGCGATTCTCCGACTCGGCGAGGGGTCAGAGAATCCCGCCCCATATTATAAATGTAGATTGTTTCCTTGTTGTCCGGGTGGAGTACTTTGTGTTGACTTATTTTCTCCCCACTTTCTTGCTAATACCACCAGTGTGCATTTGCATGCTTTCTTTTTTTTTGGTCAGTTTCTTTTTTCTTGCAAACTATCATGTTTTCCCTGCTTAATTTTATGTTCAAATGAAAACACATCATGGATAACAAGCAATGAAAGTGTTTCTGCACCTTTCTTGGTGTATCCTTATTCATTATGCTGCAACAGACTTCTGGACCGCATCTGCTCACTAGAATAAGAATTCCAATGTTATGGTGTACAAATTAATCGTGTTGTTTCCTCTTGTCTTGCAAAAACTTGGACTGATAAGTGGCAAGTAACATTTGCGATATCAAGTTTTCAGATAATGACCGTCTCCCACAATAAAACTCATAATTAGCACCCTTTAACATTCAGTGGCATGACCATTGCTGAGTCTGTTTCTTCAACCTCCTCCCACCCCACCCCGCCCAACCCTTTGGCAAGTTACCATTGACTAAAGCATGCAATGAACTCGTCATTGAAATTCCATGGTAGAGCAGGTCAGAGATTGGACATTCTGTGGTGAGTGGGTCATCTTCTGACCCCCCCCCCCCCCCCCACTCTTCCCAAGCCTTTTTGTCATCTACACGTAGGGTGTTTAAATACTCTTGACTTCCCTCGCTCCGACAACTCTCCAGATACTTGATGCCATTCAGCACAAAGCTATCCACTTGATTGGCAGCCCGTCCATTCCCTCCATCTGCAGCTATGGCTGCAATGTGTACCATCTCAAAGTAACAGCACAGCAACTCGCTGAGACTACTTTTAATAACATCTCTAAAACCTGTGACGTACACCATCTCAAAGGACTAGGGCAGCAGGTGCATTGAAAAGCCACCTCTTCCCAAATTTGCTTCCAAATCTTACTGCATCCAGACTTCGATATTATGTGAAGGTGCATAAAATTAGTTTATTTTTCCTGAGGATTTTGGTTATTTTGGAAGAAATGTGGCTTTCTGGTCTTGTCTCTTTCAAAACCTAGGTCAATAAATTCGCCATGTTCATGTTGAGCATCATAATCAATTCCTTGTTAATTAGAATACATGCTAACCATGTGTATGAAGCAAACTTTGTGCCTCCCATCCAGTTTACATAAGCTGGTTCATCACCTTCTGTTTTCTTTTCTTTGGGAGGCCCTAATGTTGAGCAGCTGTTTTCTAATTCCTCCCCAGAGAAATTGAAACTGGAACAAATACTGAATGTATTGCGATGAATCATTTGTTTGTCATGCATAATACTTTCTAAGCAACAAATGTAGGCTTTCGTTTTTGCAGTGAGATTTTACTGTGAATGAAGAATTAAATGTTGACACTTTTGGTAATTGGTTCTGTATTTCATATTGTAATTCCCAACTACATTAACATTTTTACATTGTTTCCACTGAATCCTGTTTTTTTTCCATTTACAGTCACTGCTCAGTGTCTAGCATCCTTGCTAAATAATGTTGTATTTCTGATGAAATACAAAAAAAACTACGTGCTTTAGAAAGCACTTCAACGCACCACAAATGTACATAGACCATGTGGAGTTTGGAGATGGGCTATTCATAATTTAAATAACTTTCTTGCTTCCCAACTCAAAACATTGGCTTTTAAATCTGGTACGGCGTGGGTATTCAGTACCTCTCCAGTACTGTGCCAAAATGGCTTTCATGAAAGCATGAGTGTTGACTGAATGCAATGGCAGCATATTTGATCATGAAAGAATCACAGTCAAACTCAGTTTTGTCCTTGAGCAGTATCCACATGTTCACACTTCTATTAAAGCTCACTGGCTAGGCACCAGGAGTAGGAACACTTTCTCCCCCCCCCACCACCCCCCATTCCTAACTGAGCTGCTGCTGAGTTTAATGTCCCTATTGCCTCACTAGCCGAAGTGAGATCAACAAACAGCCGTGTCAGAATTGAACCTGTGACCATTCTTGCTGCTAAGGCTTAGCTATTCATTCAATAAACATGATGAATGATTGGAAATAGAAGATCGAGAACATTTATTCAGAAAATATTCAATCCGTTTCTGCTGCAGAGCTTGGCAGGGGGACAATTATGGGAAATTGTATCCCTATTTCTTCACAAGTCTGATGCATTTAAGTGTGAATTGCAAACTTTGTTGATTGCAGTGCTAATTACAAGTGAATAAGCTTGTTACATTTCCACTTGAGCTCCTTGCACTGCGCTACACAATTTGGTAGTGACATTGAGATACAACTGTGACAGTCACTTGCACTGGCTGACTTGTGGAAAAGACAAATGATTCTGTCAAAATTTAAAACCATGTTCTGACAATACAGATTGTTTTGCATTTATGTACTCTGCCTCGAATTTATTCGGGACTTTGAAACTTAATATTGATAATTCATGTTTATAATGGGAAAATGTTGTATTCTTTGTTTTCTTATTATAATAAGTCGGAATGAATGTCCCCTTTTCTAATGGAATCCCTGGAGAGATAGTAATTGAATTATTTATTTGAATTTGGGAAAAAGTTCTTTCCATGTGCATGTTGTGTTTTATTTGTGCAAGTTGAAAATTTCAGCTAGCTGGGGGGAACGAGCTACGGTACCTGCAGCTCAAAAACTTCCTACGAAAGGAGACAAGGACGTACCCACAACCGCCACGACAGACACTATTGGAAGACCTACTGGACGCAAGTATTCTAGAGAAAGGGAACTGTAGTGACATGTATGACCGACTGGTAGACAGGGACGACACCGTACTGGACGCAACAAGAAGGAAATGGGAGGACGACCTGGGGATGGAGATAGGGTGGGGACTCTGGAGCGAAGCACTGCATAGGGTCAACTCCACCTCCACGTGCGCAAGGCTCAGCCTGACGCAACTAAAAGTGGTACATAGAGCCCACTTAACGAGAAACCGTATGAGTAGGTTCTTCCCGGAGGTGGAGGACAAATGTGAGCGGTGCCAGAGAGGCCCGGCCAACCACGCCCACATGTTCTGGTCTTGCCCCAGACTTGTGGAGTACTGGACAGCCTTCTTCGAGGCTATGTCCAAAGTGGTGGGGGTGAGGGTGGAGCCATGCCCGATAGTGGCGGTCTTCGGGGTTTCAGACCAGCCAGATCTATTCCTGGGGAGGAGGGCGGACGCCCTTGCCTTTGCCTCCCTGATTGCCCGCCGTAGAATCCTGTTTGGCTGGCGGTCAGCAGCACCACCCAGAGCTGCAGACTGGCTGTCCGACCTCTCAGAATCTCTCCAAATGGAGAAAATCAAATTCGCCATCCGAGGGTCGGACGACGGCTTCCACAGAACGTGGGAGCCATTCATGCAACTGTTCTGGGACCTGTTTGTGGCCAACGTACACGAGGAAGAATAGTCGGGTGGCCAAGAACCAGGGGAAAATGGGCGGGAATTGGGGGAAGGTAGCCGGGGGGAGGGAGGGGGGGGGGGGGCTACGGGCTCGGTATGGGGGTTTGATGGCAAGCCAAGGCCCAAAACCAAACTATAAATAAATGCCTATAAACATGTGCCTCGGCCATATTGGGGAATGTAAAATATGTATGATGGCTAAAGGGGGCGGCCACAATTATTGTTATGAAGATGCTTACCTGTAAATATTCATGTTAAATTTTTGTGTTTTCCTTTTTTTTTTCTCTCTCTCTAATAACTTGTAATTTGTCATATATAAAATATGAAAACTCAATAAAAAAACATTTATAAAAAAAAAAATTTGTGCAAGTTGAAATAAAATTACGTCAGCCAACTTTTCTTTTGCCTGCGGACGGGAATCATGAAGCAATAAATAACTTCTGTTAATATCGTGCCTCCTCACATCTCAGCAATTCATGCAGTGAGTTACTTCTTGGAGTAAAGTCACTGTTGTTCTATTGGCAATTATAGCAATCAATATGTGGCAAGCAATTTTCCATAAACACAAAATGCGATGCATGACCAGTTGACTTGCTTCTATTTCGGGGCGATGTTGGTTATCGGCTGAACTTCTCCTAGCAGTGCCACATGCAAGACCAGAATAGGTTTCTAAACCTACATCAGCTCCCCATCTCCTGCACTTGTGCCTTCTTCCAACAAAGCTCATTCCCTCAGTGTCCTTTGCCGATGCGAGCACTTGGAACATAGAACAGTACAGCACAGAACAGGCCTTTCGGCCCTTGCACTCCTGGTTGTGCATTTTCCCTCTCTCTCTCTCTCTCTTTCTCTCTCTCTCTCTCTCACTTATGGATATTATATAATATATGTGTGTATAATGGGCCGGATTCTCCACAGTGCCCCGCTGGTGGAGGAGTTCCTGATGTTGTGGTGAATCCAGTGTCGGGGAAACTCTGATGCTCCCGCTGGTGTTGGGATCAAAGTTCGCGCCCCTACCAGCAGGACCCACTTTCGTCCTATTAATGGGCCGGGCACCTATTCTCCCTGTCCTCGTGATTCTTTGCTCCTCTGGGTCGAGAATCACGTGGGCGCAAATTGGTGGAGGTCGTGTCAAGTATGTACCTGACGTGGTGGGCCTCGCTGTGGGCCAAGGGGGTAACTCTATAAGGGAGTTGCCCCCCAAAGTCCATCGGAGGGCTAACCCCCTCCCCCACAGAACCCTGAAATCAGGAGATACCCCCCCTCACCAGAACCCTTGAATCAAGAGAGCCCCCCCAGAAACCCTCTACAGACACCTCCCCCGAGACCTCCTAAATATAGACCACAACCAGCAACCCACTAAATAGACACCCACCCCCACACTCACCTGTGCAATACACCTGCTGGCTCAGGCATAGGAAGCAGCACTTGTCGATTTCGTAGGGTAGCACGGTGCTTAGCACCGTTGCCTCACAGTACCACAATTGGGTTCAATTCCGACCCCGGGTGACTGTCTGTGTGGAGTTTGCACTTTCTCCCCGTGTCTGCATGGGTTTCCTCACACAGTCCAAAGATGTGTAGGTTAGGTGGATTCTGAATTGCCCTTTTAGTGACCAGAAGGTTAGATGTGGTTGCAGAGATAGGGCAGGGGATGGAGCCTAGGTAGGGTGTTTTTCGAAGGGTCAGTGCAGACTTGATGGGCCAAATGGCCTCCTTCTGCCCTGTAGGGCTTCCATAATTCTGAACCACTGCAGTCTATGTGGTGTAGGTGCACCCACACTGTTGTTAGGGAGGGAGTTCCAGGATTTTGACCCAACGATATATTTCCAAGTCAGAATGGATTATGGCTTGGCGGTGCATTTGCAGGTGGTGTTGTTGTCACACATCTGCTGTCCTTGTTTTTCTAGATGGTAGAGGTCACGGGTCTGGAAGTTACTGCCAAAGGAGCCTTTGTGAGTTGCTGTAGTGCATTCTGTAGGTTGTGCACATTGCTGCCACAGTGGGTGGAGGAAGTAAATGTTTAAGGTGTCGGGTGTGACATTCCTGATTTATTTCTTGGAGATAGATGTTGGCTAGGCTGAGGGGATTCTGCAGTTATCCCTGCTGAATCCCCAGCCTCATCTGCTCCTGTAGACACTGTATTTATATGGTTGGCCCGGTTCAGCTTCTGGTCAATGGTGATCCCGTGATTGCTGATAGTGTGGGGGACTCGGTATGGTATTGCCATTGAGTGTCAATAGAAGATGGTTCGATTCTATCGTGTTGAAGGTGGTCATTGCCTGGAAAATGTGTGGCATTAATGTCACTCACCACTTATCAGCCCAAGTCTAAATGTTGACCAGCTCCTTCTGCATGTTAACACAACTGTCTCAGGGCATGAGGAGCTGTAAATGATACTGAACATTGTCCAATCATCAGCAAATATCTCCACTATTGACCTTATGCTGGATAAAGGCCATTGATGAAGCAGTTGAGGCTGGTTGGGCCTCGGACATTACCCGCAAAAATTCTTGCAGTTATCCCCGGGACTGAGATGATTGACCTCCAACAACCGTAACCATCTTCCTTTTGTGCTAGCTGGATATGACTAACTAATGGAGAGTTTTTCGCTGACTCCCATTGAATTCAGTTTTTCTCGGGCTCCTTGATGTTTTTTGTGGCTCCTGGATGTCGAGCGCAGGCATTCTCACTTCACCTCACCTCTGGAATTCAGCTCTTTTTCCCTGTTAGAATCAAGGTTGTACCGAGGGCAGGAGCCAAGTTTTGCTTGCGGAAGCCAAACTCAGTGAGCTGTTTATTGCTGAGTAATTGCTGCTTGACTTCACTGTCATTGGCACCTCCCATCATTTTGCTGATGATCGAGTGTAGACTGGGATGGGCCAGGAGATATCTGAGCAATTTTCCACATTGTTGGATAGATACCAGTGTTGTAGTTTACCTGAACAGCTTGGTTAGGGGCTTGACTGGAGCTCATGTCTTCTGTACTTGAGCACGGTAACAGTGGTTAGCACTGCTGCATCACAGTGCCAGGGACCCGGGTTCGATTCCAGCCTTGGGTGACTGCCTGTCTGGAGTTTGTACGTTCTCCCTGAGTTTGTGTGATCAATGTATGGGGTAGGGTAATGAGTGGGCCTAGATAGAATGCTCTTCCGGAGGGTCAGTGCAGACTTGATGAGCCGAATGGTCTCTTTCTGCACTGTACGGATTCTACGCATTCCATTGATGGAATGTTGTCAGGGCCCAGCCTTTGGAGTATCCATTGTCTTCAGTCGTGACTTGATATCACATGGAGTGAATCAAATTGGCTGAAGACTGACATCTTGTGATGCTAGGGACCTTGGAAGAGGCCGAGGTGGATGAACCACTTTGTACTTCTGGCTGAAGATGGTTGCAAATGCTTTAGCCTTAACTTTTGCACTGATGTGCAAGGCCGCTCCATCTTTGAGGAAGGATATATTTTTGGAGCTGCCTCCTCCAGTTAGTTGTTTAATTATCCACCACCATTCACGGCTGGATTTGGCAGGGCTACAGATTTTTGATGTGATCCATTGTTTGGCGATCGGTTAGCTTTGTCTGTAAGCATCTTTTGCTGTTTGGCATGCTAGTTGTCCTGTTTTGTAGCTTCATCAGGTTGGCACCTAATTTTTACATATGCCAAGGGCAGCACGTGGCGCAGTGGGTTAGCCCTGCAGCCTCACGGCACCAAGGTCCCAGGTTTGATCCTGGCTCTGGGTAACTGTCCGTGTGGAGTTTGCACATTCTCCCCGTGTTTGCGTGGGTTTCGCCCCCCCCACCCCCCCACACAACCCAAAGATGTGCAGGCTAGGTGGATTGGCCACGGAAAATTGCCCCTTAATTGGAAAAAACGAATTGGGTACTCTAAATTTAAAAAAAAATAATATTTTTTTTTTTACATATGCCTGATGTTGCTCCTGGCAGGCCTTCCTTTTATGAGGTTACAGATTGTGATTTTATACAATTGTGCTGCTGATTGTTCAGTGCCTCATGGATTCCCCAGTTTTGAGTTGCTAGATCTGTTCGAAATCTCTCATTTAGTACGGTGGTAGTGCCACATAATCAGATAGATGATATCCTCAGTGTAATGAATGGATTTCCGCCTGTGTAGTGATCGCTGCTACCAATACTGTAGGACAGCATGGTGGCACAGTGGTCAGCACTGCTGCCTCACAGCTCCAGGGTCCCAGATTCAGTTCCGCCCTCGGGTGACAGTCTGAATGGAGTTTGAACTTTCTCCCCGTGTCTGCGTGGATTTCCTCCGAGTGCTCCCGTTTCCTCCCACTGTCCAAAGTATTGCAGGTTAGATGGCTTGGCCATGCTAAATTGCCTTTAGTGACCAAAAGGTTAGGTGTGGTTACTGGTTTACAGGGATGGGGAGGAGGTGTGGGCTTAAGTAGGGTGCTCTTTCCAGGGGAAGGTGCAGACAAGATGGGCCGAATGGCCTCCTTCTGCACTGCAAATTCTATGATTCTATGACTACTGTCATGCACGGATACATGTAGGTTGTTGGTGTTCTCATCACCTGCTGCAAGTTCAGCAGCTACGTCCTTCAGGGCTTAGTCAGTAGTGGTGCTTCCAAGCTACTCTTGGTGGTGATCATTGAAGTCCCGCATGCAGAGAACATTCTGTGCCCTTGCTCCCCTCAGTGTTTCATCCAATTGATGTTCAACAGGGAGGAGTACTAATTCATTGGCTCAAATGCCATGAGACTTCATAGCGATGAGAGTCAATGTTGAGGACTCTCAGGGTAACTCCCTCCCGACTGTAAACAACTGTACTCCACTTCCAGTGGATCTGTCCTGTGGGTGCGATAGGACACATCCAGGGGTGGTGATGGTGGTGCCTTGGAGCTTTGGGGCTGGATTCTCTGCTCTGCCGTGCCACGTTTCTGTTTAAGCATGCCGGCGGGATGCTCCGTTGCGCCAGCTGGTCAGTGGGGTTTGTGGGGCAGCCCCATGTCGTCAGGAACCCCCCCCCAGACTGCTGGCAAAATGGAGCATCCCACCGGCGGAGAATCCAGCCCATGATTCTGTGAATATTGCCACATCAGGCTGTTGCTTGACCTGTCTGTGAAACTGCTCTCCCAATTTTGGCAGTCTAAATTAAAGTAAGAAGGACTTTGAAGGGTCGACAGTTGTTTTCAGTGTCTGGATCGATGTCAGCCAATCAGTCTGGTTTCATTCCTTTTTAATTTATTAGCAATTTGATACAACATAGTGTTGCTAGGTCATTACAGAGGACAGCTAAGAGTCAGCCACATTAAGTGCCTTGTGCAGGGATGTCATTGAATGGCTGCAGGGCATACTGAAGGGGAAGGGCAAACACGGATATCATGATACATATGGTACCAGCCATATAGGCAAAAAAAGGGATGAGGCCCTGAAGCAGAATTTGGGAAGCTAGAAAGTAGATTTAAAGAACAGGACCCAGAAGATAGTAATCTCTGGATTACTTCCGGTGCTAGTGAGTATAGAAATAGGAGGTTAGTCCAAATGAATGCGTGACTGGAGAAATGGTGCAGGAGGGAGGGCTTTAGATTTCTGGGACTTTGGGGCCATTTTTGGGGATGGTGGGACCTGTACAAGGCGGGCAGTTTGCACCTGAACCAAAATAGGACCAGTGTCTTTGTAAGGAGGTTTTCTAGTGCTGATGGGGCAGGGGCCTGGGATTCTGAGAGAAGTTTCAGCAGGGATAGATGCACAGCTAAGATTAGAGGTGACATCAAGTGAGTCAGGAAAGCACAGAATGTCTAGACTAGTTAAATCACAAGGGTGTTTGGCAAGATTGGATGATATTTGCTGTTTGTGTTTGTGTCTTCCAATCTTCACCTACAAGGCATTTTTGTAGGAAGATGAATGCGGCGATCTCGGGTTTTATGTGGGCTGGAAAAGCCCTGAGGGTGAAGGAGGTCCTTCTTGAACCGGGGCACAAGGAGGGAGGCTTGGCCCTTCCAAACTTGATTAATTACTACTGGGCGCATTGGTCTCAATTGGGAACACCTTGCTCTTTCCTATATTCAATGTGTAGCCTGATAACCGGCTAAACTCCTCCAGGATCCTCATGCCTCCAATGCTGCCCACCAAGTCCGAATACAATGAGATCCTGTGCTCGACGCCCCCTCTGCTCAATCCTCCTCCAATCCCTCGATGCCCAAAGCGTCATTGCCAACGGCTCTATCGCCAAGGCGAAGAGCTACGTGGAGTGCGGACACCCCGTAATACCCCAAACTCACTTGGTTCATCTGAACACTTGCCATCAGCGCCTTATACAGCAACCAGACCCAATCTACAAACCCCTGCCCGCCCCAGCACCTCCAACAGATATACCCACTCCACCTGCCTTCTCCATGTTCATCACTACCAATACCTCCATGTCCTGCCCCTCCAGAGGCATCATGATTACATTGAGTATCCTCCTCACATCACCGACACCTGCCTCCTCTTCACAAAATATGTTTGATCTTCGCCTATCACCCCTGGGACACAGACCTCAATTCGCGATGCCAGCACCTTCCTGTCCACTTTCACTAATGATATCACGCGGTACGACCTGCACTGCACCAGATCCTTATCCTTTTTCAAAATCAGGACGATGGAAGCCTGCGACAATGTAGGGGGAGATCCCCTTTCTCTTGCTTCATTATACACCCTCATGCGCAGTGGTTAGCACTGCTGTCTCACGGCGCTGAGGACCAGCAGTGGCTCAAGGTCCACCAAAATCTTTTCTGGAACTCTATCGGGAACCTGTCCAGGCCTGGTGCCTTCCCTGCCTGCATCGTCCCCAAACTCTCCATCATCTCCCTCGCCCAATCGGGACACCCAGTCCTTGAACCAGCCCTCCTTTACTTGGTAAACTCGAGGCCATCCACGAAACATCGTATCCCCACCTCCCTGCCTGGGAGCTCTCACTCATAGAGTCTCCAGGATCTTCCCAAACACCTGCCTCATAAAATCCACATCATCATCCCCATTCAGGGCATGGAAGTTTACCAGAACTACCGGCAACCCCTCCAACTTTTCACTAACCATATCATGTTTTCCCCCCCCCCCCCCCCCCAATCTCGAATGCAACCCATTAACTAACTGGCACCGCCACCCCCCTCGTCTTCATATCCAGCCCTGAATGAAACACCTGCCTCGCACATCCCTTTCTCAGCCTCGTCTGCCCCCCCCCCAACTTCAAGTGCATCTCCTGCAAAAAAAGCCACGTTCGCCTTCAAACTCCTCAGATGCATGAACACGTGAACGTTTGTCGGCCCATTCACCCCCTCACATTCCACCTGACTAGCCTGGTCGGGGGCTCTGACTCGTAGAGCCCCCTTCCCCTCCCTATCGGCCATATCCCTTTTTGAGCCAGCCCCGGCCCACGTCATGCCACCCTCCAGGCCCAACTTCAGATGCCCACCGTCATCGATCACTTCCCAACTGCGCCACACCAACCGCACCCATGTCAGCAACCCTCCCCCCACCCTCAAACAAAGAACAAACCTTTTTTCACCCCCCAAACCTTCCTCCTGGCAACCCCCCACCTCATTCCTATTAAATAGCCTGCCCAGCTAGAATAATGGCCCCCACCCAATACCTCCAACTGTCCTTCCTCCCTTCAGTTCTTTCCCCTCCTCCGCCAGAAACTAGGCACTGCTGATAATGGATTGAATTTGGGTATTTAAGGTTTCCCCTCGTTTGGTTAAGCCCGAGCTATGTTATGGACAGGGGAAAGCGACCAACTTTTAATGGTTTAATTTTGATGACGCTGAGATGTGTTTCGCAAACCAAGTTCATGTGTAATCAATTTTTCTTTACAAAGTCACGAGCAGCAGATTTGAGACCAGGAGCATTATTTATTCACATACGCTATCCTGAAAAAGGTTTGTCACTAGTGCAAGCATCATACACACAAAGATACAGTAAGAGAAAAGAGTTTTACTTCTATGAATATTAGACCAAACAGAATGTTTAACGGCTCTGGGAATATTAGAATCGAGTGTGTGGTATTGTCATACATGAAGGTAATGCAAGGGTTAATGAAATGTATACAGACAGCCACCAGAGGGAGCAGGTCCCATAAGAAAGGGATGACGCTGAGCCTTGGGGGACAGAAGGTTGGAGAAGGTGGTAGCAGCAGGAGTGAGGAGTTGGCTTGAGAGACTGAAGATAGAGAAATAGATAATAGTTTAATCTGGTAGTGAGTTAGTTGTTGAGAAGATTAGTTTGTGTTATTAATCAACTGTTTGTTTCTCAGGGATGTTTCAAACCCAGTCCAGTTAAGTAATGTTAATAAAATAGCTTTGTTTGTCAACAAGATTTTTTGTTCTTTGGTTCAACACTACGGATCAAACCATGAAGGTAAAGCAGAGTACAAAACGGAGTGGGAGGGTTTTTGTTTACTGGGGGCTGGGGGAGTTAAAATCCAGGCCTCCCTGGGTAGCTGAAAATAGGATTTTGTGGAGTTTCCACCGGAATGTGAGGTGTGCAAGCTGAGAAAGACACCCTTCATTATGTAGCAAGAGGAAAGTTTGCTTTTATAAGGAAATTCACATCTTTTGAAACAGGCTAAAGAGGCCTTAAACTTTGCGGTTTGGTAAAATGACTTGGATGTTGCAGCCAGATTTCTGAAGTGTTACGACTTCTGCATTTACTGTGTTGTTTGCAAAAAGCAGGACTTCTAATGAAAAGTCTTTCAGAAATGAAAGGGATTTGGTCCTGTGATGACTGTATACAATTAATACTTAATGGGAAGCAATCAATAGACTGTTCCCTTGTTATCAAAGTAGTTTCCACCTCCCATGATCAAACCCATTGACACATTCTCCATGCGTTTGCGTTGGTTTCGCCCCTACAACCCAAAGATGTGCAGGCAAGGTGGATTGGGCATACTAATTGGCCTGTAATTGGAAAAAATGAATTGGGTACTCTAAATTTATTTATTTTTTAAATCAAAAGAATTGACATACAATGGAAGCAGATACAACGGAAGCAGATAGAAGTCCTAAGCACTTTCTTGTGCACAATCAGTTTTGGTAGCTCCCCTTTGTTACATATCCGTTCATACGTTAGGACATCAGCGGCTGTATTGTTCTTGTTACTTTGGGGTGAGTTCTGAAAATGGCAGGTGAGACATTCTACAAGGCTGTGGTCATTGTAATCTACTTTTAGAAACTTCCAGAAATTTGGCAACTCACAGTCACCAAAGTCGGGTGATCTGTGGCAGCCATTTTAAAAGTCCAACAATGTCCACTTTTAAAAGGAAGTACAGTATTTAACAACTTGTAATCTCTTATCCACTCAGCATAACAGATGACGGTTGAGGTTAGAAGCTACGGTCTGATCTTTGTAGCGGGAGCTAAGCATAATTGCATTGTTGTTGAATGGGTAGTCATCCAGCACAGTGGTGCTGATTGATTGTCTTTTCGAGGCTGAATGTGTATGAGATGTGCATCCATCTGGCGGGTACAACTCTGTTTTGTATCCTTGGATTCATGCCAGTTTAATAGCATTAAATCTCATTTGTGCAACAGCTGTAGGTGGAGATTTTTGGATTTACAGCCTTCAATAAATCGTTTTAGTACAAATTAAATTACAGTGTACTCTATTATTAAACCGGTCGAAAAACTCTTTACTTGGTCCTAGTTTAAAAACACCTGCTGTGCAGATAGACTTGAATTGTGCCACTGCAAACCAATTTCAAATTTTTTTTACAATTTCTTGCGTCTTGTACCCTTGCAAATCTTTCAAATAAGTAATTTAATAATAATAATAATCGCTTATTGTCACAAGTAGGCATTGAATGAAGTAATTGTGAAAAGCCCCTAGTTGCCACATTCCGGCGCCTGTTCGGGGAGGACGCTACGGGAATTTAGTTCGCACAGTGAAATCTGGAGAAAAGAAAGACTTGCATTTCTCTCAGACTTGTCACAACCTTGATGTGTCCCTAAGTGCTTTACAACCAATGAAGTACATTTGAAATGTATTGTGCTATCGAAAAGGGGGCTTCAAATTTGTGCACAGCAAGCTCCCACAAACAAAGCGATACTGACCAGCTAATTTGTTTCAGGGATGTCGATGGATAAATATTGGCCAGGGCACCAATGATAACATGTACTGGTTGAAGGTAACAGTGATTGAATGCAGGTATAATAGAGGCCCTATTGACTGAAATTGTGCATTGGAGCCATGGGTTCTCCGCACGTAGGCATATTGTTAGCAAGTAGATTAATTGTAATACTGCTGTTCCTCCTTTAGGAAGCAGCCTTTTCTGAAAAGTCAGAACTTCAGGAAAGTCAGGGATGGGAGCAGATCACTTCATTATTTAAAATCCATCCTCCGATATGCTAATTCTTTCATTATGTTTATGTTTAAATGAGATCCATGTGGTTTCAAAGTACTATAAATAATGTTAGCTTTATATAAATTTTTAACTAAGCCTGGCCTTTAACCCACAGTAATAGTTTTAGTCAGTCTTTGAAATGAAATGAAAATCGCTTATTGTCACAAGTAGGCTTCAATGAAGTTACTGTCAAAAGCCCCTAGTTGCCACATTCCGGCGCCTGTTCGGGGAGGCTGGTATGGGAATTGAACTGTGCTGCTGCCCTGCCTTGGTCTGCTTTAAAAGCCAGCGATTAACCCAGTGTGCTGAACCCGTCTTCGTACCTCTCCAGAGAAGGAGAGTAGTGAGCTCTGACAGTCTTTAGCAGCCCTTAATACTCATAGATGTCCTGCCGTTGTTTGCCCCTCGATAATCCTCTGTCAAGGTAAAATGGTTTAATTAATTCCTCAGATACTATACACAGTTTTACTACTGTAAGAGAGAGTGTTGCTCAGTGCCTGTAATGGCCGTCTCACCAGGGGAAACAAATTCTAATTAAGTCAAAAATAGAAAGTGCTGGAAACATATGGTAGAGTGGTCAAGCATCTGTGGAATGAACAGAGTAGTTAACAGGTCTGATGAAGAGTTACACCCAAATGTTTACTTTTCCTTTGCTGCACAGATGCTGACTGAGCTGCCAGATGTTGCGAGAATTCTCTGTTTGTGTTTCCAACTTGCAGCAATTACATTAACCTGATTTTATCCCTAATCAAGTCAATCCTTGTTTGAATAAGATGCTATTTGTGGGAATTGTATGTTTGTAGACTTGTTTCATCGCCAGGCAGATTTGATGGGCCGAATGGCCTCCTGCACTGTAAATTCTACGAAAACATCGGCGCTGGGCATGTTAGTTGAATCAATACTGAGACATAGAAAGGCATGGATTTAATAAAGGACAGTCTTGCCTCGCATAGTTGATTGAATTCTTTGAGGAAGTGACAAGAATGGTTGATGAAGATAATGCAGTGGATGTTGTATTCACAGATTTTAGCAAGGTGTTTGACAAAAGTATTAGTTAAGAAAGTGAAAGGCCAAGGGATACAGGGCAATGTGGCAAACTGGATAAAATATTGGCGTGGTAGCAGGAAACAAGGGTAATGGCTGATGGCGGTCCTTGCAATTGGAAAGTTGTTTCAAGTGGTTGTCCACAGGGCTCGGTGTTGGGACCCTTACTGTTTGTGATATATTAACGATTTAGATGTGCACGTGGGGAGCATGATTGGGAAATTTGCAGACGACACAAAGATTGGCCAAGTGGTGGACAGTGTAGAGGATAGCAACAATCTCAAATTATACAGATCGGTTGGTGGAGTGGGCGGTCAAGTGGCAGATAGAATTTAACACAGAGAAGTGTGAGGTCATGCATTTGGGGAGGTCAAACAATTATAGAGAGTGCACAATAAACAGGAATATACTAAGAGGGGTAGATGAATTAAAAGATCTTGGTGTATAAGTACACAGTTCCTTAAAGGCAGCAGTTCATGTAGGCAAGGTTGTAAAGCAAGCATATGGAATGCTGTCCTTCATTGACAGGCGATATAGAATATAAAAGTAAGGATATAATATTGGAATTGTATAAAACACTGGTGAGGCCACAACTGGAGTATTGTGTGCAGTTCTGGTTACCACATTACAGGAAGGATGTAATTGCTCTGGAGAGAGTGCAGAGGAGGTTTACAAGAATGTTGAGGAAGGAGCTGCGCTCCGAAAGCTCGTGTTTGAAACAAACCTGTTGGACTTTAACCTGGTGTTGTAAGACTCTTTACTGTGCTCACCCCAGTCCAACGCCGGCATCTCCACATCATGGCTACCATCGACACCGCAAACTGCCGGCTCAAAGTGGAGAGGATCTCCAGGAAGATCGCGCACATAGACAAGAATGTTGCCAGGGCTAGAAAGTGTAGCAATGAGGAGAGATTGGATAGGTTAGGGTTATTTTCCTTGGAACAAAGAAGGCTGAGGGGTGACTTAATTGAGGTGAACAAAATTATAAGGGGGAAGAGATAGAGTGGACAGAATAAAATTGTTTCCTTTGGTGGAGAATTCTAGAACCAGGGGATTTAGGTTCAAGATACGTAGCAGAAGGTATGGAGGGAACATGAAGAAGAACTTTTTTATGCAGAGGATAGTGGGAGTCTGGAATTCGCTGGTTGGTGGTGGAGGCTGAGACCCTGAAGTCTTTAAAAGGTACCTGGATCTGCACCTTAAGTGCTGTAAGATACAGGGCTATGGACCGGGTGCAGGAAAGTGGAATTAGAAAGGGCACCTGCGTGTCCTCATGCTGGCACAGACAAGATGGGCCAAATGGCCGCCTTCTGTGCTGTAACATTTCCATGATTCTATGTATGTCCTTGATGACAGCGGAGTGAGCATATTTTAGTTTGTTATTAATTCACAGGATGTGGGCATTATTGGCTCGGTTAATAATTGTTGCCCGAATTGCCCTTGAGATGGTGGTGAGACAGCTTTGTGAAAAGCTGACGTCCATGTGGTGTAGGTACACTCAGTGCTGTTAGGAAGGTTTTTGACCCAGCAACAGAACAGGTTTGACGATATTGTTATATGTCAGAATGGCTTAAAGAGAGACAAGGATCCGGAGCAGTGTGGTTCCTATAGGCCAATTTTGCTTTTAAACATGGATGCCAAGATCTAAATTTAAAAAGAGTCAATGGGAGATGATTTAGATGTTCACTTGTTGAAGGTGGTCATTACCTGGAACTTGTGTGGCGTTAATGTTACTCGCCACTTATCAGCCCTAGTCTGAATGTTGTCCAGGTCCCACTGCATATGGACACAAGATTGTCTCATCATTTGAGGAGTTGTGGATAATACTGAACATTGTCCAAACATCAGCAAATGTCTTCATTATCGACCTTATGCGGGAGAAAAGTTCATTGATTAAGCAGCTGGAGATTCTGAGCTTGGGTCACTCCCCTGAGGAACTGCTGAGTGATGCCCTGGAGCTGAGATGGCTGACCTCCAACAACTACAACTATCGTCCTTTGTGTTAGGTATGACTTCAACTGACGTAGAATGTTCCCCCTTGTTCCCATTGATTCCAGTTTTGCTGGGGCTTGTTGATGCCGAACTCAGTCAAATGCAGGCATGATGTCAAGGCCGTCGCTCTGGAATTCAGCTCATTTGTCCATGTTTGAACCAAGGCTGTGATGAGGTCAGGAGCTGAATGACCCTGGCCAAACCGAGTATCAGCGAACAGCTTATTGCTAAGCAAGTGCCGCTTGATAGCACAGTCAATGATCCCCTTCCATCACTTTGTTGATGATCAAGAGTAGACTGATATGGCAGTAATCAGACTGGTTGGATTTGTTCTGCTTTTTGTGCACAGGATATACCTGGGCAATTTTCCACATTGCCAGGCAAATGGTAATGTTGTCCCTGCACTGCAACAGCTTGGCTATGGGTGCAACAAGTTCTGGAGCACATATCTCCAGTACCAACACTGAAATATTGTTAGGGCCCGTAGCCTTTTCAATATCCAGTGCCTTCAGAAGTTTCTTATTATCACGTGGAGTGAATTGAATTTGCTGGAGACCAACATTTCTGATGCTGGGGACTATCAGGGTGAGAGGGATCGTCTCTTGGCACTTCTAGTTAAAGATTGTTGCAAATGCTTCAGCCTTATCATTGTGGATGGGATATTTGTGGAGCCTACTCCTCCAGTGAGTTGTTTAAGTATCCATCACCATTCACATGGATGTATTAGGATTGCAGTGCTTAAATCTGCTTCTTATGCAGTTTGCCATGCAAGTAGTCTTGCATTGTCGCTTCATCAGGTTGAAACCTCATTTTTAGATATGCCTGCTGCTGCTCTTCATGTGCCCTCCTGAACTTTTAATCGCCCAATGTTGATTCACTGGCTTGGTGATGAGTGTGGAATCACCAGTCCCCCTAGGTTAGAGATTGTGATCGAGTACAATTCTACTGTTTCTGATGGCCCCCAGAGCCTCATAGTTGTCGAGTCTTGAGTTGCTGGATCTGTTTGAAATCTATCCCATTTGAGCAAAGTGTTAGTGCCGCACAATTCGATGTGGTACATCCTCAATGTGAAGATAGAACTTTGTCTTCACAAGGACTGTGAAGTGGGGGGATATCTGTCATGGGCAGGCAGATTGGTGAGGATGAAGTCAAATATGTTTCTCCCTCTTATTGGTTTTCTCGCCACCAGCCACAGACCCAGTCTAGCAGCTATGTCTTTAGAACTCTTTTGGTCTGTATTGGTGCTACTGGCAAAATCTTGGTGATGAAGTGATGGACACTGGGGACATTCTAAGCACTTGCCACACTCGGCCTTTCCTTTTTTTTTTTAAAATTTAGATTACCCAATTATTTTTTCCAATTAAGGGGCAATTTAGCGTGGCCAATCCACCTACTCTGCACATTTTGGGTTGTGGGGGCGAAACCCACGCAGACACGGGGAGAATGTGCAAACTCCACACAGACAGTGACCCAGAGCCGGGATCGAACCTGGGACCTCAGCGCCGTGAGGCGGTTGTGCTAACCACTTGGCCACCGTGCTGCCCTACTCGGCCTTTCCTTGATGTGGTGTTCAATATGGAGGAGTGCTGATTTACCAGCTGATGAGGTTGGAGGGGGGAGGGGGCAGTGTTACATGACAATCCGGAGGTTTCCTTGCCCATGATTCACCTGATGCCAATCTTTAGAACTCCCAGGGCAGCTCCTTCCTGACTGTATACCATTGAGCCACCACCTATTTGTTGATGCCTTTCATTCTGTCCAGTTTCTTCTCTATCTCCAACTAGCCCAATTTTACTTTAATGCTGTTTTACTGCACTATTGTAAAAAAAAAAAAATTTATGTGCTTGTCATTACTTATTGCTCATTATGTGTTTTGACATTTGTGACTATTTGAGTAGAACTTTTTCAGTATCATTTTTACATAAAGACACAAATAAAGATGCAAAATATTTTTAGAGTTCTGTTGTCAGTTTTGAGAATAAGGTGAAAATGAATTTGGCAAAACTACTATTAATCTGTTGAGATTGCTACAACCTCACCTTGACGAAAGCTTGAGTTTAGTTTTATGAAGTTTACTTACTTTGTTGAACTTTCTGCTGTATATTGGAATGTATACTTTAGACAATTAACTTTATGCCACTGGAGCTGTGAATTTTAGTTCATTTTTATAATCAGTAATGGAGAGTTCATGTCAAAGAAATCATTGCAAGTTGCTTAAATTTTAATGGTCTAACAGCGAAAACTGTGTTCACATGCAATGGCCGAAATAATGAGCTTAACACATGGATGAAAATTGAAATGATGTCTCTTTGAAGTGTTAAAGCGAGTCATGTGCAAAAATGCATCAAACAATTTATAATGAAGAAAGAACAGAGGATCAATTCTCAAGTTTCAGGAGCAGGGAGGGAACAAAAGTGAGTGTGTGTCTGTGTGAAAGAATGTAATAATGACTCATTGACCATTAAATCAAGGTAAGTTGCCCCAGGAGATGGTCTCTATGCTCCTGCTGTGCTTAAGGCTTTAGTCTAACATAACTAAAGAATGTTTTGGATGTTACGCTAATTAGCAGATTAAGACAGTTGTGACATTAATTTGTAAAATGTTGCAGAGAAATCTAAAATGCATTCTAAATTATGTCTTTCAACTCAACAGTGCCATTTTGTAACTGCATTGCAATTGTAGCTCTGGAATTAAATTAATTTATGAATAAACAAAAGCACTGAAGTCATTTCTTTCATTAGTCACACATGTCTCCATTTAATTAATGTATTTATCCTGTTCATGTGGTCAGAGCATTCAATAATAATAATATATTTAAGGTACCTCAATTTTCATGATCTCTCTTACAGCTTAAAAACTTTGGATGAATTAATTCACTGAAATTTCTGCTGAGCACACCCTATGGCTTTCTTCATTAATGAAATTGAACTCGAGGGGATATGTACATAGCTATGATAAATTCGAGTCTGTTTTTTACTTATGCATTTCAGTAGCTAGCAGATGAGGAATTAAAGGAGTATGAAAGCAAAATACTGCAGATGCTGGAAATCTGAAATAAAAACAAGAAATGTTGGAAATACTCCGCCAGTTGGACATCATCTGTGGAGAGGAAATGAGAGTTAATGGGCCAGATCTACCGGCCGCATTGCGCCCGGAAAGCAGCACGGATGGTGTATTCCGGGAGATCCCTCTTCTGAGATCTATCCGGCTTGTCACACCTCGCAGGATCTTGCGTGATGGCGCAAATGCGAATCTGCCCATTGTGGGCGGGATCTCTTTCTGGCAAATCTGCAAATTAGAGTGAGACAGCTAGTCTTATTCCAACATGCGTTCCCAAGATCTAATCAAGATGTGGGATCTAACCCTCTCGCCTTGGAGACCTCGGGCAAGCGCCTTCAGTGCTGGTCTCCACCAGTGGGGAGTAGACGGAATGGCAATTGTGTAGGTTTCCTCCCACAGTCCACAGATGTGCAGGTTAGGTGGATTGGCCATGTTAAATTACCCCTTGGTATGCAAAGATGCGCAGGTTAGGTGGGGTTACAGGAATAGGGCGGGGGAGTGGGCCTAGGCTGGATGCTCTTTCGGAGGGTCAGTGCAGACTCGATGGGACAAATGGCCTCCTTCTGCCCCGTAGGGGTTCTATAATTGGGACCGGAAGCACCTATAAAAGAGACTCCTGGGCCCTGGCCAAGTTGGCCATCAAAAGGTCCAGGCGCCGGGTGATTTGGGGGAGGGAGGGAGGGGGGGGGGGCAGAGGTCATCTGATCTGATTGTGTGTCCCTCTTCCTTGGCTACTTTCATGGCTGGATATCTTTGGAGAGGGAGCATGCATTGTCTTCTGGCAGAATTGAGGCTTTCCGGGATCGGTGGACACCATGGTGGCTGGGCTGTATTATTGTCCCAAACAGCGACATCTTAGTTTGATTTTTAATCATCTTTATTATTGTCACAAGTAGGCTTACATTAACACTGCAATGAAGTTACTGTGAAAATCCCCTGGTCGCCACATTCTGGAGCCTGTTCGGGTACACAGGGAGAATTCAGAATGTCTGATTCAAACAGCACGTCTTTCAGGATTTGTGGGAGGAAACCGAAGCACCCAGAGGAAACCCACGCAGACACAGGGAGAAAATGCAGACTCCGCACAAACAGTGACCCAAGCCGGGAATCGAACCTGGGACCTTGGCGTTGTGAAGCAACAGTGCTAACCACTGTGCTACCATGCTGTCCTTTGTAAATTCCCTTTGTACTTTTTGTTCTTTGGTCACAGTGCCCCTTTAAGGGGTATCCAGTTTTATTATATTCTCTTAAACCTTTTGTTAATTTGCCCCCTTTTAATTGATTGGTCAATTAGTTCAACAATACAAATAGATTTTTTACTGAAACTTTGAGGATTGAGTTAGGAGGCACGTGCTTGTAATGTTGAACTCATATATTTTTTTTAAAAGCCTGACTGAATAAAGACTGGTTCCCGTATCATCTTTCACCAACAGGGTTTCTGGAATATAAAATTAGATAACTCCAAATCTGTGGTCGAAAATGTATAACTACTGCAAGTAGAATGGCTAATTCTGTATTTATTTACCTTTCATGTGCCAAATCGTTCTAATAAACTGTCTCAGACAGTGTTGTCACCCTGAACCTTGTATAGAAAATTATACCCAGAGACCAATCCGGATCCCCAATGACACCCAGAGACCGATCAGGATCCCCAATCACACGCAGAGACCGATCTGGATCCCCAATGACACCCAGCGACCGATCCGGATCCCCAATGACACCCAGCGACCAATCCGGACCCCCAATGACACCCAGAAATCAATCCGGATCCCAAATGATACCGCAAGCTAACCATTATTTGTGATACAGGCTTGTTTGAACCATGCTGTCAATTATCATGTTGATATTTTGTTTTTAATATTCTCTCAGGAGCACTTACTGCAATTAATTCTGCCTGTCTCTTCTCCCATGTACGACATTGACTGTTGTTAAACTTATACTATAAAATAGCATTCATTCCACTTGCAGTGCTACTCACGCCTGGATTGCACTGTACATTTGTAAATTGATGTTAAAAAATCATCATTTGGAGACAGGCTCACTTGAACTTTTTTCACAGTAATCCATCCCAGATTTCCCAGTCAGTGAGAGGAGGAATTGCTGCGTTGTGCCTTTCAGCCGGTTCTTAAGCAAAAAAACCATGCAAAGATAAATCCTAACTCATTCCCTTGCCCCAAAGGCGGAGGAAAATTGAGAGTTAAGAAGGTGTGAAATTGTAATATAAACTTGACCAATCCATGGTGTGGTATATCAGTAACAAGAAATGAATGTTAGAATGCAATTTTATTTTAAATAACTATATTGAACATTAGATGATATAAAGGCTTCTTTCATTAACCAATGCAATAAAAATACTTTATGGTTTTAGCATATTTATACTGAAATAATTTGCATTTTTGCTACCCTTTTGGGATGTATGATCTTCCATGGGCTTTTTGTTGGAAAATAAATTGCAATAATAAATCCTATTACAGCTTACTGTGTTTTTAGATGCTCCATGTGGCTTGTACAACAAATGCTAACAATAATGCACATTATTGCAATAATTTTGTTCCATGGATGCTAGTGGCTTTGGATTGGATTTGTTTATTGTCACATGCACAGGTACAGTGAAAAGTATTGTTCTGCATAGATCCCAGACAGATCATTCCATACATGAAAACAAAACATAAAAATACACAATATAAATACATAGACACAGGCATCAGGTGAGCATATGGAGTCAGTACGACTCAGTAGAGAAGATGTATGAAGAGATCAGATCAGTCCATAAGAATGTCATTCGGGAGTCTGATAACTTCTGAAGAAGCTGTTTGTGAACCTGTTAGTGCATGCTCTCAGACTTTTGTGTCTTCTGACTGATGGAAGAAGTTGGAAGAGTGAATACCCTGGGTGGGAGGGGGTCTTTGATTATGCTTCCCGCTTTCCCAAGTCAACGGGAGGTGTAGACAGAGCCAATGGATAGGGGGCAGGTTTGGGTGATGGATTGGGCTGTGCTCACGACTCGCTAGTTTCTTTCGGTCTTGGGCCAAGCAGTTGCCATACCAGGCTGTGATGCAGCCAGATAGGATGCTTTCTACTGTGCACCTGTAAAAGTCGGTAAGAGTTAGTGTAGACATGCCGAATTTCGTTAGTTTCCTGAGGAAGTATAGGCGCTGTTGTGCTTTCTTGGTCGTAGCATCAACCTGGGTGGATCAGCTCAGATTTTTAGTGATGTGTTCACCAAGTAATTTGAACTTGTCAACTATCTCCACCTCGGCTCCATTGATGCAGACAGGGGTGTGCACAATGCTTTGCTTCCTGAAGCCAATGACCAGCTCTTTCATTTTGCTGACATTGAGGGAGAGATTATTGTTGTTACACCACTCCACTAGGTTTTCTATCTCCGTCCTGTGCTCTGACTCATCATTGTTTGAGATCCGAACCACTATGGTCATGTCATCAACAAACTAGTAGATGGAGTTGGAGCCAATTTTGACACACAGTCATGTGTCTATAGGGCGTATAGTAGGGGGCTAACGGGGCAGCACGGTGGTGCAGTGGTTAGCACTGCTGCCTCACGGCGCTGAGGTCCCAGGTTCGATACCAGCTCTGGGTCACTGTCTGTGCGGAGTTTGCACATTCTCCCCATGCTTGCGTGGGTTTCGCCCCCACAACCCAAAGATGTGCAGGGTAGGTTGATTGCCACACTAAATTGCTCTTTAATTGGAAAAAGAATTGGGTACTCTAAATGTATTTATTTTTTAAAATAGTAGGGGGGTAAGTACGGAGCCTTGCGCGACCTTGGTATTGAGGACTATTGTGAAGGAGGTCTTGTTGTTTATCCTTACTGATTGTAGTCTAAGGGTCAGGAAGGCGAAGATCCAGTTGCAGAGGGAGGAGCCAAATCCTAGGTTTGATATGATCTTGGTTGGGATTATGGTGTTGAAGGCGGAGCTGTAATCAATGAATAGGAGTCTGATGTCAGAATCCTTGTTGTCGAGATGCTCCAGGGATGAGTGTAGGGCCAGGGAGATGGTGTCTGCTGTTGAACGGTTCTGGGAGTATGGAGTTGGTGTGTCTCATGTTTTTGAGTGTGCAGTAAAGCTGCCCTTACCTCTCATACAGTAAGACCATCAATGTGAGTGGGCTATTCAACAGTGGGCATCACACTTCTGCCTTGTTGATGTTGATTAGTGTCACAAGTAGACTTACATTAACACGGCAGCACGCTAGCATTAACACGACGGCACGCTCGCATAGTGCTGCTTCACAGCGCCAGGTTCGATTCCCGGCTTGGGTCACTGTCTGTGCGGAGTCTGCATGTTCTCCCTGTGTCTGCGTGGGTTTCCTCTGGGTGCTCCGGTTTCCTACCACAACTCCAGAAAGATGTGCTGTTAGGTAATTTGGACATTCTGAATTCTCCCTCTGTGTACATGAACAGGCACCGGAATGTGGCGACTAGGGGATTTTCACACTGACTTAATTGCAGTGTTAATGTAAGTCTACTTGTGACAATAAAGATTATTATTATTATTATTATTACACTGCAATGACGTTACCGTGAAAATCTCCTAGTCGCCACCAGGGAGGTGATTTTAAAATCAAAATCGGTGATCTTTATGAAGCCAAATCTCTGCAAAATTAGGACATTTATAAATGATCAGAGTTTAAAAAAAAATTATTTTGGAAATCAAGGCAGGGTGATATAGAAAAGAGGAAAATACTTTGTATAGAAAGAACCATTCTTCAGCCTTTCTTCCTTCCTCTCTCAACCTTAAAATGGTGGGTTTTGGATGGGTTAATTTTAGCCTAAAACTGCTGGAAACATGGTCATAACATTTCTTAAATTAAGCCTAAAACTGCTGGAAACATTATGGTCATAACATTTCTTAAGTTAGATAAGTATTTCAATGGGAAGACTATAAAATGATATGATGGAATATGGGAAAACGGGATTAGTTTATGATGTGGAGATGCTGGCGTTGGACTGGGGTGAGCACAGTAAGAAGTCTTACAACACCAGTGCTCCGAAAGCTGGTGTTTGAAACAAACATGTTGGACTTTAACCTCGTGTTGTAAGACTTCTTACTGGGATTGGTTTAGGTCGCTGTTTGGAAAGGCAATAATGGTATTGACATAATAGACTAATGGCTGCCCTCCTCTGCTGATTCTGTTTGTCTTCAACCAGGTGATCACATTTTTTTGTCCCCTTTTCACTCGTATTGCTGGTTTGAGACCTTTTGACCCTAATACAAGTGCAGTTTTACTTGACCAATCATCATTAAGGTGAAGCAGCAGAATTCCACACTGTATAATAGCTGCAGGAAATTAATTAGTGGAATCTATCATTTCTGGGAAATAATGGGATGAAAGTGGAAAAGAGTTTTGAAATATTGTACAGCTATAAACTCCATGAGTCTTTCTGTTTCGCTACTGAATAGATCCAGACCAATGAGGCCACGTAACAATCAAGTCTACTATTTCATTAATGAGTTAACAATTTACTGCAGGGGAAATCTGTGCAAAAATGGATGATCATCAACTTAATTTGTTTTTCTATTCCAGAGCCATGCAGCACGAAGCTTAATAGAAGCACAGTACATTACAGCACCAGGGTATGCTACTGGGGTGTACTTGGGGCAGATTTTATTAACACAATCCCCTGGTTGTTGCCAATCTTGGCTGATTTGTTGAAGCAGGCACTTCCTCACAAAGCTGAGATTCATCTTGCAGCAACTGATCCAATTAGGTGGAAAATTTAGAGGGAGTGTAGTCTTCACCCAAGCGGGAAGGGGAATGGAAAGGGAGTGCCATAGTTATTTAAGGTTTGATTAATTAATGCATTTGTTAAAATTCACCAAAGGGCTTTATCCTCAGCCAAGGACACTGTACAACTGAATAAATAAATCAACTTAGCATTAATATTTTTAAAAGGCACCTCACCGCAAGCATAACATTCATTACTAGAAGCAAAAGGCAAACTAACTGTTTAATTGTTCCTTGAAATAATCATCATTGGCTCATAACTAATCAGTTACAAAAAGGGATCACCACACCATTCCTCCAAAAAGCAAAAATAAGACACCAGAACTGGAGTTTTCAGCTGAGGGTCTGAGAGATCTCAGAGGTTTACAGCATGAAAACAGGCCCTTCGGCCCAACTTGTCCATGCAGCCTAGTTTTCACCACTACACTAGTCCCAATTGCCCGCATTTGGCCCTTATCGCTCGTAACCTTTATTAGTGTCACAAGTAGACTTACATTAACGCTGCAATGAAGTTACTGTGAAAACCCCCTAGTCACCACACTCCGGCACCTGTTCGGGTACACAGAGGGAGAATTCAGAATGTCCAATCAACCTAACCCGCACGTTTTTGGACTGTGGGAGGAAACCGGAGCACCCGGAGGAAACCCACACAGACACTGGGAGAACGTGCAGGCTCTGCACCTACAGTGACCCAAGCCAGGAATCGAACCCAGGTCCCTAGCACTGTGAAGCAACAGGGCTAACCACTGAGCTACCGTGTTGACTCCTCTTTCCCATATAACTGTCTAAATGCTTTTTAAAAGACAAAATTGTACCGCCTCTGCTGCTGCCTCTGGCAGCTCGTTCCAGACTGTGTGAAAAAACTGCCCCTCTACACCCTTTTGCATCTCTCCACCTCACCTTAAACCTATGCCCTCTAGTGTTAGACTCCCCTACCTTTGGGAATAGATGTTGACTATCTACCTTATCTATGCCCCTCATTATTTTATAGATATCTATATGATCACCCTTAAGCCGCCTCTGCTCCAGAGAAAAAAACTCCCAGTCTAACCAGCCTCTCCTTATAACTCAAACTATCAAGTCCCGGTAGAATCCTAGTAAATCTTTTCTGAATTATTTCTGGTTTAATAATATCCTTTCTTTGATAGGGTGACCAGAACTGTACACAGTATTCCAAGTGTGGCTGTACTAATGTCGCCAACTTCAGCAAGATGTCCCAACTCCCATATTCAATATTCTGACCAATAAAACCGAGCATGCTGAATGCCTTCTTCACCACCCTGTTTCCCTGCGACTCCACCTTCATGGAGCTATGAACCTGTATCCTTAGATCTCTTTGTTCTGTAACTCTCTGCAACTCCCGACCATTAACTGAGGAAGTACTGCCCTGATTTGATCTACCAAAATGCATCACTCACATTTATCCAAATTAAACTCCATCTGCCATTCATCGGCCCACTGGCCCAATTGATCAAGATCCTGTTGCAATCCTAGATAATCGTTCTTCACTGTCCAGGGGTATCGAGGAGTCGATGAATGTGTCGGTAAAGTAATAGTTTTTTTTATATTTTATATTAAATAGGGTGACCCCCATTGTCAAATTGGGAAAGTTTCACCGTGCATACGAGATAGAATGAGGCCACAGGAGAATGGCTGCAAATCAATGGCCAGGTGGTGCTTGGAAAAGACAAGTTGTTGCAAAGTTGTGTAGAGGTGAAGGATGGCCTGGAGACAGGTGGCACTGAATGAGGTTAGTCTTAGAAACGTACTGGAGACAGGCCACAATTTTGTGGGAAGTCCCACTTCCCCTCTGGCATTTGGGTAGTGGATGTGATGTTGACAGTTAACTGGATGAACTGCACCCCAAACCCCATCCTGTTGCTGATTTGTTCTCTGTCACAAGCTCTCCTGCCCACTGTCCTGACTGGCTGTTTTGGGGTCACAATTACCGTCATCCATAGGCATCCTATCCAATAATCCATGATGCATGAGGTCTGGCCCAGAAGCTCACTGCATAGCATCTTGATAGAACCGGGTATTGATGTGGCGCAGGTTTGCAATGTGCCTTGTCAAAAATGTTCCCTGTATAGGAAGATAAGAACAAATTATTGCAACAGTGATAGCACATCAGTCAAGAGCATCAGGAAGAGTAGGTGCACAGAAGAGGTTGAGGTATCTGACCGTGTTTACCCACTGGCATAGCTAATATGTTCATCCTATTGAGGTTGAAGGTTGTGATATTTTTGGTTTATATTGGTCATTAGTTGGTGAGAGTTTATTACATGCTGAAAGCTGAGAAATTAAAGTATTCTCAGATTATCTCCAAGGAACAGACTTGATGGGCTGAATGGCCTCCTTCTGCACTGTAACAATTCTATGGTTCTATTATGTAACATATTCACTTTTTTCATTATTCTTTCCTGGCAAGGCTGGCATTTGTTGCCCATCCCTAATTGCCCTTGAACAGAATGGTTTTTGCAAGGTCATTTCAGAGGGCAGTTGGTCAGCTGAATTGCTGTGGGTCTGGAGGCACATCTAGGTCAGACGGCAGATTTCTTTCTCTTCCCCCAAAGTGTTTCAGTGAACCAGATGGGTTTTTACAATAATTGATGATAGTTGTAATCAATGACAGTTGTCATGTCACCATTACTGAGACTAGCTTTATATTCCAGATTTATTAATTGCAGTTAAATTCCACCAGCTGTCTTGGTGGGATTTGAACCCATTAATCCCAGAGCATTAGCCTGGGCCTCTGGATTACTCACCGAGTGACATTACCATAACATCACCACCTTTGCCCGATTTGGAAGGTTTCAAAGTTACATCGAATGGTGTTTGTGACAGAGCAGGCTTGATGAGTGGATTGAAAACAGAAGATGCTGGCAAATCTCAGCAGACCTGATTGCAACTGGGGAGAGAGAAGGGAGCGAATGTTTCAGGTCTGAATGACTCTTTGTCAAAACGACAAAGTCAGTTGATGGCCCGCTCCTCTTATTCCTTACGATGTTGCACGCAAGTTGAACTTTGCAGTTGAGATTTATCTCCATTTCCAATAGAAATGAAACTGAAATGCATGTAGCTCACTTCACATTTCCTTAATCACATTTCCTTAATTTTATATGGTTAATGGCATTGTTTTTCTACTTAGATCTCCAACGCCTCAATGTTCTTCAACCCTTCCTGTTGAACTAAATGAAGAAAGTTCTGTATTATTGCTTTGTTGGTGTTTTGAAGCTAATGGATGAATTAAAATGGATACATACCTGATATTTATTGTGCACTTGCAGCAATTTTTCCTGCTCTTTGTCATTAATCATGCTCCTGCTGAAATACCTCTAATGCACTTTGTCACAGAATCACAGAATTGTTACAGCACAGAATCACAGAATTGTTACAGCACAGAGGGAAGTTATCGGCTCTCCAGCGGAGCAATTAACATAGTGCCCCAATCTCCCTGTAACTCTTCTGGGGATTAGGAACAAATGCTGGCCTTGTTGATGATGCCTGTTAAATACATTGAATTTCCAAACATGGAATATATATGGTCAAGCAATGTTTTTAAAAAAATTGTACAACTAATTCTTAATATGTACAGGGGAAATTAGCTTGTGTTATGTTGCAAGCAGTTTGTGGCATTTTTTTGTGTGAAAGGGTTCACGAAACAAAATGGTTGCGAACCCCTATCTACAAACTATTTTGTTTTAAAGATGGTAATAACATAATGCTCCTCCCAATTTGTAGACATCCCTCACCAACCAAAGTCAAGTACTAATTGATATTTTGCTTTTCAAGTCGAATTTGTGTCATGAAAAGATCCAAATGCATCTGAACCCTAGCAGCAGAATGGCACCCCCCACCCACTTGCCTTACAAATTTACCCTCTCTCGTATTAAAGTGGCTGAGACATTTAAACTTAGCAGTTTACAGCAGCGAGTGCCGTAAAGATGGGGCATGGCTTCACTTGCCCCAATGATTCTGCACAGCATTGAAGGCCTCCAGGAGCAGCAACACTGCACATTTCTCAGCAGGCGTGGGTTGAAAGTCTGGACAAGATATGTGCAGCTCCAGGCTAAACTAAATAAAAAGGAATGGATTAGCAATCTGACGGTGACACCATTGCACAGGAGATTCGGCCCATTGTCTGTTATCTAGAAGTGTTTGTTTCTACAAAACAGTGCATCATCAAATGCACTTGCCATTATTGTGCAGACTCTAGCCATTTCTCATTTGGCTTTATTAATTAAAGTTATTTAAGTACCGGAAGACCAAAACAGTTGCTGCTATGTTTGACCATTTAAAATGTTAGCCTCCTAATGACTTGAACCATGGAATTCCAACAGTACAGAAGTCGCCTTTTCGACGCATCAGTTCTGCACCAACCCTCTGAAAGAGCACTCTACCTGGGCCCACTTCCCCACCCTATTCCCCTAAAGGAATTTCTGAGGTGCAAAATTGATGTATTGAAAGATAGAATTCTGTGTTTGGTAACACCACTGTCTTGGAAGAGTGAAACTTCTCACAATTATCACATAAATCAAACATTAATCTGCATGGGTGTTGACCTCGTTTCATGATCTGTTGCTTTTCATCTCAAGTGACAGAGCAAGGTATTTAATGGATACTGGAGAGTCTTTATATCCTCCCAACCCTGAACAAAATAGCTTAAATTAATTTGCCTTCTAAATTCAAAATGATGATGCTGTAGGTGGACCATACTTTAAAAAATAAATCACAGTCCTGACTTCTGTGCAACTTTAGAATCAGGATCACAGCCTGAGATAATGTTCTTTATCAAGAGCAAAAATGTAGGACAATTTCGGCATTCGGACGACCTTGAACTTGCCAAGCTTCACTGGAATTTTGTCAACTGATTTCTTCAGCTGAAGTATCAATTTTATTCCCCACAGACAGATTTAATTTAGAAAGAACCTTGGTGACATTTAGGATGTTTTTTTGATCAGAATTCTATCAGCAGACAACCCGTACTTCCAACACATTTGAAACCAGCTCAGCACAGCACAGAAACAAAAATCGGCTTCCATATTAGCTATCTGGTAACTCATCAAATTGACGCTTACGGTGGGGTGGTTCCGAAAACTCTGCAAGAGCAGTACAAATATAGTTTTGGGGCTGGATTCTCTGTTGGCAGTATCCTCTGCTTCGCTGGCAGCGCACTCACGCCCGCGGATTTCCCGACAACGTGGGGTGCCCACAATGGGAAACCCCATTGGCTGGCAGCCTGAACAGAGGATCCCGCTGCCGGCGGGGGTGCACCACACGAGGAAACGGGTGTGGCAGGACGGGAGAATCCCTGAGATTTTAAAAATCCAATACCAGAAATCTGGGGTGGAATTCTCCGACCCCGCGCAGGGTCGGGGAATTGCCCGGGGCCGGCGTAAATCCCGCCCCCACCGTGGCCGGAATTATCTGCCACCCGGGAATCTGCGGGAGCGGGAATCGCGCCCCGCCAATCGGCGTGCCCCCCGCAGCAATTCTCCGGCCCGCGATGGGCCGAAGTCCCACCGCTGTCAGGCCTCTCCCGCCGACGTGGTTTGAACCACTCTGTGCCGGCGGGATGGCGGTGCAAGCGGGCCTCCGGGGTCCTGGGGGGGGGGCGCGGGGTCATCGGACCCCGGGGGGTGCCCCCACGGTGGCCTGGCCCGCGATCGGGGCCCACCGATTGGCGGGTGGGCCAGTGCCGTGGGGGCACTCTTTTTCTTCTGCCGCCGCCACAGCCTCCACCATGGCATAGGCGGAAGATACCCCCTCCACCGCGCATGTGCCGGTGGTGACGTCAGCGGCCGCTGACGCTCTGGCGCATGCAGGGACTCATGCCGACCGGCGAAGGCATTTCAGCCAGCCCCGACGCCGATTGGCATAGCACCAAAGGCCGTTGGCGCCAGTTTTGACGCCAGTAGGCGGAGCGGGAACCACTCCGGCGTGGGCCTAGCCCCTAAAGGTGCGGAGAATTCCGCACCTTTGGGGAGGCCCGACGCCGGAGTGGTTGGCGCGACTCCGCTACGCCGGGACCCCCCGCCCCGCCAGGTAGGGGAGAATTTCGCCCCTGAGATGGAAAAGGACGGAATGCATACATCCATCAAAACCAAAATCCATACATCAGAAAATGCTGGGAATACTGTACAGATTAGGCAGCACCTGAAATAAGAAACAGTTAACAATTCAGGTTTGAAACATCAATTTTGTTTCTCTCTCTCCACAGATGCTACCTGACCAGCAATATTTCCAGCATTTTCTATTTTGATTTCAGATTTCCAGCTTCTTTAGTATTAAGCTTTGAACATGTACACCCAGGCTTGCACTTGCTGCCAAAGCTACGTCGTCTTATTTTCATTAGAGAAGCAAAGGAATGTACATTGTAATTTCAAATTTAGTCAGAAAATAAATCAAATTCCACTGGTTTAATCGATCTTTGGTATCTGAGATATATTTATGGTGCAAAAATGTATCACAGCTGTAAGTTCACCTGCTTTTGCATATTTACTTCAGCTACTGCGATATAAATCTCAACATGGGTAACCTTAATTATACTTTTGGACTCGAATGTTAAATGTGACTGTTGCATTTATATGTGTAAAAATAGCTTTCACTGTCAACCATCACCAGCTGAGCAGCACAGTTTGCGGCTCACTGATGTTCATGTACGGTCAAATAGCCATCTAAAATGCCTTAAAAGTATTGCATTTTAAATTTAGAGTTGTCACAAAATGGTAAACGTTTGTATCCAATGTAGGTAGATTATTGTCTCTCTAATTCTAGTGGCTAGGTTTGTGGGCGAGAGGGGAATTCATTTTTGTTTTAAACGCATTTTATTCAAAGTTGTATCAAAGTAGGTTACAGCAAATAAACACCCCGGGAAACATTCTTCCCAACAATCAACTATACAGTTTGTACAGATTTTTCTCCTTTTTCAAACCCCCCCCCCCCCCCCCCCCCCCCCCCCCCCCCCCCCTGCGATGAACAGCTCCTCAAACACAGTCACAAATATCCCCCACCTTTTCTCAAACTCCCCTGCTGAGCCCCTTAACTCATACTTTATCTTCTCTAACTGCAGGAAGTCACACAGGTCACCCAACCATGCTGCTACCCCCAGTGGCGATGCCGACCGCCACTCCAGCAAAATTCGGCACCGTGCAATCAGAGAGGCGAAGGCCAAGACATCGGCCTTCCTCCTCCCCATGAGCTCCGGCTTCTCTGAAACCCCAAATATCGCCACCAAACTGTCCTCCACTATCCTGGCTAAGACCGCGAACACTCCCGCCCAGAATCTTCCCAATTTCTCACAACCCCAAAACATGTGTGCATGATTCGCTGGCCCCCGCCGACACCTCTCACATTCATCTGCTACCTCCTGAAAGCACCCACTCATTCTCGCCCGAGTCATAAGCACCCTGTGCACTACCTTGAACTGTATCAGGCTCATCCTTGTACAAGAGGAGGTCCCGTTTAATGCTCAAGGCTGTAACCATGATCTACTGTATTCATCATCTTCAGTCAATATTGTGGGAGAACGTCTGTTTATAAATTGATGTATACTTGAATTTAATTTAACAGCAGATATTTGTGAACTTAGATTTTTTTTGTTCCAGACAGCATTTTAAAATGTTTTCACTCAATAATCAACTTGATCATGAAGTATTTTACTACCAGTGCACAGCCAAATCTCTTGCCTTGATGGTATTTGGGAAAATATTTTTATTTAACCTAAGACCGAATTCTTAACTTATAACTGCCTGTATTTGAAACTTTATTTTCACCAGAGACTCTTCTGAATTTTGAATATAACAAAGCAAAATTAAAATTGTACTGCCGACATTGAAATTTTTGAATAAAGCAAAATGCTGCAAATACCTAACAGGTCAGGCAGCATCTCTGGAGAGAGAAACCGAGTTAACGTTTCGGGTCTCTGATGAAAAGTGATTGACCTGAATTGTTACATCTGTTCATTTTCCCACTGATGCCTGATCTGTGCATTTCCAGAATTCAAATTGGCCTGAATTTAATTTTGTTGGGTATCGTCAGTTTAAAATGCCAAGTCAGAAAGCTTCTATGAAGTTTTCGAGTTTGCTGATAATTCGATGCTCTCAACTACAGAAGGCAATGCTAAAAGTCAACTGCTTTTATTACTGAAGACTGTTTGCTTCTTATTACACTAGATGGAGCTGCATCTCCAATGGGAGTTACAACTCATCTGTGCAGGTAAAAATCTGCTGGTTGATCTGAATTTATTCCATGTCAGCACTTGAAAGTACAAAGGACTATGAGATCATTCCTATCAGGCAGATTTATTAGTCTGTACATTTAAAAGGAAAGCACAACCCAATGAAGTCATTTATTTTTAAAAGGTAAATTTGTTTATTGCTTTCAGTGAGTTCCTTTGCCCCTTTCTCTGTGATCGCTGAGGCATATTGAGGTCATGTTGGTCATTCTGCTCATGTCTGCAGGCAAAACCAGTCTGAATTAGTTCAGTGGAACATGACCTTGTGGGCAGTAGTGTTCATGCAAGCCAACAAGAATAAATTTAGAACAGAATTATTTGAGCACGGCAGAATTCAGTCCGTTTAGGACCATTTACTGATCACAAGGCAAATAAATGATAAACATCAAAATATGAAGTCCAATTCAAGTATCAAAAGTTTTCACTTCAAGTCTTTTGAAATATGAAACGGGGAGCAAAAGAATTTCATTTGAAAATTTGATGTTGATACTGGACTGAGTCCACTATCATTTGATTTACACACAGGAAGGTATGGCTCCGCATGATCTTAAAATGAAAAAAAAATCAGGTCCACTTTCTGATTTCTCCGAGTATTGATTTTGTTGGAGTGTTCATCCTGTATCTCCACATTTTATTTTATTTTTTTAAAATAATTTTTACTCAAATTTTTCAACAACAAATTTTCTCCCAACAATAAAATAAACAAGGTATGAAAATAAACAGAAAGAAGATTTCCCCCCCCCCCAATACAAAGCAATAAATTAATAACAATACAAAAAAAAAGAAAGTAGCAAACAAACAGTCGCAAAAACAAACCCCCTTAACAGACCCCTAACCCCCCCAGTTGCTGCTGAGATTGACCTCCCTCTAGCCCTCCGCCAGAAAATCGAGAAAGGGCTGCCACCGCCGGAAGAACCCTTGTACCGACCCCCTCAGGGCAAACTTAACCTTCTCCAGCCTGATGAACCTGGCCATGTCATTGATCCAGGCCTCCGGGCTCGGGGGCTTCGCGTCCCTCCACTGTAAAAGAATCCTACGCCGGACTACTAGAGACACAAAGGCCAGGATACCGGCCTCTCTCGCCTCCTGCACTCCCAGCTCCGATGCTACCCCAAAGATCGCGAGCCCCCAGCCTGGTTCCACCCTGGAACCGACCACCTTGGACAAGGTCCCCGCCACCCCCTTCCAAAACCCCTCCAACGGCGGACACGCCCAGAACATATGGGTGTGGTTCACCGGACCTCCCGAACACCTCCCACATCTGTCCTCTCCCCCAAAGAACCGGCTCATCCTGGCCCCGATCATGTGCGCCCTATGCAGCACCTTCAGCTGAATTAAGCTGAGCCGTGCGCAAGAAGAGGATAAGTTCACCCTCCCCAGGGCGTCCGCCCACGTCCCCTCGTCGATCTCCTCCCCCAGCTCCTCCTCCCACTTCGCTTTCAGCTCTTCCACCGAGGCCGCCTCCTCCTTCTGCATCACCTGATAAATTGCCGAAATCCTACCCTCACCGACCCACGTCCCCGAGAGCACCCTATCCTGCACCCCCCTAGGCGGCAGTAGTGGGAACTCCGCCACCTACCGCTTAACAAACGCCCTAATCTGCATATACCTGAAAGCATTCCCAGGGGGGAGGCCCCACTTCCCCTCCAACTCCTCTAAAGTTGCAAACTTCCCATCGAGGAAAAGGTCCCCCATCCGCCTGATGCCTGCCCTATGCCAACTGAAAAACCGACCATCTATTCTCCCTGGTGCAAACCGGTGATTGCCCAGTATCGGGGCCCCCACTGAGGCCTTCACTTCCCCCCTATGCCGTTCCACTGCCCCCAAATTTTGAGGGAAGCCACCACTACTGGACTCGTAGAATACCTTGCCGGGGTGAGTGGGAGTGGGGCCGTCACCAATGCCTCCAAACACGTACCCACACAGGACGCCACCTCCAACCTCTTCCATGCGGCACCCTCCCCCTCCATCACCCACCTACGAATCATTGCCACATTCGCAGCCCAGTAATACCCATACAAGTTGGGCAACGCTAAGCCGCCTACCTCCCTGCCTCGCTCCAGGAATACCCTCCTCACTCTCGGGGTCTTCCGTGCCCACACGAACCCCAGAATACTCTTATTAACCCTCCTAAAAAAAAGCCTTCGGAATCAATATGGGGAGGCACTGGAAGAGAAACAAAAACCTCGGGAGCACCGTCATCTTAACTGACTGGACCCTACCCGCCAAAGAGAGTGGCAGCGCATCCCACCTCCTAAACAACTCCTCCATCTGTTCCACCAGCCTCAAAGTTTAGCCTATGCAGAGCCCCCCCAGCTCCTAGCTATCTGGACCCCAAGATATCTAAAGCTCCTCTCCGCCCTCTTCAATGGGAGCTCTCCTATCTCCCTCTCCTGGTCCCCCAGGTGCAGCACCAACAGCTCACTCTTCCCCACGTTGAGCTTTTAGCCTGAAAAATCCCCAAACTCCCCAAGTATCCTTAACATCTCCGGCATCCCCCATGCCGGATCCGCGATGTACAACAGTAACTCATCCGCGTACAGCGACAACCGGTGCCCCCCCCCCCCCCCCCCCCCCACACACACAATCCCCCTCCAGTTCTTCGAATCCCTCAGCGCCATGGCCAAGGGCTCAATTGCTAACACGAAGAGCAGGGGAGACAAGGGGCACCCCTGCCTTGTCCCCTGGGACAGCCGAAAGTCCTCCGACCTCCTCCCATTCGTCACCACACTCGCTACCGGGGAACTATACAGCAGTCTCACCCAGCTAATGAATCCCTCACCAAACCCAAACCACCTCCAGGTAGCTCCACTCCACCCTGTCAAAAGCTTTCTCCGCATCCATCTATGCTACTATTTCCGCCTCCCCATCCGCCGACGCCATCATTATGACATTAAGAAGCAGCCGCACATTGACATTCAGCTGCCTCCCCATCACAAACCCCGTTTGGTCCTCATGGATAACCATCGGGACCACATCTTCCACCCTCCTGGACAGTATCTTTGCCAACAACTTTGCGTCCACGTTGAGGAGTGAGATCGGCCTGTAAGACCCACACTGGAGGGGGTCCTTATCCCGCTTCAGGATCAGTGAGATTATTGCTCTAGACATCGTCGGGGGCAAAGCCCCCCCCCCTCCCTCGCCTCATTCAGGGTCCTCACAAGCAGCGGGCCCAGCAGATCCGAGAATTTCTTATAAAACTCCACCGGGAACCCATCAGGTCCCGGTGCTTTCCCTGTCTGCATGCTCCCCAGCGCCTCCATCAGCTCCTCCAACTCGATTGGGGCCCCCAGACCCACCACCCGCTCATCCTCCACTCTTGGAAAATCCAGCTTATCCAGAAAGCATCTCCACATTTTATTGAACATAGCTTTCTGGTCATTGCAGAATGTGGATTTGAAAAATTGTCTCTTGAAAATGCGTAGTTCACCCATCATGAGTCTCCCAAGAAGGTATGGTTAAACCTGTAACTTTGTGTCATTTGCCTCTGTCAACTTTTGTGTAGAAGTTTGTGGGTTGCTCAAATCACCGACATCAAGCACTTCCAACAAATGTAGTTTATTTACAGTACTCGTGCTTTGGCCGAGATTCCGGGGATAACTCCTGTGCTCGCGCCACATAATCTCTTATGTAGCCACTTTCTCACAAGACCACTCTGTCTACGACTTGTATGATGTAACAACCCTCTCAAGACCCAGGGGGAATTACCCAATTGGCTTCCCCCTGGGGCTCGTGGCATGCAAGCTCCCCTGCTGAGGAGCGGAGGCCCAGAAACTGGAGCTTGTGAAACTATTGCTTAAAAGCCGGCCCAGATTGGGACCGGCATGATCGGTAGTCTCGGCTGGACTTGTGTGCTGTAAGCCGTGTTGCGACCTTTATTTTTGGTACTCCAAATAAATCTATGTTCATATTATCTTCTTGGAACTCCTGAAGATTTTATACTGCTGTTCTATTGAATCACCATTGCTTAATCAAGCAGTAAGAAAATTGCTGAACGGTTTCATGCTTTATAGTTGATCTAAAAATGTGAATGTGATGTTTGAGAACAAAAGTGTCAGTCCTCAGACTTCTAGAAATTCCCTCTGCGGTTGATTAAAAGCTTTGAAATTGGGGTGTCAGGATTGAACCTTTGATAAATTAAATATGAAGCAAACAAATTTTAAAATCACATGGAAGACAGATGACAATCGGTGGGCTGATGTATGACATACTAATGCAAGAGTGGAATTACTGAAATGTGTTCAAAATTTGCAATGTCGTTGCATTGAAAAGTTTGTTCAAGCATGTTGATGTCTGAATTATTACATATGTGTGATGCACTAAATAGCATCGTATGAGCTTTCTCTAAAACAACTGAATGAGCTTGGAATTTTACAAATGTGCTGGCTGTGGATATTTTTATGGAAGTGTACTAAAGAGAAGGCAGACCTTTAGTTCATCACAACCTGAACAATGAAAAGAATATTCTATGTATTAGCAACTGCAGTTATGCCCCAAAAAGGAGACTCATAAACTAATAACTGTTAATTGACAACTTGACTGATTTCTTCAGAATGTGAAACTTTTATTTTGACTTGAGAAAAGCTGAGTAATCAGTAAATTGTTTTTGGAGGACGTGTCACTTGTGTGTATAGATAATTAGATTACCATGTAGCTGTCATTCTGCTGGTTAAACTTCTGCACATAAATTCTGTAACTCATTTGAATTCTCGTCCATGATGCTTCCACTGATTCGGGTAAATTGCACAGCGATTTTTATTTTTGTTTCCTGCCACCAGAACTATAAACATCCAGATCACAAAGGGCATCATTTGAAAGCAGGGAGTCTCAGACAGGTTTTATTTTAAGAGGCCCAAACAATAACACAAAAATCTCATGCTAACGATTTGCTTATTAAAAACTGAACTTGGAAATCAGCACGCGAGAAAACTGAATGACACTTGCTTTTGGGTTCGGGGCTTTTGCGCTCAGTTCCTGAACTCATTCCCTTGCACTGTTTCAGGAAATAGATGCAGGAAAAGGTTGCCTGAGCTTGATTGCCGTCTGGAATCTGAGTTACAAAGGGCAGTGTTAGAAACACTATCTAACTAGTGCCTTGAAGTGTCCCATATGGCGAACCATGAAAATTTCCAAATCCCTAATCTGAGCATCAGTATTTTGAGCGTAGCCCACTTTGACACAACTGGACCCCCCCTAGCCAAACACACCAGATTTCCAATTTCACTAATCTGCCAATGTGTAGGATGGCTAGGCTCAAGATGTTGAGATGCAAACTAGAAGGCCGTTTTTTGCTCTAATGTGCTAGAGGTGGCAAGTCACATAAAACCTGTAACTGGTTCTTAGGGCCTCCCTGATTATAACACCTTCTATATCCCCACAACTCCTAGGTTAAACTGGGATTCTGTATTGATCTGTGCTGCTCCTCCTTCCATGGTGAATTATTTTTCTGTTCTCACAACATTCATCTGAGAACACATGGAAAGTTTCTTTCAGCACCAGCCAAGGCTGACAAATGACTACGGGCGCGATTTTTCGGACACGGTGCGTCGGAAAAGCTGCTCACTGGGGCGCAGCATGGCCGGTGAAAGCCGGGAGACCCCACTCCCGGAATTTACCCGGCTTGTAAGGCCTCGCGAGATTCAACGCAATCAGTTTTTGGCAAATCTGTACATTACAGGGAGGCAGTTAGCCTGACTCTAATGTACAGATTCACAGGGTAATATTGGCTTTGCGATTCAATCCATTCACCTCGGGGACCCTGGGCACCGTTTGGTACTGGTCACCACAAATGGGGACTGGATGGAACAGCACTCGTGGCGGTCTCCAAGCGGATCACAGGCCCCCAATGTTGCATATCAGAGGGGTGATGTGCTGGAGGAGGAGATGGATTTCTAGGCTTCATCCGATGAGGAGCATGCGGGGCAAGACAAGGGTGGGCAGGACATGCCCTCCTCCCCGCCACCCTCCTGGCCAGCTCAGAACAGCCCACCCTTCACACCCATCAGACAGAGCACCGAGACAGGTTGAAACAGTGGCAACAGGTGTTTATTGTGAACAAATATTTGCGGATCTGTGCCCTATCTCTTATAACTAAACTGAGCTGTGCACCCGTGCCAACGTAACTAGTGTCTAACTTTCTGGCCTTACGGGTCCCAACGCTGCATCGAGGTGGTTTCTCAGATGGTACAGCAGGAGTGGAGGCTGCAGGGAGGGACCCGGCTGCAGCTCGGGTGCCCCAGGTGGCATGGTGCCACCCTGTTCTGCCCACTCCCCACCAGATGCAACAGAGACGGAAAGGGGTGGGAATCAGAGGTGCTGCGGTGTTCCGGCACCTCACCTGCGGGAGTCACCGGCACGGGCCCCAGCACCACCTCCCCCCTCGGGGTGCCCGATGGCCCTAAGGCTACTCCATGGAGTGGGGCTGCGAGCAGAGGCAATGCTTGAGGCTCCCCCATCACCTTGTGCTGCCAGTCCTGGAGGCCCACTCTGGTCTCGACTGGGGTCCACACGCTCATGGCCATGGAACATAGGGAGTGGACCGTCTCCGTCTGGCACTGCACCATATCATGCTGCGACTGTGCCACTACCTTCTGGGTTTGTGTCACATCAGCCAGTGACTGCACCATCTCCCTCTGGGACTGGGCCACCTCCCCGTCCTCTGTGTCTGCGCCACATTGGCTAGCACCTGGGCAATGCCACAAACTTTCCTAGCCATGCCCCACTGTGACTGAGCTACGCTCTGGAGTGTCGCGGCGATGTTCAGGTGGCTCTGGCACACTATTACCTGTGAGTCAGCAACCCTGTCCTGGGCCTCGGCCAGCGCCTGCACAGAAAGCCCCAGACCTTGGACATGCTGAATCATAGCCGAAACCATCACCCCCAATACCAACACTGCAGACTCCACCCATGCGATGTTGGCCTGGGTGGCACCTCTCGCTGCTGCATACGGCTGGACTCTTCCAACTGCACCTGCTGGTGCTGGATGCTTATCGACAACCCTTCATGTAGCCCCTGGCTCCACGACTGCATCTCCACAATTGATGATGAGACTGTCTGTTCCTGAAACCCATCTGGACAGCAGCCAGTCCCTGGAGTCGGCCCTCCCTCCAACCGGCTGCCACCTCAGGTGTTCCTACCTCCACATGCTGTACCAGAGCACCTCTGTGGTGTGCACCAGATATTGTTCCAGGTATTGTCTTCACTAACATGCCCAACCGAGGTGACTGTCTCTGGCAGGGTGGAGCGTGTTGGAGACAGCTGTGAAGGAAAATTACTCACATCCTCCAATCCAAGCTCCGGTTCTCCGGAGGGGTTGGTGTCTGAGCTGCTATCCTTGTTGCTAGGACACCCCCCCCCCCCCCCCCCCCCCGGGTCACCAGCAGGTCCTGTAATATACAATGCATGATTAGGCCGTGGGGTGAGGTGGTGCTTTCCTCTGGGCAGACGGTCATGCCCAGGGACAGTGAGGGATCGCAGGTCTGGCGGTCCCCATCCTGTCTTCTCCCACTTCCAATGGTTGTCTGAGGCCTTCTCCTCTTGGGGGGGTGGTGGGGGGCTGCTGGCAAACAGAAGACAACCGTGTTGGACATCCAACCCAGGCAGCCCAGGGGGTGGGTAGCTAGTGGCCTCAAGAGGCCAGGGCACCTGGCCACGGCAGCTGGTGTGGGTGTCGATGTGGTGCAGTGTGGGAATTTGGCTGTCCTCCGGGTGGGGGGGGGGGGGGGGGGGTAGGGTTATGGTGTGTGTGGTTATGGGGGTTAGTGCCAGGGACACAGTGCTGCCTACTCACCCTGGCCACGCTGAGGAGGTTGTGCAGTTTTTTTACGGCACTGCTGGCCGGTCCGGACTATGTTGCCAATGGTGCAATGAACGGCAGCGGCTGGCAGCTTCCTTCTCGGGTACAGAGTCACCCGCCTTTCCTCCACCGCATTCAGGAGGATCTCAAGCTCTGTGTCCGCGAAAGTGGGGCTGCACGTTTTAGATCTTGTTGGCTGGGATGGTGTGTGTGGGGAGTGAAGTGTGTATATGCGGCTGCAGCTTGTCAGCTTCCTGAGTGTCAATCACAATTGCAAAACCAGAGAATCTGGCACCGTTTCGTATGGAATCTATTGTTTTCCATGTGGCCCTGTTGCTAGCCTTTCAACAGTAGCAGAATCGGTCCACATGCGGCGCCAATTTTGCTGTTATGAAATTCCACACATCACTTAGTGTCAGAAACGGAGAATCCCGCCCTTTATGTTTTTCGGCACTGCGAGTGCCAGGCAAAATGAGCTCACTCGTGAACTTTATTCCCTTTTGGGAAGATAGCGCCCTAAGTATTTAAACCGCTGCATGTTTGTGAGAAAAATTGGATTCCTGGCAGTGTACAATGGCATATGCATATGTTAATTTAGTGCCATGTAATATAAATTAAAAACAAAATGTCGAAATCACCAGTCTGACATTTACCACAGAGTTTACAAACTGACCACAAACCCTTGCAACATCTTCAGCTGACAAAGCAGTGTGATTTCTGGTCTAACATTCCAGTTCAGACCTGGCTTCAAATTGGTCATTTCTGAATGGACCTGCAGGTGAATCTACCATAGCCACTTGACAGGATGGTATTTCTTTGGCTTGTAGTTCATGGTGGCAAAGATACACCACCATTAAGCTGTAAGGTGACATGCAAGGTCAGGTGCCAACTCTTGAGAAAGAGAGTTAGAAAGTTCAGTGGCAGCACAGGATTTCACCTCAGCAATAGACAGGTTTATTATCGTGGAATCAGATTTATTGCTGCGAGCCTCAGGAATGACCTGGTAACAGTTGATTTTCAACAACCTAACTTATGAGGGACTGCATGCAAGCACTTTGATGATGAGCAGAATGCTGTTGATTCATTGATTTGGTAAGGGAGAACGAATTTAATCCCTCATTTTTGGAGGGCTTGTTTTGAGGTTTTGACAGTATTTTTGTACTTCTAATGAATAACCTGCCTCTACCCATCCCTGTAATCTCCTCCAGCTCCATAACTCAAGGCAGCATGCCTCACAGCACCAGAGTCCCAGGTTCGATTCCCGTCTTGGGTCACTGTCTGTGCGGAGTCTGCACGTTCTCCCTGTGTCTGTGTGAGTTTCCTCTGGGTGGTCCGGTTTCCTCCCAAAAGTCCCGAAAGATGTGCTTGCGAGGTGAATTGGACATTCTGAATTCTCCCTGTGTACCCGAACAGGTGCCGGAGTGTGGCGACTAGGGGATTTCACAGTAACTTCATTGCAGTGTTAATGTAAGCCTACTTGTGACAACAAAGATTATTACATTATTATTATAAGACTAACTCTCCATGGTATCTGCATCCTCCAATTGTGCTCTCTTGACCATCCTTGATTTTTGATTGCTCACATTGGCATTGGTACCTTCAGCTGCCAAGGGCCTAAGCTCTGGGAGTTCCTTCCTAAATTTCTCTGCCTCACTATCTCTCTATCTCTCTTGATTTTAAGATGCTCCTCAACAGGTACCTCTTCAGCCAAGCTTTGGGTAATCTGCCTTTGTGGCTTTGTGTGAAATTCTGTTTGAACATTCTCTGACTTGCATTGCACCTTTTCTATGCTGAAGGCAGAGCAGAAACACAATTTGTCATTTGTTTAGAAAGTTTCTGCTGTACACCTTGCAGGCAGCATGATTGAATTTTAACATTAAAATCAATAAACCCAGCAGTCCTGAGTGATGCCATTTGGCCTTCTATCACCCCATGTGTTCACATTGTGAATATCAGTAGTTTTACCTTGATGTTGACACTTGTATCACAAACTCAATAAAGGGAGTAGTCGAGCAGAATTGTCTTGGCCCAAAGCAATGTTATCAATTGTCAAAGATCACAGAAACCTCCATAGGTAGCCTGCAATTACTCTTGGAAACTGAGATTTATCCTTGGTGGAGGAAACATCCCGGGGGCGATTCTCCAAAATGGAGTGCATGTGTTTGCGCCGTCGTGAACGCTGTCGCGTTTCACGATGGCGCAAAACGGGCAAGGGGACGACCGATTCTGTCCCCCACAGAGGGCCAGCATGGCGCTGGAGCGGTTCACGCTGCTCCGGCCTCCCTCCCTGGCACCAAATGGGTGCTGTGCCAACCCGTGCATGCGCAGTTGCGCCGCGCCAAGCTGCGCAACCGTGGGGGACTTCTTCTGCCCGCTGGCCCCGACTCAACGTAGCATCTGTGTTCAGGGGCCTGCCGTGCAGGAAAGTAGGCCCGGGGGGGGGGGCACAAATTACGTCGATTCTCGCACCTCGGAGAATCACTCGCTGGCGTTGGGGCAGCGTGGTGCGGTTGCGGTGATTCTCCGGCCCGGCACAGGGCTCGGAGAATCACCCCCCCCCCCCCCCCCCCCACCCCTGCAGCTATCAAGATTGGTCTTTTCTTTCATAAGTCCTTAAGTTCAGCCATCATTGTGTCTCTACTGCAGGAATGTTTGCATTAAGTCAGAAATACAGCGTGAGGGTCTCGAAGAAAATAATTATTCTTTGTGGACATACGGTAATTGCCAAGGTGCTTGCTGTTAATCTAACTTGCATTACCATTACTTGATAATTACGGTATCACAGTGGTTAGCACTGTTGCTTCACAGTGCTAGGGTCCCAGGTTCGATTCACGCTTGGATCACTGCCTGTACTGAGTCTGCACGTCCTCCCCGTGTCTGCGTGGCTTTCCTCCGGGTGCTCCGGTTTCCTCCCACAAGTCCCAAAAGATGTGCTGGTTAGGTGAACTGGGCATTCTGAATTCTCCCTCAGTGTACCCGGACAGGCGCCATAGTGTGACAACTAGGGGATTGTCACAGTAATTTCATTGCAGTGTTAATATAAGCCTACTTGCGACAATAATAAAGATCATTATTGTCATTAATTGACTTGAGGGAATCTGCCATCCTTTTTAAAAATTCAGTCTTTATTCAGTCAGGCTTTTAAAAAAAAAAATAAGAGTTCAACATTACAAACAGCGCCTCCAAACTCAAACCTCAAAGTTTCAGTTAAAAAAATCTATTTGTATTGTTGAACTAATTGACCAATCAATTAAAAGGGGGCAAATTAACAAAAGGTTTAAGAGAATATAATAAAACTGGATACCCCTTAAAGGGGCACTGAAGGGCAGCACGGTGGCCTAGTGGTTAGCACAACCGCCTCACGGCGCTGAGGTCCCAGGTTCGATCCCGGCTCTGGGTCACTGTCTGTGTGGAGTTTGCACATTCTCCCTGTGTCTGCGTGGGTTTCGCCGCCACAACCCAAAAATGTGCAGAGTAGGTGGATTGGCCACGCTAAATTGCCACTTAATTGGAAAAAATAATTGGCTAATCTAAATTAAAAAAAAAAAAAGGGGCACTGTGACCAAAGAACAAAAAGTACAAAGGGAATTTACAAAGGACAGCATGGTAGCACAGTGGTTAGCACTGTTGCTTCACAACACCATGGTCCCAGGTTCGATTCCCGGCTTGGGTCACTGTCTGTGCGGAGTCTGCATTTTCTCCCTGTGTCTGCATGGGTTTCCTCTGGGAGCAAATCCTGAAAGACGTGGGGCGGAATTCTCCACACTCACGACGGGGCAGAGAATAGCGGGCGGCGTAAATGTTTACGGCCACGCTGGTCCGACGCCCTCCCACTATTCTCCCCGCCCCCCACGGCCGCCTCCCGACACGAATCGCTGCTCGCTGTTTTTTTACGGCGAGCAGCGATTCTCAGCTGGCCGATGGGCCGATTTCCAAGGCCTTTACGGCCGTTTTTATGAACGTAAATCACACCTGGTCTGACCGTTCGTAAAAACGGCCGTAAAGTCCCGATCTGGGGAACCATGGCACCGATTCGCACGGCAGTACCACGGCCGTGCCAAGGGTGCCATGGGCCCGCTATCGGTGGGCACCGATCGCGGGCAGCGGGTACTTACCCCGCGCACTCTTTATCCTTCCGCCGCCCCGCTGTATCCATTCGCGGGCGGCTGAGGGGCATACTGGACCGCGCATGCGCGGGTTTCACGCATATGCGTAATGATGTCATCCGCGCATACGCGGGTTGGAGTCGTCCAATCCGCGCATGCGCGGCTGACGTCATCTGACGCGTCAGCCGTCGCTAACTCTGGCTAGCCGGAGTTCACGGCCGCGGGATGCTAGCCCCGACCGGGGAGCAGAATCGGTTCCCGGTCGGGGGGGCGGAGGCGGCCGTAAAACACGGCCGTTTTCGTCACAGCCTTTCGTCGCGGCGGCCGTTGGGGAGAATCGCGCCTGTGCTGTTTGAATCTGACATTCTGAATTCTCCCTGTGTACCCGAACAGGCTCCAGAATGTGGTGACCAGGGGATTTTCACAGTAACTTCATTGCAGTGTTAATGTAAGCCTACTTGTGACAATAATAAAGATCATTATTGTCATTAATTGACATGAGGGAATCTGCCATCCTTTTTTTTAATAAATGTTTTTATTGGGTTTTTGAACAAAGTTCACAGAATGAGAAATATATATATATATATCAGAAGAGAAGGACACACCCAAACATACCAAAAAAAAAGTAATAATAAAAAATAAAATAAAAAATAAAATAGAATAGCTGATAGGGTATTGTGCACCAGCTCAACAGCAGCAACTCTGTTAACTGCCAAAATTATTTACAACACAGAAGTAGGCGACTGTGGAGAGGAGGGAGGGGTGGGGGTGGAGACTGAGGAGGTTGATATACATTTAGGTGTCAGAGAAACAATTACAATGGGTAATACTCAAATGGGTTTGGTGTTGGAAGCAAGTTGCCGTTGTCGTCTTGCGCTCACCTCTGCATCAGCCATTCCTCCTGTGTTTCGCCTGTATTCTCCTTGTTCTCTGTTCCTGGAGATGCCAGGTTTGTTATCGTATCCCATGCCCTCCTTCCAACTGTTATTTCTCTGCCACTCCCCAACCTCCCTGGTTCTCTCTTGTTCCATGTCCCTCCCCCCCCCCCCCCCCCCCCCCCCCCCCCCCCCGGTGGTTCGCCTTTCTTTCCTCTTAGGTTTAGCTGCCCCCTCTCCCAATCTATCTATCTCTCTCATGCTTTGGCTACTTTCCCCTGATTCTTGGCTACCTGGCTATTCTTCTGCTTGTTCGTTGGCCACAAACAGGTCCCGGAACAATTGGGTGAATGGCTCCCACGTTCTGTGGAAGCCGTCGTCCGACCCTCGGATGGCGAATTTGATTTTCTCCATTTGGAGAGATTCCGAGAGGTCGGACAGCCAGTCTGCAGCTTTAGGTGGTGCTGCTGACCGCCAGCCGAACAGGATTCTACGGCGGGCAATCAGGGAGGCAAAGGTAAGCCCGTCCGCCCTCCTCCCCAGGAATAGATCTGGCTGGTGTGAAACCCCGAAGACCGCCACTTTCGGGCATGGCTCCACCCTCATTCCCACCACTTTGGACATTGCCTCGAAGAAGGCTGTCCAGTACCCCGCAAGTCTGAGGCAAGACCAGAACATGTGGGCGTTGTTGGCCAGGCCTCATTGGCACCGTTCACATGTAACCTCCACCTCCTGGAAGAATCTACTCATACGGTTCTTGTTAAGTAGGCTCTATGCACCACTTTTAGCTGCGTCAGGGAATCCGCCATCCTGAATAGTGCACCCATTTTAGTGGGCGTAGGTAAAAGGTGCCTGAACCTATAATTTGGCCCCTGAATGGTTTTGAGCTTCGAGCAGCTTATGCATTCCACTCTTCAAGGGACAAATCTGCAGCCGAGAATTAACAACTTTTTGGACTGAGTTTTTAAAAAATAAATTTAGAGTACCCAATTATTTTTTCCAATTAAGGGGCAATTTAGAATGGCCAATCCACCTATCCTGCACATCCTTTGGGTTGTGGGGGTGAAACCCACGCAGACACGGGGAGAATGTGCAAACTCCACACGGACAGTGACCCAGGGCCGGGATTCGAACCCGGGTCCTCAGCGCCGTAGGCAGCAATGCTAACCACTGTGCCACCATGCTGCCCTTTTTTGGACTGAGTTAACACCCAGCAGAGAGGATCTCATTCCGACCCTATGGGGAAGGACAATACAAATTTGACACTGGCCTTGCCAAAATCTTACCAGTGTATAACCAAAATATAATCGAATCTCTTGAAAAGAGCATCTGCAGGAATGAAATACACGATGTGATTCACCCATTATGCCCAGCTACTTCATGCAATCTTGAAATATTAAGTTACCCAAAGGCCAATCTAATGATGACCTTTCAAAATAAATGGTTGACATTTCACTGTAATAGGTGAAACTGTTGTGTAATCTCACTCCCAACAGCCTAACAACCTAAGAAAGAGGACATTCTCATGTTCATTATTCCATTTTCTACTATCCCAAGGATGACTCGTAGGTCCTGCCAAAGACAGGACTTCCATTATATTGGTCGAGAGCAATTTGGGCCACAGACCTGCTGGAAATGAGCGTTAAGCAGCTCGTATCAATTCTGAATAAACAGCAGAACTCTTCACAAATTAAGATAATTTTACCCTTTATCCCCTCCAATTTAATACAAAATATTGAATAAAGCAACTCCCATTGCAAAATAAGGATCTTCCATTTAGAGACACGCCCAATTGGTCAATAAGGCCTTCGTTGGTAATGTTTGATAAATAATTGCTGTCCGTTGAAATAAAATCATGGCATTGTTAGCAAACCACTTAATTACTGATTCACTTGAAAACCTATCAAACTTTTTTTTGACTGCTTGGCCAGGGCAGTGGAAATGTGAATTCAGGGCCCTGAAAGTTTTACTTTTATCAACTGCTGATTTTAATTTTCAAGATCCAGGTCGCAGTTCAGCAGATAAATGTTAAAGCCGCTTTGGGCATGTTTAGCGGGGTGTTTCTCGGCGGCTACAGCACTGACAAACATCCCATTATTCAACAGCACTGAGCCGGTTTTTTGGCTTCGGGAGCCGCACTTTGAATGATTTCCTTACAGCTGATCGAACCAGCAGGAACAGGCTGACAGCAAATTTAAAGTCGAACACCATCTTGGGTACTGCAGGTGCTGCTATTCCTCCACCAGCCTTCGTGATATATCTGTGAATCTGAGAGTTTTGTGATAGCTTATATATGGATGCGGTAACCCCCACAGCTTAAGGCATTCAGGTGTAGAGGGAATGGATGAATAGACTGGTGGTTCAGTAGCTCGAGTGCATCACACACTCCAGCTAGTATTCCATTCTGATTATTGGTTTAAGTGATGGTTCCTCTGGGAGTGCAGCTAGAGCTCGGCCCATGGCACCATGGTTATCTCAGCTGTACATGGGGCAGGAGGCAGATTGGGAAAGCAATAGTGATGAGGGACTCTAATTTTCAGGGGCTGGATTCCACTTTCAGGAGACTAAGTGCTGATACCAGCATAGTATGTGTAGACTTTCCCGACAGGAAATTCGGTGCCGAAACCCCACCGATTCCGGTACTGGTGAGAGGCTTGCATCGGCGCTGAGTGAAGGTCCCGCGGATCGCGCCGAAAATGGCTGGAGAATGGGCAGGTCCCAGGCCGCGCATGCGCACGGCTGACATCATGCACCGGTCGCGCAGTACAACATGGCGCCGGCCGTGCAAGAAATCTGACCCGTCAACCGTGACCCCACAACCCACCCCCTGGCCACACTCCACCGGTACCGCTTCTGTTCCCGCTCGCTTCCACTCTTGGAAATCTTTCTGAAAAATCCCGCCCCATGACTTATTCACTGCGTTCTCAATCTGGCCTGTCACCATCAATGATCTGTGCACAAATACTCCCAGGTCAGGTTCCTCTGCTCCTGCTCCCTCTTTTCAACTGTATTCTTTATGTTATATTGTCTTTCCATGTTCTTCCTACCAAAACATATCAGTTCACATTTCTCCACATTCAGTTGTGTCTGCCACATGCCTGTCCATTCCACTAGTTAGCCTTCATAAAGTCTATTACTTCCAAGTTTTGTGTCTTCTGCTATTTTGAAATTGCACCCCATGCACCCAAGTCTGAGTCATGACTATAGGTCAACAAAAACAATGCTCCTAATTCTGGTCCCTCAGGAACCCCAGTATACACCTTGCTCGAGTCAGAAAAGCAATTGTTCACCACTACCCTTGACTCCAGTCCCTCTGCCAACTTGTATCCATGCTGCCACCATCTCTTTTATTCCGTGGCCTTCAGCTTTGCTGGCAAGCCTATTATATAGCATTTTATCAAACACCTGTTGTAAGTCCGTGTACACTACATCAACCACATTGCCGTCATCAAAACACTCTGTTATTTCACCAAAATCTGAAAAAAAAAATTGCAAAGCTGCAGGAGAAAGGCAAGGGCAGTGGGACTAACCCCAGCGGGTCGGCATGGCTCCAACGGCGAAGCGGCCACCTCCTGTGCTATAATTATTCGATCCTTCCAAGTACATATACATGCATAATTATAAAACCAAAGAGAAAATGCTGGAAAATCTCAGCAGGTCTGGCAGCATCTGTAGGGAGAGAAAAGAGCTAACATTTTGAGTCCAGATGACCCTTTTTCAAAGCTATAGAAAGACAGAGAAAGCAGGAAATAAGAACATAACACAAGAACTAGCAGCAGGAATAGGCCATCTGGCCCCTCGAGTCTGCTCCGCCATTCAATGAGATCATGGCTGATCTTTTGTGGACTCAGCTCCACTTTGCGGCCCGAACACCATAACCCTTAATCCCGATATTCTTCAAAAAACTATCTTTATCTTAAAAACATTTAGTGAAAGAGCCTCAACAGCTTCACTGGGCAAGGAATTCCATAGATTCATCATTCTTTGGGTGAAGAAGTTCCTCCTAAACTCAGTCCTAAATCTACTTCCCCTTATTTTGAGGCTATGCCCCGTAGTTCTGCTTTCACCTGCCACTAGAAACAACCTGCCCACATCTATCCTATCTATTCCCTTCATAAATTTATGTTTCTATAAGATTCCCCCCGCATCCTTCTAAATTCCAACGAGTACAGTCCCTGTCTACTCGACCTCTCCTCGTAAACCAACCCCTTCAGCTCTGGGATTAACCTAGTGAATCAAAGTCCTATTTATTGACTACAACTCCGCCTTCAACACCATAATCCCAGCCAAGCTCATATCAAAGCTCCAAAACCTAGGACTTGGCTCTCCACTCTGCAACTGGATCCTCGATTTTATGACCAACAGTCCACAATCAGTAAGAATGAACAACAACATCTCCTCCACAATAGTCCTCAATACCGGGGCCCCGCAAGGTTGCATACTTTGCCCCCTACTCTACTCCCTTTACACACATGACTGCGTGGCAAAATTTGTTTCCAACTCAATCTACAAGTTTGCTGACAATACGACCATAGTGGGCCGGATCTCGAATAATGAGGAGTCAGAATGCAGGAGGGAGATAGAGAACCGAGTTAAAGCGGGCAGCATAATCAAAGATCCCTCCCACCCGGCTTACTCACTCTTCCAACTTCTTCCATCGGGCAGGAGATACAGAAGTCTGAGAACACGCACAAACAGACTCCAAAACAGCTTCTTACCCCACTGTCACCAGACTCCTAAATGATCCTCTTATGGACTGACCTCATTAACACTACACCCTGTATGCTTCATCTGATGCAGGTGCTTATGTAGTTACATTGTATATCTTGTGTTGCCCTATTATGTATTTTCTTTTATTCCCTTTTCTTCCCATGTACTTAATGATCTGTTGAGCTGCTCGCAGAAAAATACTTTTCACTGTACCTCGGTACACGTGACAATAAACAAATCCAATCTAATCCAATCCTCTGCACACCCTCCAGCGCCAGTACGTCCTTTCTCGGGTAAGGAGACCAAAACTGAAAACAATAAATAATATTTATACTGTGGAGTGAGAATGAAAGATGAGAATGAAAGAATGAGAATGCATAATTATACTATGTCCGTGAGCAATTTAAAAAAAACTGAAACACCCACCAGGATAAAGATGACAACTTGATTTATTTACAACAGTAAGTGTAAATGCAGCTGATATTTGGAGGTAACAATAAAACATCTTGCACCTTCTTGCACTATTTCTTTCTTGGGAGACCAATCTACTCTATGGCCTCACCACCTTGATTAGTTCTCAAAACATATTTTGAATCTGACAAAAAAAATCTAAGCCAACCTAGATTACAGGATATGAGACTAGCATACAGTTGTTCTTGTGACTGTTGGGGGAAAAAAAGGCACATCCCTTCAAGGTTTGCGATTAATCGAGTCATTAGCTGCAAAAACCTCCAGTCAGTAATGTCAGTGAATAAGCTGGCAAAAATACAGAACAGGAAATATCATTTTACGCTCGCAGAGACTTCACCAAAATTACTGACAGGAAGGATGGATTTCCTCTTCTCCTACAATCTGCCTGCTTTTTATAGTGGGCTTTTGACCCTTGCCCAGTAAGCGAGTTTGCCAAAACTTCATTAAGAGACTGCCATTCTAATGCCTGTGAATTTAGTATCATTGTTCAACAGAACTCTGCAGATTGGATTGCTGGAAATAAATATTTTCTTTGTTTTAGTTACTTCAATTCATTGTGAGCAACTAATAGAACTATTGCATGTACTGATCAGTATTCCAACAATAATTACTTGTTCAAGAATGCAGTCCATCAATTTAGTTTTTTTTTAAATTTGACATCTAAGATTTATTTCCATTCCATTTCAGGTTCCTACAAGAAGATTCAGTAACAGTTATGACAGATCCATTGAGGTTACATTTGCCTGTGGGTACAAATGGTGTCTTAACCATTTGTTAAAATTATGAATGACTTGATTCAACAGATGGACCTCAATTGCATTGTTTGAATTGCTTATTTGAGTGTGCTATGTAGAAACCTGCTTTTCTATGCCTGTCTGACTTTGACTGCTACATTTAGTTCTATTCTTCTGTACTAATCAGTAAGTGCATTTAACTGTGGAAGGAAAGGTATCATTAAAACGACACAGTCATTCACGCAATCCTCTTACCGATACTTCTGCTCATATTTAATTTAAAGTTCCATACCAACTGAGTAATCAAGCATGTTTTCTATTTCTAGATATGTCAGCCCCTTGCTGCTCTTCACCTTTCCCTTCTCTACTCTTGCAGAGCCCACATGTATTGCTGCTGAGAGGGCAGACTGAGCAGATGTCCACCCCCATTCCATCACCAAATCTGCACAAAAGTGTATACTTTCTATCAGGCTATAATTGATGACTCACCAAAGTGGAAATCAGATCTACTGTCTCCTATCATGTGATGCTATGATATTGTCTTCTAACATACTGCCCTCTTCATCTACCCACATGTATAGTACACCGGGAACACTATTGGGAACTACAGTAAAAAGCACGAAAACAGTTGAAGAAAGTAGGAACTTGTATTCATATTGCACTTTTCACAAACTGTTTGTTTACAACCAATGAAGCCCATTTGAAGTTTGATCACTTTCGTAAGATAGCAAAACATGGCAGCCAGCGTGTGCCCAGTGGATCACAGTGAGATGGTGACTAGATCACCTGTATTAATGATGTCACTTGAGATTATACATTTACCATTATTTTAGTATCAGGATCTTGGTGGAATTACTACTTCATTGTGACTGAAAGTAGTTTACCAGTGAACTAGAGTAACTTAAAAGCTGAAGGTTGCAATTCATGATAATATTTATTGGACCAGATTTTGTGACTGTAATGTTGATGAACTTGTCAGCTTTCGCTGTCATTGCACCTCTGAAATTGACAGCAACTGGAGGCCAAACAAGTACAGATAAGCGCAGGAATCCTGAAGTTGCTGTCAGTGATAGTTTAATCATAGGATGCGCTGTTGAAGTTCCTCCACCCCTCTTTTTACCTCTTCTCCCAACCGAGTCTGCAATCAATTAGAAGTCACTGAACAGATGAGAACTTGTGCTTTTATGTTATTAGTCCTATTATTCAAAACCCTTGAAATAGTTGCACCTTGTTGAATGAAATGTAGAGTTTATGGCAGTAAAATTCATAATTACTGCTAAACAGCCTCATTGGATCTCAAACTGTTGTAATTGTGGACCGTCAAATTTCTCGATGAGCATTTTAATTTAAAAAAACGAAAAGTTGGATATTTCAGATTCTACTTTATTCTATGTGTATATCGCAATCATTTATTTCACTTTCTGTAAAATGTAATTAAATGTACAGGCTAATCAATGCATTTTCCTTCCTGGTTAGCTGTCTGAGAGTGCTCCAATGTGATTGGCTGCTTACTCTGCCTGATGAGCTCACTGTTGCTTGACGACTGGAGGTTCCTTTGACTCGTCATCCGCATCAATTTAAAACCTAAAAAGGGACATATGCAGCAGCAGAGATTGCCAGTTAGCTTGTTACCTTGAATATTGGCTAGGTTACAGTATAGCCGAACAGGGCTTTAGTAAATTTTGTGGGTTGATATATTTAGAGAATCGTCTATTTTAAACTGGTGGCGCCTTTATTGCGGCTTGTTGTGCAGGGCCTCGCATGTGATGACTGCTTTCAATCTCGGATTGGTTTGAAATCAGCAGAGGCAGAGGTTTGCATCTCGTAATCAAGATTTAAACAACTGAGATCATCATTTGCTCAATCCAGCAGATGAAAATTTTCACTTCCAAACTTTGTATTTCAGTGATTCAATGAGGCAATGCAATTAGCTTTGCATCTTTTACTTTGAGATGTGAATGGAAGGTGGAGGCTGCTGAATGTTAATTATGTCTTGTTTTCTTGCTATTTTCCATACCACTTGTGTTTTGATGGAATGTTAGCTGTTGCAACTAATGAGGCAGTGACCTATTTGTAAGTATAGCATATAGCACTGATCCTAAGCTTCTGTTTTATTTCAACATGTAATTGGTTGCAGTCTGTGAGGTTGGTTGTTCATTTATTGATGTGTGTGAATAATCTTTAAACTGTTTTCTTTGAATATGTTGGGCATATTTGAATGGTGATTCTGAGACTGTTCTGGCAGACTGGGAATTCGGAATTTACAATCAAAAATTGTTCTTTTAAAATGCATATATTACAATTAAAATAATAGTAACAGTGGATGACCAAACATCAGGAATTTGTGTTCCAAACCAATTTAAACTAATATTTTTTTTCTTTCAGTCATAAGGGTTTTACATGGTGTCACGTGAGAGTACCGTTTAAGAAATTGGTGTTTAAGAAATGTACCTTTTAAGAAATGGAGCTGCTCATGTTACTGGAGTGATGTCAGAGTGTGGGTGGAGCTGAGCTCTACTTCTGCTTTTTGAGTTTCAGTTTGAGGAAGAGCTTGGGTGTGTCTGTGTTTTTCAGTGAGCTGAATCTGAAGTTAAAAGTGAGCTGCACTGCTGTGATCTCTGCCATCCAAAGACTATCTATGGATCATTTGGTGAATTATAAAAGGTCTCATTTTATTGATTTGATTTACTGGTTGCTAAGATATTCACTTTGATTTACTGGTTGCTAAGGTATTCACTTTGTTTTAAAAAGGTTAGTTTGAATTCATCGAATAAACATTGCTTTGTTTAAAACAAAACATTGGTCCATGTCTGCTGTACCATACCTGTAGAGTGAGCCGTGTGCTCCCCATACCACAAACGGATGGAGTTTAAAACATCTGATGGAGTTATTCGATCGACTTCAGGAGGCGGGTTTGGTGATAAACCTAGCCAAAAGTGAATTTGGAAAAGCCCAAGTCACTTTCCTTGGCCATACAAACGGACAGGGTCGAATGGTCCCACGGGATGTGAAAACAAAAGTTATATGGGAGTTTCCGATACCCTTGATACGATGGGAAATAATGCGATTTCTTGGTATGAGTGGATTTTACCGGAAATTTGTACCCAATTTTAGCAATGTGGTCACTCCACTGACGGACTTGCTCAAGAAGCGTAACAAATTCCATTGGACAGCGGAGTGTCAACAGACATTTGACGGCCTGAGAGAGGTGTTAACCATTGCTCCTGTGTGAGCCATCCCAAATTACACCAAAGCATTCATAGTGGCGGTTGATGCGAGTGATGTGGGTGTAGGTGCGGTGCTTCTACAGGACGACGACGAAGGGCTAGAGCGGCCTATTGGTTATTTTTCAAAGAAATTGAATTCTCACCAGAAAAAACATTCCATAATTGAGAAGGAGACTTTGAGTTTGGTGCTGGCTTTGCAACATTTTCACATTTATGTAGCCAGCAATGCGTCTCACACCGTTATATATACTAATCATAATCCGTTGACATTTTTGGAGCGACTCCGGAATAACAATGCCAGGCTGTTTCACTGGAGTTTACTGTTACAGCCATTTCATTTTAAAATAGTATATGTGGCCAGGATGAGAAAACGTGATAGCTGATGCTTTGTCATGGATGTGATGAACGGAAGCAATTTCAGTTGGAGAAAGAAGAAGGGGGAAAATGGACTATATTATTGTACCTGTTTGCGTGTGTTTTTTTGAAACGACTAGTATATTTACTGTGTGCATTTCTTAAAGGATGGTGAAAAATGAAATCATCTTGAAATTGATGGTTTATTTTTGTTTCTGGTGGCGGAGGTGTCTCGTGAAAGTACCCTTTAACAAATGGATGTTTAAGAAATGTACCTTTAAGAAATGGAGCTGCTCATGTTACTGGAATGATGTCAGAGTGTGGGCGGAGCTGAGCTCTACTTCTGCTTTTTGAGTTTCAGTTTGAGGAAGAGCTTGGGTGTGTCTGTGTTTTTCGGTGAGCTGAATCTGAACTTAAAAGTGATCTACACTGCTGTGATCTCTACTACCATCCAAAGACTATGGATCATTTGGTGAATTATAAAAGGTCTCAGTATTGAATGTAAACCCTAATGTGCTCCTGTTTGAAGGTTTGTTAAGTCTTTTGGATGTTAAAAGGATAGCAATACAGATTACTTACTGTTGTATTGTTTGGGGGGTGTATTTGATTTACTGGTTGCTAAGATATTCACTGTTTGTTTTAAAAAGGTTAACTTGAGTTCACAGAATAAACATTGTTTTGTTTTTAAAAAACACTGGTCCATGTCTGCTGTACCACACCTGTAGAGTGAGCCGTGTGCTGCCCATACCACAATCTATTAAGAGTTGTGGGTCAGGTGAACTCCATGATACACTTTGGGATTCTCTAAACTCTGGCCCATAACAATGGCATGATTTAAAAAAAAGAAATCCTTTCATTGGTAAATTTTCCATTGAGGTCCTTTTTGCTGGCCAAACCAGTATTTATTACCGATCCTTAATTGTCTTTGACTTGCTAGACCATTTCAGAGAGCAGTTAAGGGGCAGCACGGTAGCACAAGTGGATAGCACTGTGGCTTCACAGCGCCAGGGTTCCAGATTCGATTCCCCCGTTGAGTCACTGTCTGTGCGGAGTCTGCACATTTTCCCCGTGCCTGGATGGGTTTCCTCCGGGTTCTCCGGTTTCCTCCCGCAGTCCAAAGACGTGCAGGTCAGGTGGATTGGCCATGATAAATTGCCCTTTGTGACCAAAAAGGTTAGGAGGGGTTATTGGGTTACGGGGATAGGGTGGAAGTGAGGGCTTAAGTGGGTCGGTGCAGTCTTGATGGGCCGAATGGCCTCCTTCTGCACTGTATGTTCTATAACCCATTGTGGGTCTGGAGTCACTGGAGGCCAGACATGGGAAGAGCGACAGATTTCCTTCCCTGAATGAAATTTGATGAACCAGATGAGTTTAAATGACATTCAATGAAAGCTTTATTGTCTCCAATACTGAGACTAATTTTCAATTCCAAGGTTATCAATTGAATCGAAATTATGCCAGCTGCCATGGTGGGATTTAAACCTGAGTCCCCAGGGCATTAGCCTAGTCCAGTGACATTACCACCAAGCCACTGTCTCCCCAAGACTGAGGCAGTGTCCACATTGTTTCCAATGCATTTGTACCCACAACACAAATCATGGTTCACCATAAATAGAACATAGAACATAGAAAATACAGCCAAGAACAGGCCCTTCGGCCCACAATGTTGTCCTGAACTTTTGTCCTAGATTAAGAATAAATCAATCTGCACCCCAGCATTCTACCGTAATCCATGTACCTATCCAATAGCCGCTTGAAGGTCCCTAATGTTTCCGACTCAACTACTTCCACAGGCAGTGCATTCCATGCCCCCATTACTCTCTGGGTAAAGAACCTACCTCTGACATCCCCCTTTATCTTCCACCATTCACCTTAAACTTATGTCCCCTTGTAATGGTTTGTTCCACCCGAGGAAAAAGTCTCTGACTGTCTACTTTACCTATTCCCCTGATCATCTTATAAACCTCTATCAAGTCGTCCCTCATCCTTCTCCGTTCTAATGAGAAAAGGCCCAGCACTCTCAACCTTTCCTCGTAAGACCTACTCTCCATTCCAGGCAACAGGGGCTGTTTAGCACACAGTTAAATCGCTGGCTTTGAAAGCAGACCAAGCAGGCCAGCAGCACGGTTCGATTCCCGTAACAGCCTGCCCGAACAGGTGCCGGAATGTGGCGACTAGGGGCTTTTCACAGTAACTTCATTTGAAGCCTACTCGTGACAATAAGCGATTTTCATTAGGGGCTGTTTAGCTCACTGGGCTAAATCGCTGGCTTTGAAAGCAGACCAAGGCAAGCCAGCAGCACGGTTCGATTCCCGTAACAGCCTCCCCGAACAGGCGCCGGAATGTGGCGACTAGGGGCTTTTCACAGTAACTTCATTTGAAGCCTACTCGTGACAATAAGCGATTTTCATTTACATGCTGGTAAATCTCCTTTGCACCTTTTCCAAAGCTTCCACATCCTTCCTAAAATGAGGCGACTAGAACTGCACACAGTACTCCAAATGTGGCCTTACCAAGGTTTTGTACAGCTGCAGTACAAATAGGCAGCAAATTGGTAAATTTTCTTCTAAGGTCCTTTAGAATAGCCGTGGCAAGAAATGAAAGCTTCAAACTGCTGCTGTCACTCGCGCTCTGATACATAATTACATGATAAAATTTATATGGGCCTGGAAAATCTATGGGGCATGATTCTGACAGCAACCCGAGGAGTCTGCATGATAATGAACTCCATTGCTACCCACCACAATTTTCGGGGCAGATGACTATTGCGTGTGTCCCATTTTCAATTTGGATAACTCTCGAGAGTGTGCTGTCGAGATAAATGAACTTTTGTTAAAAATAAATTCAGTGCACCAAATTCATTTTTTCCAATTAAGGGGCAATTTAGTGTGGCCAATCTACCTCGCTTGCACATCTTTGGGTTGTGGGGGCGAAACCCACGCAAACACGGGGAGAATGTGCAAACTCCACACGGACAGCGACCCAGAGCCGGGATCGAACCTGGGACCTCAGCGCCATGAGGCAACAGGGCTAACCCACTGCACCACCGTGCTGCCCGAGATAACTGAACTTAATCACTACTGGAGGGTTCTGGTCATGGACTGAAACCGTGGGCTCGAGATGAGGTTTTCCTGGAGCAGGATGGTACGATATTTCAGTTTTGTTTATGCTGAAGAACAGGTGAGACTGAAGTTGTCGCAGACATTGGAGAAAAAGTCCATTCTGCAGCGCATGCCCACCTCTGAACCAGCAGCTCGTGCACAGTCATTGGCAAAACAAAATGGCACAATGTGTCAAGGGAGACCTTGCTCTTTGCCTGGAGTCATCTCACATTGACCAGCTGCCTGTCCATGCATTGCCTGACTTTGATGCCCAGATCACCATCAAGGAAGGCACACAACATGGGAAAGGAAAGGGTCAGAAGACTCATTTTCACCCATATCGTGTGCAAATCTGCCATTGTAGTGCCATAGGCAGCAGTGCTAACCACCATGCTGCCCCCCTGTTGAACCATTGTGATGAATTTCTCCATACCTTTCAAAGGCCCTCACAGCTGAATGTGCCACGGCCTTGGTCTGGTCAGCAAATGTGGAGTAGAGGTCCATGTTCTGGATTGGTGTTTCTTCTGGAACTGTAATTGCAAACACCATATCAGTGGTTCCTTTATGTTTTCTGAAACCACGCTGACATTCTGGCAACCGATCCTGGGTTAAGATGAACCAAGTCGTTCAAAGGGATTCTGGCGAAGATTTTTCCAGCGATTGTGATTGTCAAAAAATTGATGAGTTCCTTTCTGCTTGCACAGGTGAACAATGGAGAAATATTTGTATTCTTGCAGGGTGGTTCTTTACTCCCACGTAGGGTGAAAGTGTTCAGTAAACTTCTTAACCAGGCATTGACCTCTGGCCATGTCACCCTCAGCTGGGATAACACTAGCTCCTGAACTTTGCTGCTAGAGAGGAGTTTGTTGTTTCTAACAATGTGGGAGTGTTACCAAGAGAGCAGTTGACGACAGCCTATTGATTACCTTTTGTTGATGGGTGACTGCTAACTGTGGAAGTGGTTAAAGTTCACCACCTATCTTTTCTAGAATTTGGTATTTTTGTGTGAACAGCTCTGACCTGTTAGCACTGAGGATTGGTGATGAATCAATAGATTTGGACTGTAGAATCTCATTTAGTCTGTGTCTGTATGAGATTGAGGATTGTCTGCATTTTCAATCAACCAAATGCCTTGCTTCTTTCTAATCCTGCATTAGACAATCCTGCGGATGTTTCGCTGGGCATCATGCTGGGATAATGATATCTTGTCATTGATGTAATCCCTGCAGTGGCATTGTTTTTCCTCCACTAGTTTCTGGATTACCTCGCTGTCTTCATTGAACCAATCTTGATTTTTGAGAGGTAGGGCGGTGTGGTGCACTGTATCTGTGAAGATCACCCAGTCATCCTCAATGCAGTATGTCTATTTCCACTGTACGCAGGCAACTCTCTAGTTTCCCTTGAGAAAGATTCCTTCATGATAGCCTGTTTGAGACATTGAGACTTGTTTGGACCTTCATGCCTTGGGAAAGTCCAGGTGAATAGACCTTTTAAAATACAGTCAATGCTGCATGTGGCTATATGCACCCCTCTGTCTGGTTATCATATTTACGATTAGATGTCAATGCATAAAATTGGCTGCATCCAAGATGTCATTGCGATTAGTGAGACTGAAACTGTGACGGTGAGGAAGAGTTCATAGAACATAGAACATAGAACAGTACAGCACAGAACAGGCCCTTCGGCCCTCGATGTTGCGCCGAGCAATGATCACCCTACTCAAACCCACGTATCCACCCTATACCCATAACCATACTACTGCCAACCCTGTTTTTTTCATGACCCCTTCCCATGTCTGATGATTCGCACCAGCTCATGAATGGAAGTCAACAAAAATTAGTAGCTTGTCTGACTTTTTGATACAGAAGCAGTCAGAAAGTGAAAGCAGTCGAGGTCATCATAGAATTTGTCTTTAGTGTTGTTCATGGTGGGAGTGTGTACATTGAGAGTTGATTGTCTGTTGCTGTGCATGGGGAGATTAAGCAGCATCAGATGATCATTGCCACCCTTGGGAAGGCCAGTAAACTTGCTGCTGAGATGGTTCATGACAGCAAAGCAGACGCAGCTTCACGCTGGTTTTCTTTCAAGCGGCCGCTCCAAAAGAATGTGTAACCTGCACTGATTTCCTTAAGCTGACCCTCCTCAAGTCAATGTATCTCACTGAGGGCAATGACGTGGATGTTGTACCAGGTTGGTTCTCTACTGATGAGCGGTCAATCAGCTTTGGCATTGTTAATGAGGGAGGGCAGGTTTCATGTGCCATTGATGACTGGTGTAGCCTTTACTTTCTTTTATTTTGTGATACTGACTTATGACTGTTATTTTTTTTTAAAATTTTTATTGTCCTCCTTTTTCACATTTTCTGCCAAATGTACACCCAACAATAAACAATAATCAGTAATGAATGTAATGTCAATCCCCACATCAATAAGAACGATCCCATCCTCCCACCAAACCCCAGACATTAGCCCGCATGTTAACATAAACAAATGACAAAAAGAAATCAGGAATCACCCATTGTCACCATTACCACATACAGTCCCCCTCCCCCAACCCTCCCACACACCCCCCCCCCCCCCCCAAATGTTCGATGTGATCCAATTCTTGCAAGTGCATAATGAATAACACCCATGAATTGTTGAACCCCTCCATCCTTCCCCTCAGTTCAAATTTGACCTTTTCAAGCGTTAAGAATTCCAGCAGGTCCCCCCACCATGCCAGGGCACAGGGTGGAGAGGTTGATCTCCACCCTAACAGAATCCGCCTTCGGACGATCAACGAGGCGAAGGCTACAACATCTGCCTCTGCGCCCGTTTCCAACCCCGGGTGGTCCGACACCCCGAATATGGCCTCCCGAGGGCCCGGGTCTAGTTGCACATGCACCACTTTAGAGATTACCCTAATCACCTCCTTCCAGTAATCCTCCTGCTTTGGACAGGACCAAAAAATATGAACGGGGTTTGCAACATTCACACACATCTTCTACCCCCTCAAAGAGCTGGCTCATCCTCGCCCTCGTGAGGTGCGCTCTGTACACCACCTTTAGCTTTATCAGCCCCAACCTCCCACACGAGGTGGAGGCGTTCACCCTCTGGAGCACCTCACACCAGAACCCCTCCTCCATACCCTCTCCCAACTCTTCCTCCCACTTTGCCTTGATCCCTTCTAGTGGCGCCTTCTCCTCCAAAATAGCCCCGTAAACTGCCGATACTACCCCCTTCTCCAGTACCCTGTCGTCAACACCTCCTGTAGCCATGTGGAAGCCGGCTCTACTGGGAAGCTCTGTATCTCCTTTCTGGCAAAGTCTCGAACCTGCATGTATCTAAATATTTCCCCCTGCTCCAGCCCGTACTTCACTCCCAGCTCCTTTAATCCCGCAAAACGACCCCCCAAGAAATAAATCTTTTAGTGTTCGAATTCCTTTCTCCTCCTGTCTCCGGAAATTTCCATCCCACTTCCCTGGCTCAAATCTATGGTTCCCCCGAATCGGCATTTCCCTTGACCCTGCCCCCAACCCGAAGGACCTATGACTGTGTTGATGGGATCCCTGCCAACTGTGGCCGACTGGCCAAGAAGATGATGCAGACAATGTTTTGGTAGCTTTTCTAGCCCCTTCCTTAGACCAACAAGGTAAGAAGTGTGATCCTGGAAAGGGCCCACCACTGCTCTTGGGCCTGCTGAGTATCATTTCAGTGAAAAACAACCCAACGGCACGAGTCCCCAGTGTGCAAGTTTGTGACTCTTTCTCCTAATGAATCCACACCTGCTACTGTGCCACACGTCCTTCATCACTGGACTGGTAACAAATAGATGATGGATGGCAAATGTTAGAAAGATGCTGACCATGACTTTGTTAGGTCTCATCCAGGGTATTGTGTATAGTTCTGGAATCCATATTGTAGGAGGGATGTGATAGCACTGGAAAGGGTGCAGAGGAGATTTACCAGGATGTTGCCTGGGCTGGAGAGTTTTGGTCGTGAAGAGAGATTGGATAGACTGGGTTTTTTCCCCTTAGAGCAGAGGAGACTGAGGGGGGTGGGGGGGTATGATTGAGATGTAAAAAATTATGAGGGACATAGCTAGAATAGACATGAAGACACTTTTCCCCTTGGTGGAGGGATCAATGACCAGTTAAGGTAAGGGGTTTAGAGGGGATGTGAGGAAAAACATTTCCATCTAAAGATGGTGGGAGTCTGGAAGTCACTGCAGAAAGGGAGGAGACAGAGACCCTCATAACATTTAACGAGAATTTGATGTGCACTTACAATGCCAAGGGATACCAGGCTATGGGCCAAAGGCTTGAAAATGGGATTAGAATGGTTAGGTGGCTGTTTTTGACCATTGCAGATGTGATGGGACAAATGGTCTCTTCTGTGCTGTTGACCTCTATGACTCTATAGGAGTGATCTTCCCAAAAGGAAACAAAGTCCCCGAGTGAGTATGTTTAGCTGTGTGTTTTCCAGCACTCTCAGTGCGAGAAACACATGACTATTCAATTCGACTCACTTTGAATAAGGGGCCTGAACAGGGAACGCACAGCTGAGGTCACTCAGCCACTTTTCTTTACAACGGGGAGCTCCACTCATCAGAAGTCCCTGTTCAGTGAGAGATTGGGACGCCATTTAAAAATGGTGTCCCGATCTCCGCGGCCCACAAAAAAAAACAACCTCTTTTCTCACCCCACCCCTCCAGCCTGAACGCAACATGGGAGAGTCTCCCACTCCCCGAACGCCCACGCTGGGCAACCACTGCCCAATCGCACATGTGAAAATAATGCCAGCTTGGCATCTTGGCAGTGCCAACTTGGCACCAAGGTGCCAGGGTACCAGTGTATCACCAACAGTGCCAGGGCACCACCCTGCCTAAAGGCATGCAGATGGGGGCTCTCATCCCCTTGGAGACCCCCGCACGTGCTGTTCCATTTCGTCCCCGTTTGTGGGCACCAGTACTCAAATAGCCCTCGCCCAAGATCCCCGTGGCAAAGGGATTGAATCCCAAAGCCTCGGGTACCTCCGGAAACTGCACGTTAGAGTAAGGCTCACTGCCACGCTCTAATATGCAGATTTGCTAAAAAGTGATCCCGCCCATTGTGAGCGAGATTGCGTTTAATCACGTGAGGCATTGCGAGCCAGGTAGATCCACGCTGCGCCTCGGTGAGCTGCTTTTCCGTTCAGCAGGGCAGGAGGATCATGCCCAAGACCTATTATGAACTGGATTATAGTGAGGGATGGTTGCTCATTGTCAGCCTCACTCTCATCCTGACCTAACTTGGTCCAGTTGCAAGGTGAGTCTAGATGGCTGTCAGTAGATCTGGATACATTGGGTGGCCAGGGTATCTGTCTTGTCAAGTTGCACATGCTCCATCACACGATGCTGACCTGCATTCAAAATCATTGCACCTTGACTGGTTTTCTCCGTCCAGTTTGCTGCAATCAGTCTTCACATACCAGTGTAGACAAATCCTTAAGTTGCCGAGGATAAAAGAAAAGATGACTATCCTTGCCTGGTTTGGCCTGCCCATCAAAGTGGTTTTTTGCGGTGTGCCCGATGTCACATGCTAACCACTGCTTGAAGCCATGGATGAGAACTGGGTGAAGGTGAGAACCAACACAGGGTGAGCCCCTCCAAAGGATGCCGTGAACCCACCTGTGAGAGGTGCGACCCCTCTTTTACTCCCTTAGAAAGAGTGTAAACCATTAAGTGAGCTGCATATGATTACATTGAAGTTCTCGTAGCCCCATACCCAAAACTTTAATTCTTTCACAGAAATATTGGGAGGCGCCCATATGCCAAAAGTTAACTCGTCAATATTGATATGAATCATTTGATTTTGTGTTTATATAGTAGATAGTCTGTGTTACTGGTCAATCCTGGAAGTAGACCTCCGTTTATGATCTGGAAAACACCTTTCACTGCTGGTATCGAGTCGTATCACCCCCATCATTATTGAGGTCGGCGTTGCTTCATGCCAGCCATTATGTCAATACTGTTCATTCATCTATTCATGTAGAGAGCTTTCACAGTTGCAACAGTCAATTTCCTATTCTGTTAATAAAAATGAAACGCAACTAATTCATGCGCTCACCATCGCTAGCTTGACATTTCAAGGTAGCTGTTCTAGGCTTTTTTAAAAGCAAAAGCAGTCATTTTTTTTACCACTGCTATTTGGACACAACACACTGTCAAGATAGACCCCCTTGGGTCTGTGAGATTGGTGGGTTTAATCACAAATTTTTCAAACACCTGAGTTTGCGAGTAATAGGAACAAAAATGCTGGACATGTTCAAGTTAAGCGACATCTGTGGAGAGAGAGAAAGATCTTTCAGAACTGCTGAAGGGCCAGTGACCTGAAACATTAGCTCTGCATCCTTCTCCACGTGACCTACTCAGCACCTTTGACATTTTCTGTTTACATTTCAGCTTTCTAACTTTCTTCATATACAGAGTTCTCTAGATCTAACTTACTCTTCGAATAGATAAACAACAGTCAACATTGAATGAAAATTATATTTTTTCTGACTGCCTAAGATGCTTGTCTGTGACTAGCATTTCTTCTAGTTGACCCCTTGGGGGGGTTCCTATTGTTTCAAAACCAAAACAAACCTGCATTGCAAAGCAGCATTGACAATGGCATGCCCGTGATGGATGAGCTACAAATCTCCCCTCTCTCTCTCATGAATTAACAATCCAAATCACCTTGCTATGACAGTCTGGCTCTTGGCCTCTGGGTTATTACTAAGAAAAAATGCACAAAAACTGGAAAGCATCAGCCGTGGTTTTTCCAACTCCCTGGCTCTAGATTTTGGAATGGTGGTTGCAAAACATGTCTGTTAGAGACGTCTTTGTCATCTTCTGTATGTTAACAACAAGTCTTTATTAACTGTTTTCAACAATATACAAATATACAGTAACGGGTACAGGCATGGCGCTATCTCCATCTTGGCTCTTAACATATCTCTGAACACCACACTGACCCTAGGTCATGTGCCACCTTGCATTACTGTGTGGATGGTACTCTATTCAGTCCCACATTAACCCTGTATATAGCAGACCCTTCTACTAGGGCAGCAGGGTAGCATGGTGGTTAGCATAAATGCTTCACAGCTCCAGGGTCCCAGGTTCGATTCCCGGCTGGGTCACTGTCTGTGTGGAGTCTGCACGTCCTCCCCCTGTGTGCGTGGGTTTCCTCCGGGTGCTCCGGTTTCCTCCCACAGTCCAAAGATGTGCGGGTTAGGTGGATTGGCCATGCTAAATTGCCCGTAGTGTCCTAATAAAAGTAAGGTTAAGGGGGGGGGGGTTGTTGGGTTACGGGTATAGGGTGGATACGTGAGTTTGAGTAGGGTGATCATGGCTCGGCACAACATTGAGGGCCGAAGGGCCTGTTCTGTGCTGTACTGTTCTATGTTCTATGTACTACATATACGACTGTAAAGGCTGACTCCTAATTGATGCATAACGGCAGCTCCTTGATCATCTGCTTTAGACCAATTTGGAGCTGCTTGTTCTAGTCTTCCAAGGACAGGAAGTTTTGAGAGACTGAAGCTGAGCTGAGGTGGAAATGGAATTTTTAAAAACACTCTATTTCCCTCAACAGGAGGGTGGTGGATTCAATTGATGTCGATGCTGTTTTTGTATCATCCAGCCTTCCGTGTGCAAATCATGAAAGGATCTGCCAAAAGGTGGCTGCTGCACACTTGTTGCAGGAAGAAAAACAGCCTTCTCTTGCGAGCAGTTTGTTTTCAATTGGTGTATTTGTACAGCCTCGGCAAGTAACAGAAAAGGTACCTCGTGTCCTTTGTGGTCTTTCTTGACCTTAGACGGTGTCAGGTAACATGTGTATCCGAGTCTCAATGAAGAAATAAACCAGATTAGTTGCTTGAACAGCACTGGCTGATCTTCTGAAAGATGTGGTAGCATTTAGGGCACAACACATTGATGCCATACATGATAAAAGATAGCAACATTGCACTGACAAAGCAGCACTGGAAGGCAGCATTGTGATTTTTGTTAACATTTTTATTTCAAGTTTTCTTGGTATACTGCAGTAGATTTAGTTAGGAAGCAATGATATAAATGTTGATTTGTGATTTATGGATGAGACTGAAGCAGTCTTAGCCTGGGTGAATACATTTGGGTTAGTGCTCGTAATTGCATCTGCTATGATTTTTTTTTTAAATTGTGAAAATTTAAAAAATAGCGGGTGGGATTCTCTCATCCCGCGGCAGAGTGTCCACGCACCGTTAACGCCATCGCGTTTTATGACGGAGTGAATGGGCCGCTGCCGGGACTAATTCTGGCTATGGGGGCCAGAACGGCACTGGCCCGATCCCGGTGCGAATTGGGCACCGTAGAATCCGCACATGCGCAGTGGCACCGGCGCCAACGCATGCATGCGCAGTGGCCTCCTTCAACGCGTTGGCCCCGACACAACATGGCGCAGGACTACAGGGCCCGGCTTGTAGGAAAGGAGGCCCCCAGCCAGAGAGGCCGGCCCGCCAATCGGTGGGCCCCGATTACGGGCCAAACCGCCACCCGACCCTTCCACGCTGAGTTCCGCCGGCTGAGAGCAGGTTTGAACGGCGCCGGCGGGTCTCAGCGTTTCCACGACGGCCGCTCGGCCCATCACAGCCTGAGAATCGGCAGGCCGGCCACGTAGAGCAGCCGGCGCCGCGCCAAACCCGCATGCGCCAATGGTGCCGATTCTCCGCTCTGCAGAGAATTGCGTGCTGGCGTAGGGGCAGCGTGGCCCGGTCGTGGGAATTCTCCAGCTCGGCCTTACTTAAAACGTTTCAGTTTTGCTTTATCAGGTTGTATGCTTCTTTCCGTTTGGTTTGAAATCTTTACCCAGGTAGATTTGTGATGTGTCAAGTTCCACTGAAGCATAATTTTCCACCCTGTTAGCCTGCAGGAAGATTTTGAGTAGAACATCTCATTACTTCCCCATTATAGGGACTGGTTTAGCACAGTGGGCTAAACAGCTAGCTTGTAATGCAGAACAGTGCAAGCAGCGCGGGTTCAATTCCTGTACCAGCCTCCCTGAACAGGCGCCGGAAAGTGGCAACTTGGGGTTTTTCACAGTAACTTAATTGAAGCCTACTTGTGACAATAAGCGATTATTATTATTATTATTTCATAGTAGCCGTGGCCTTCATTCCATACATTCCAGAAGAGAATACAATTTGTACAGATACCTGCAATTAGTTTCTGTAGTTCATCCAGTGGGGCTGTGTCTAAAAGGTTTATTTGATTTTTTTTTTCAAACCAAATTAACTGCACTAAAACATGACACATGCATTAAATGTTCTACTTATTGGAGAATTACTGTTAATGGTTGACATTGTTTATTTGTTCTGTGTTTAATTGTTGGTGCTATCGTTCAAGTTAGCATTGTGATGTACCATCAAATGACACTGGATGCCAAGTGCTGTGTCTGAGTAAGCTCGCCTTGTTTTGATGAATAGAAATGTAGGTTGGTTTTGCATAAGAAATTGATCTAAGTATCAGTGGGAAATGCTATTCATTTTGATATTGACCAATTTTAGTTAGCAGTGAATATTCCCTTTTTAGTTAACACCTGCTTTCTATTTGCTTTCAAAAGTAACACATTTTTACATTCCCACTGTTCCTAAAATAGGCCATCATATCGGTAACATTTTAAAAACTTAATATAGATTTGTGATAAAAACAAAATGCTGGATAAACTCAGCAGGTCTGGCAGCATCTGTGGAGCGAAACAAAGGGCAGGATTCTCCATTCCCCCAGCCGCGTGTGCCCCGGATTCTATCCCCGTGCCACTTGTCAATGGGATTTTGCATTGTATCCACCCCATGCTGCCAGGAAACCCACAGGCGAGGGTGCGCTGCTGGCGGGAAAAGTGAATCTCAACGGAGAATTCTGGCCAGGGTTAAAGGGCTGGATTCTCCAAAAATGGGGCTATGTCCCCACGTCAGCGTCAAAACGTTGCCGTTTCGTTTCGGGAGAGAGAGCTCTGTCAATGGCCCCCAACCCGCGCTGCATGGATCGCGCGTGAGGGATTCCCGAGCAATTCTCCGGGGACTGCAGAATCGCTTCAGCGGTGCCAGTCCCGATTTTCGAGTAAACAGCCATTCTCCACCCCTGCGCCTAACACGATTTCGCCGCAGAGGCTCGGAGAATCCAGCCCAAAATTTCAGATCCAAATGATTCTTCTACAGAACTGAAGCAAGGTAGAAATCTACAGACTATTTAGTTGGAAATGTGGGGAGGAGGAGGTGGGGCAGAATAGAAGAACAGGATCAGGTTGGGGAAAGAAGATATCAACACATTTGTCATGGACATAAGACAAAGGGGAGTGTTGATGGTGCCATTAAAAGATGAAGAGTGTGGTGATTTTTTTGAGAAATCTGTTTCAGTTGGAAAAATACAATGGTTTTCCCATTTGTAAATTGTCCAACAAACATTGTTGGCTTGCAGTGATGAGGTCATTATTTTTGCTTTATTGAAAAGAGCATATTTGGGATAGTTGTTATTTTTAAAGGAGGCACTTATAATTTACAGCTACTGTTCTTCTGCTTGCTTTAATAAAAAGAACTAGGCTTTAACCTGTACTTGTGTCACTTAATGCTTGTTCTCACCTGAACTCCGAAGAAATAACTGGAGTGTAGTCAGGCATTCCTTATATCCTCCCTGCAGTGTATTGGTTCCTTTAGTGTTAAAGTCCTGACAGCCCTTCAACGTTACAATAAAAGGCAGTTAATGCGTAAAACCCACGAGAAATCCATTTTCAGCTGTCAACATTTCAGTCATGCCTAGACCTTTGTTAAGTCTAAGTCTATACGCACACGATAGTGTTTCTGGATCATTTTTGTATTAGCCATTAAATGTAATGATAATATTGGTCAGAAGGAATTCACTTAAAATATTGACTTTCAAGAACATTCTGCTGCACTCCAGCCATGATTCAACACTAACATGACACCGCAAAATAAATTAGTTTCTGTACCTTTATGCAGCAGGAGTTATTAAAAAGAAATAGTCAATCACTTTCGATTTGGTACAATTGCAATTCCCTGGAACAATGTTTGAAAATAACCATGGGAAGGTTCAAAGGGGCCAGTTTTAAGGATTAGTATTTATAATCCGTTTACTTGACATTCCGAACAGTTGACCGTTAAATGTGTGATAACTAATTTCTGGCATACTAAGGTAGTAATTCAGTTCAGCGAGTTTGATAATGTCAACGTATTCTTTGATGTAGTGAGTATATGTGTGCCTTGTTTCTTTTTACCTTTCACCTGTTCTAGTTACGATCTTTGAATAATAAACAATAGTGAGAATTTTCTTTATCAGATGCTGACTATGTGTTACACGTAGTGCACTAAAACAGTTTTTTCCTCGTAACTAAGGTTGATGCATTTTTATATCTATAAATTTAAATTTAATTATGCAACATATTCAAAAGCATGCTGTGTGAATTAGTTTTTTTTTCTGCCCCCATCCCCAACGCTAGTATTTCAATTATGTTGCATGTTACCGAAGCTACTGTGTTCATTGGTGTATGGTTAGTGTTAGAAAATATATTTTAGAAACATTAAATGATTTTTCTGTTTTTAAATAAAGACCAAATTGGGATTGTTGGTTTGAGAGAAATCAAAAATGAAGTTTTCTCCACTGAAAGATTTTCAACACATAATTTTATGTGTCGGATTCTGTCACTTTGAAAAATAGAAATTGACTGCCAGAAACCAGATACACTTTGAGGGTATCCGGAAAGGCATTGTGATAATCTCGCTTTTCAACAGTTTGCAATGCAGTTTGTTCAGAAATATTATGAAGAAACCAACGTCACAGTGACTGTCTTGGTGTGTTTGGAGCTTTCATGTGTTAGGAGCTGTTGACTTTTGTCCTATTAATAGATGATGCTACTTTGTCAAAAATTATGTATTTGTACATGATTTCGGGCTTTTGTAAATAAATCATGACTTTTAATCTTTTGGCGCTCCTTGTACCACAAGTTTAGAAACTAGCTTTTTATTTTTGCATTCATTGGTCAGATTAAATATTATTACCTGATCCGTACTTCCTTGTTTCTACTTAGTTTTCCAAGAGGATTTTAATGGTGTAGTGCAGTGCTTCTCAAAGTGTGGTACCGGTGCCGGTACGCGAGCCATTGTCTGCCGGTACTTGGAGTGTTTCCAGAAAAGAAAGAGACAGTAATCCTGGATTGGCTTGTTTCGCTCACCGGTCCCTGGCACATTGAAAAAAAAAACTGCCGGTACGCCACATCAGATAGTTTGAGATGCACTGGTGTAGTGGATCATTACGGAAATAATCACACGATCAATTGAATAATTTGGATTTTTTTTGGTCTTAAAAATCCAAGTGCCTGCTGTTTTTGAATAAACCTTTTTGGTAGATCTGGAATGACTAGTACAGTCCTGTTCAGTAGCATTGATATAAGTAGCCATCAACAAGTTAATGCTGACAGATAAAAGTATTTGATAATTATAGAGTAAATCTTAACTGTGGAGTGCTGAAGATATTTTGAACAACTTTGTAGTTGATTGAGAGAACTGGACTGTCACAATAAATGATGATCTATTGCTTTCTGACTTTACATCTGGTTTTTTTTTTCCTGTCATACCTGAGGAGGGCTGGTGAAGGTGAAATTCCTGGTATGCTTTGGTGCTGCCCAGTGTCTAGTCTCTACTTGCTGGAGGGTTTAATAATATCTGACAGTGCATCTGTTCCCGCTACGTGGTGAAACCCACCAACAGCAGGCTAGTCATCGGCTTCATCCCAACACATCCACATTCCACAGGTCTGATAAACTGTCTGTGAAATCACACAGTGCCTTTTTGTTTCTATCAGCGATGTTGTACTGTTGCACTACATTTCAGCTCAGTTGAGCCATGCACGCCACACTGATGGTTTGCAGCTAGCAGATGCCTGCAGGAGTTTATTTGGATGTAAAATTTGTGTACCGAGCAGATTGCAGGAAAAAAAGGAATAGGGCAGAAATAAAAATGCCCAAGCCATCACGACTGGCGAAACCTTCGTCAGTCACTGCAGCTTCTAAGCTATCTGCAGCAAGGAAAGAAGATTCCAGCCACAGATCAAAGACACTTAGCTTGGGTGAAAAGCTACAGAGGACAGGAAGTGAAGGGACCCTGAGTAAAACGCAGCAAGTGAAAGTAACCCATGTTACTGCACAGAAGAAAAGTTGTGCTCCAAAAGGTAGAATTGTTAAAGTGGAGGAAAAAAAAGAGATTGCATGCAGAATTATCCGAGTTACAGAATTATCAGAGTTACAAGATTTGGAAGTAAATACCTGGTAGATAAGGTGACTTTTGTGGAACTTAGATGAAAATGTTGCAGGTTAGCCATGGTCAATCTATTAATATAATTTGTTCATTTAGTCATTGAATCTTGCAGTGAGTTCATGTTTAACTGGTGTAAGGGTGCATTATAATTCATTAATGTGGTGTATCTGTAATAAGACCTCAACATAATTATTCTGTTTGCATTGTAAATCATTTTGCAAGTCTTCCTTTTCACTTAATTGTTTGACAGTATTAATTGTATTAGAGCAATGGGATGGTCAGAATTATTGGTAAAGTAATTTATTTATAATAGCTTAGGATGCCAGTGAATTATATAACAACCTGCACTGTAAGATCGACTACCTTTTTATTGAATAGAGCCACCGCAACTGCAAAATGTAATTTCGAGCACTTGAGGTATGCTGACATGCTGCAACATATTTTAGCAATTGCATATTTTGTTACTTCGAGAATATATACAAACACCGAGTCAAACTCTTCATTAAGTGAAGGTTTCTTTTTGCACACAGATTTTGTTAGTTTTCTATTTTGTGCTTTCATAAAAATATATTTTTAGCTGGGCAAAATAGAAATTGTTTATTTATTCCTTTCGCTATTACATTAATTCAAAAGATTTACTACTGAATCACCCTTCTCATTTTTAGATAGCACGCCAATAAATGCTTTCTAAGCTAGTTAGTTTATCAATCTAATACTGTTAAACTTATGAAATATAAAATAGTTAATCCATAATTTGTTACTTTCTCTGGATTTCTAACACTATTTTCATCCATGCCCTGTTTCCATATTTGTTAAAAACTGATTGTAGTGTGCAGAAGTTGATCCAAGAACAACGGGCGGAATTCTCCCATCGGGAGACAAACAGCCGACGCCGGAGTGAAACCCGGAGTGTTTCACTCCGGAGTGTTTCACTCCGGCGTCGGAGACCGCTCCACGCCCTCTATTCTCCCTCCCCCCCCCTTGCGGGGCGGCGGAGGGAAAAGATTGCGTCTTTTAGAGACGTCGGCCCGACGATCGGTGAGCACCGATCACGGGCCAGACATCTCCTGAGCACGCGCGTGATGCTCGATCCTCCCTCCGCCCCCCACAGGCCCCACAAACACTGGTTGCGCGCTGTTCACACCGGCAGCGACCAGGTGTGGTTGGCACCGGCGTGAACCGGTCGGGTTCGGCAGGCTGCACGGGCCATCTGGGCCGGAGAATCGCCGGTCGCCGTGAAAAACGGCGAGCAGCGATTCTCCGAGCGGCCTGTCGCAAAACGCGACACGCAAAACGCGAGGGTTTAAAGATGAAGGCAACCTGAAACGTCGTGGCATAGGATCCCAATATAGGCAATGAGAATAAAATTGAAGAGCGTGTTGAACTGGGATAGAATCTGACCAGCCAAGTTTTGAATCAGCTGAAATATACAGAAGATGGAAGATAATAATAATCACTTATTGTCACAAGTAGGCTTCAATGAAGTTACTGTGAAAAGCCCCTCACCGGAAACAAATGGAGTTAAATTAACAAGTGGTGGTGAGTTAGATAGTGTCAAGCTTGGAGTTTACAAGTTTTTAATCTTTTAGGGGAACAATGAGTTCCATAGCTTGTTGGGTTCTAAACATGCAAGGGTAGAAAATGCTTTGATGTGTCCTGATTTTATTCTAGCAAGAATTTGCAAGTAGGATGAGTGTGTGGGATGCAAGAATAAAGCATAAAGATGAACAGTATTGACAGTAGTATTATGAAGTAGTGAAAGTATTGATAGTAGTATTATGAAGTAGTGAAAGTATTGATAGTAGTATTATGAAGTAGTGAAAGTAAGCTGAGCCAAGGACTTGGGGCGTTAAGAGTAACAAAAGAATTGTATTCCGGAGTTATAGCTTTGACAAATCCTGTCCCCGGCGTGAAAGAAGAGCTTTACAGACCTTAAATTAAGATTAAAATCTTTAATGGAATTGGGCTTTTAATACAACATTGGAGTCGTACAACATAATGGGGAGTCACTTAGCATATCACATCCGTGCTGGTTCTCTCTTTCAAAGAGCTACCAATCAGTCCCATTGGCTGCACGTGAGATTTAAGAGTAATTGAGAAAATAAGTGTTTTTCTTGAAACTGAGGATGTTTATTGGATGGTGGAGACTTACTTCTATTTGAGGTCATATAGAATCATATGGAATTTACAGTGCAGAAGGAGGCCATTCGACCTATCAAGTCTACACCGGCCCCTGAAAGAGCACCCTATCTAAGCCCACACCTCCACCCTATCCCCGTAACACAGCAACCCCACCTAACATTTGGACACTACAGGGCAGTTTAGCGTGCTCGATCCACCTAACCTGCAAATCTATGGACTGTGGGAGGAAACCGGACCACCCGGAGGAAACCCGGGCAGGCACTGAGAGACTGTGCAGACTCCGCACAGAAAGTGACCCAAGCCAGGAATCGAACCCGTGTCCCTGGCGCTGTAAAGCAACAGTGCTAACCACTGTGCTATCATGCAGCCCTGTCATGGGAGTGGGAGTCATGGAAGTAGTGGTGCCAAGAATGATAAATGAAGGAGGGGTAGCGGTGGAGCCATCAAATAGTAATGGGTGTCACTTCTGCTATGTTTGTGAGGCACGTAAAAATACTTCAATTGCCCTATTAGAGGACATGGAGGAGATCACGATGGTGGTGATTCAACAAGTGCAGTATGAGGAGATTGGAAATTGTGAGCACTGAGGGTATGTGACTTGAAGGAAGCTGGTGGATTTTAAAATGGAATAGGGCTAGATGAGGAGTTGAGGTGGTAATTGATACAAAGAATAAACCGTTACGGAATCTCGAAAGTTCATGGAAAAGAATCAGGTGAAAAGAATCACCTATTCAGTTGTGCAGTTTTGTGACTGCACTGATGTTCAAAGGTCCGGACAAATATTTCTGAGAATGAGTTCAAATCCCACCAAAGATTTGCTAAAGTTGAATTAAGGGTGAGCACACAGCTGTTTTAAGTTGTCTTAGCCCAGCTACTTCACTAACATCCATTGGGAAAGGAAACCTGCTGTGTCTTCATTTTGTGTTTTCAGTAACTCCAGTCCCACTCCATCGTATTGACTCTTAACAAGAGCTTGTTTTTATACTGTGCCTTTTAGCATAATAAAACATCCCAACGTACGCCACAGCAGTGTTATCAAACATAATTTGACACGCAGCTACATGAGGAAATATTAGGGAAGACTGGGCAAACAAGGTAGAGTTTAAGACGTGTCCCTGAGGAGGAGGAGAGGTACATGGAGGAAATTTCAGCCATTGGTTTCTTGGCCGCTGAAGGCCAATTAAAGTTGGGAATGCTGGCCTTGCTGGTGATGGCCACATCCCATGACCTAATTTGAAATAAAAGATAGCATGTCGTTCAGCTGTATTATGTCGTTCGGCTATATTAAGGTGCTGTGACGAATTAACTCCATGTGTGGAACACCTTCGCCAGAAGAACAACTCGACTATCAGTGACACCGATAGCCTGACACTTCCTTCTTTTGAAAAAACACAGCAAAGGATAGTTTGAGTGGAAACTAGATAGCTCATCAGCCATAGAATAACTTAATTGGGAATGTATATGCCAGGCTTTATGATGTGCATGATTTACAAGTGTTGTAGATCAAAGAAGCAGATGTGGGCAGCCCATATAGCAAGGTCACCAGTATTGAAAGCCAAGCTGCTGATAGTTCTTGCCATGCTTGAGATTTGAAAATGATGAATAATTTGAGAGTTAACCACTACTTATGCAATTTCTGAAAGTGTTGAGAAAACAAACATATACTTGTGGGTGTGCAGCCACCGTGTCTCATCGCTTAATTAACCAACTTGTCTTCGGTTCTGTTGCTGCAATCCTATCTATTTTTACTGAGATAACATGATCTTGCCATGCTATTTTCTGGAGCTAAAGGAGGTTTGTCAGCATGGTATTCCTTATGAGAAGAGAAGAAAGGATGATTAGTTTAAGAGCAAATACTCAAAGCAGCTGGAGACTTGACCTTTTACAGTTAAAATGCAGAGGTTTGGGTTGAAAGATAAGAACATGGAATTTGAAGCAAGAAACCACCAGAATAATGCTAACTCCAAACTCTAATAAACAAAGTTTGTATTCCCTAGCTGCAGCTTTGATCTTAAATAATAAAGGTTAAGCACGAGTGATTTTCTTCTGAAGTTGTAGTTTTACTATGACGGCTTTGACTACAGTCAAGGTTTTTTTAAAGCAAGGGATATGTTTTCAGTCTTTATTGTAAGCCTAAACATGCATGTGAACCAAGGTAATTTGTAAGCTATGCTATTTGTTTCCATACATTTGCTGCCTCTATGTTTTGATCCTGCCAAGCACTTCTCTTAATTTTGTTATGAACTCTGTACCGATTCGGTTACACCGCGCCCATCATTTTTACACTTTACACGGTACTCATATTTTTTTAAAGATAAATTGAAACCCTAGAGGTTTCTTAAACTGCCCATCTCCATAGTGATGCTACATTCCAAGGCCCACGGAATGAAATTATTGCCTTCCTTTCCCCCCTTGACACTTTAAATTGTGTGTCCAGATTGATTAATTGATTTTGATTTATTGTCACATGTACTGATGCAGTGAAAATTATTGTTCTGCGTACAGTCCAAACAGATCGTACCATACATGAAAAAACAGGAGATACATAAATACGCAATGTAAATACATAGACACAGGCATCGGGTGAACCATACGGAGTGTACTACTACTCAGTAGAGAAAATATGTGGAGAGATCAGTTCAGTCCATAAGAGGGTCATTCAGGAGTCTGGTAACAGTGGGGAAGAAGCTGTTTTTGAACCTGTTCGTGCGTATTCTTAGATTTTTTCATCTCCTGCTCAATGGAAGAAGTTGGAAGAGTGAATAACCCGGGTGGGAGGGGTCTCTGATTATGCCGCCTGCTTTCCCAAGGCAACAGGAGGTGTAGACAGAGTCAATGGATGCGAGTTGGGTTCGCATGATGAACTGGGCTGTGTTCACGACTCTCTGTAGTTTCTTACGGTCTTGGGCCGAGCAGTTTCTATACCAGGCTGTGATGCAGCAAGATAGGATGCTTTCTATGCTGCGTTTGTAAAAATTGGTAAGAGTCAATGTGGACATGCAAATTTTCTTAGTTTTGAGAAAGTATAGGCTCTGTTGTGCTTTCTTGGTCGTAACGTTGACGTGTGGACCAGGACAGATTGTTGGTGATGTGCACATCTAGGAACTTGAAGCTGTCAACCATCTCCACCTTTGCACCATTGATGCAGACAGGGGTGTGTACGATACTTTGCTTCCTGAAGGAAATGACCAGCTCCTTAGTTTTGCTGACATTGAGAGAGAGATTGTTGTCGTTACACCATGCCACTAGGGTTTCTATTTCCCTCCCGTACTCTGACTCATCGTTGTTCGAGATCCGATCCAATGTCGTGTCATCAGCAAACTTGGAGATGGAGTTGCAGCTAAATTTTGCCTCCCAGTCGTGTGTGTATAGGGAGTATCGTAGGCGGCTAAGTACGCAGCCTTGCAGGGCCCCGTTATTGAGGAATATCGTGGCAGAGGTGTTGTTGTTTATCCTTACTGATTGTAGTCTATGGGGCATAGGAGATGAAATGAAAATGAAAATCGCTTATTGTCACGAGTAGGCTTCAATGAAGTTACTGTGAAAAGCCCCTAGTCGCCACATTCTGGCGCCTGTCCGGGGAGGCTGCTCGATGGGGAGGAGCGCAGTCCTAGGTTTTGGAATTTTGATACGAGCTTGTCTGGGATTATGGCATTGACGGCAGAGCTTAAGTCAATAAATAGGAGTCTGACGTGGGAGTGTAGGGTCATGGCGATGGCATCTGCTGTGGACTGTTTGTGCCGGTATGCGAATTGCAGCATTCTGGGAGAATGGAGTTGATGTGTCTCATGACCAACCTCTTGAAGCATTTCATAATAATAGATGTCAAGGGCACCGGACGGTAGTCATTGAGGCACGTTGTCTGGTGGTTCTTTGGCACCGGTATAATGGTGGTGGTCTTGAGCTGGTGCGGACCTCGGAACGGAGGAGGGAGAGGTTGAAGATGTCTGTTAACACACCTACCAGTTGCTCCGCGCAGGTTCTGAGAGCACGACCAGGGACTCCGACAGACCCATTGCTTTCCTAGGGTTCACTTTCAAGAAGGCCGATCTGACTTCAGAAACTGTGATGGTAGGTATGGGTGTGTCCGAGGCTGCTGGGGCAGTTGACAACGGTCTGATGGTTTCCTGCTCGAACCGAGCATAGAATGCATTGAGTTCATTAGTGAGGGGTGCGCTGCCGCTGGAAATTCTACTTGGCTTTGCTTTGTAGCCCGTTATGTTGTTTAAGCCTTGCTACAACCAACGAGAGTCCATTAGTCTGTGACTCTAGCTTAGTCTGGCATTGTCTCTTCGCATTCTTGATGGCTTTGTGGAGATCTTCAACATCCAAAGCATTAAAATATCATTGGCTAGGGGCAACTATCAAATTATTTGCAGCTTTAACTTTCAAATCAAAGCAATTCTCTGGACTACATTTCTTTTAAAGCAGCAAGGCACCTCAGGACGAATTTTCCCTTTGTTATGGGAGTGGCATTTTCAGAACCCCAAAATATATCGTGGAGTTCAACCAATCTCTCCCTTTAATGTATTGTTGCTTTTGAAGTACACGGCTTGGTCTCCAGGTGTGGTATTACAATTATGGACACGTGGGTTTTTAAACACAAAACAATGTTTATTGCATGAATCAACTTAACCTTTTAAAATAAACATTGGATCTCTTAACACCCCTTACTTCAAAGATAACCCCGAAAATAATACAACACTAAATAATCCCTCAAAATGTTCCTTCAAACCTCCAAAAAACTTGACACCTTTAAACAACAGAAACACATCAGGTTAAAGACATTACTATTATGAGTTTAAATCACCCAAATGATTCAGAGATAGTCTTTCCTGGCAGAGACCACAGCAGATCCAGCTCACTGCAAAACACAGACACACCCAAGCTCTTTTCCTCAAACTGAAACTAAAACTCCCAAAAAGCAGAAGTGAGCTCAGCTCAGCTCCCCCCACCTTCTGACATCACTTCAGTAATATGAGCTGCTCCATTTCTTTTTAAAAAAATAATTTTTATTGGAATTTTTTACAGAAAATATAAAAATATAACAACAAACAATAAAATGCAACAAAATACCCCATAACAACCTTAACACCCCCCAAACCATATCAACACATGTATCAGATCCCCCCCCCCAAACCCCAACAAGAGAACTTAACAATAAGTTAAAATTAAATAAACAAGGGGCAGCACGGTGGCGCAGTGGGTTAGCCCTGTTGCCTCACGGCGCCGAGGTCCCAGGTTCGATCCCGGCTCCGGGTCACTGTCCGTGTGGAGTTTGCACATTCTCCCCGTGTTTGCGTGGGTTTCGCCCCCACAACCCAAAGATGTGCAGGATAGGTGGATTGGCCACGCTAAATTGCCCCTTAATTGGAAGAAATTAATTGGGTACTCTAAATTTAAAAAATACAAAAAAATTTTTTTAAAAATTAAATAAACAAAATAAAATAAAATAAACAAACACAGTCATCGTCCCCCTCCCCCGGGTTGCTGCTGCTACTATCCCAGTACCCTATTGTTGAGCCAGAAAGTCGAGGAAAGGTTGCCACCGCCTGAAGAACCCTTGTACCGATCCTCTCAGGGCGAATTTGACCTTCTCTAGCTTAATAAAACCCGCCATGTCATTGATCCAGGTCTCCACGCTTGGGGGCCTCGCATCCTTCCATTGTAGCAAGATCCTTCGCCGGGCTACTAGGGACGCAAAGGCCAGCACACCGGCCTCTTTTGCCTCCTGCACTCCCGGCTCCACCCCAACCCCAAAAATCGCGAGTCCCCATCCTGGCTTGACCCTGGATCCCACCACCCTTGACACCGTCCTCGCCACCCCCTTCCAGAACTCCTCCAGTGCCGGACATGCCCAGAACATATGGGCATAGTTCGCTGGACTCCCCGAGCACCTGACACACCTCTCTTCATCCCCAAAGAACCTACTCATCCTCGTCCCAGTCATATGGGCCCGGTGCAGCACCTTGAATTGGATGAGGCTAAGCCGCGCACACGAGGAGGAAGAATTAACCCTTTCCAGGGCATCAGCCCATGTCCCGTCTTCGATCTGTTCCCCCAGTTCCCCCTCCCACTTAGTTTTCAGCTCCTCTACTGACGCCTCCTCCACCTCCTGCATAACCTTGTAGATATCGGATATCTTCCCCTCTCCGACCCAGACCCCTGAAAGCACCCTGTCCCTCACCCCCCTCGCGGGAAGCGCAGGGAATCCCTCCACCTGCCGTCTAGCAAATGCCTTTACCTGCAGATACCTGAACATGTTCCCCGGGGGGAGCCCAAATTTCTCCTCCAACTCCCCCAGGCTCGCAAACCTCCAGTCGATAAACAGGTCCCTCAGCTGTCTGATGCCCGCTCTGTGCCAACCCTAAAATCCCCCATCTATGTTCCCCGGGACAAACCTATGGTTCCCCCAGTAACGGAGCCTCCATCGAGCCCCCCACTTCTCCCCTATGTCGCCTCCACTGCCCCCAAATCTTGAGGGTAGCCGCCACCACCGGACTCGTGGTATACCTCGTGGGAGGGAGCGGACACGGTGCCGTTACCAGGGCCCCCAGGCTTGTATCCCCACAGGACGCACTCTCCATCTGTTTCCATGCTGCCCCCTCCCCCTCCATCACCCACTTGCGGACCATCGACACATTTGCCGCCCAGTAGTACCCTGAGAGATTGGGCAACGACAGCGCCCCCCCCCCCCCCCCCCCCCATCTCTACCCTGCTCCAAGAAGACCCTCTTCACCCTCGAGGTGCCATGAGCCCAAACAAAGCTCATGATGCTGCTGGTCACCCTTCTAAAAAAGGCCCTCGGGATAAAGATGGGCAAACACTGGAAGAGGAACAAGAACCTCGGGAGAACCGTCATTTTGACGGACTGCACTCTACCCGCCAACGAAAGCGGCACCATGTCCCACCTTTTAAATTCCTCCTCCATCTGCTCCACCAGTCTGGTGAAGTTAAGCTTATGGAGAGTCCCCCAACTCCTGGCCACCTGCACCCCCAGGTATCTGAAACTCTTCACTGCCCTCCTAAACGGGAGCCTCCCAATTCCCTCCTCTTGATCTCCCGGGTGCACTACAAATACCTCGCTCTTTCCTAAATTTAGCTTATAGCCCGAGAAGCCCCCAAATTCCGCTAACAGCTCCATCACCCCCGGCATTCCCCCCTCTGGATCCGCCACATACAACAGCAGGTCGTCCGTATACAGCGATACCTGGTGTTCTTCCCCACCCCGCACCAGACCCCTCCATCTCCCTGACTCCCTCAATGCCATAGCCAAAGGTTCAATCGCCAGTGCAAAGAGCAAGGGGGACAGGGGGCACCCCTGCCTGGTCCCACGATAGAGCCTAAAGTACTCCGATCTCCTTCCATTTGTAACTACACTCGCCATCGGAGCCGCGTAGAGCAGCCTCACCCATTTGATGAATCCCTCCCCAAATCCAAACCGCTCCAGCACCTCCCACAGGTACCCCCACTCAACTCTATCAAACGCTTTCTCTGCGTCCAGCGCCACCACTATCTCCGCCTCCCCTTCCACTGCCGGCATCATGATAACATTTAGCAGTCTCCGCACATTCGTGTTGAGCTGCCGCCCCTTGACAAATCCTGTCTGATCTTCGTGTATCACCTCTGGCACACAATCCTCTATCCTGGTGGCCAGGATCTTCGCCAGCAACTTAGCGTCTACATTGAGGAGCGAGATAGGCCTGTATGATCCACACTGCAAGGGGTCCTTATCCCGCTTTAGGATCAAAGAGATCAGTGCCCGCGACATCGTCGGGGGCAAAGCCCCCCCTCCCATGCCTCATTGAAAGCTCGCACCAGCAGGGGGCCCACCAGGTCCGCATACTTTAAGTAAAATTCCACCGGGAACCCGTCCGGCCCCGGGGCCTTACCTGACTGCATTTGTCCAATCCCCCTGACTAGCTCCTCCAGCTCTATCGGCGCCCCCAGCCCCTCTACCAGCCCCTCTTGAACCCTTGGGAAACACAGCCTGTTCATGAAGCTCTCCATCCCCTCTCTCCCCATCGGAGGTTCCGACCGGTACAGTTCCTCGTAGAAGTCCCTAAAGACCCCATTTACTTCTGTCCCCTTCTGCACTATATTTCCACCCCCATCCTTCACTCCACCAATTTCCCTAGCCGCATCTCGCCTACGGAGCTGATGCGCCAACATCCTGCTCACCTTCTCCCCATACTCATATACCGTGCCCTGCGCCCTCCTCCACTGTGTCTCCGCCTTTCTGGTGGTCAACAAGTCAAATTTGGCCTGCAAACTGCGCCGTTCCCCCAGCAACCCTTCCTCCGGTGCCTCCGCATATCTCCTGTCCACATCCAGGAGCTCCCCCACCAGTCTCTCCCTCTCCTTCCTCTCCCTCCTTTCCCTGTGGGCCCAGATGGAGATCAGCTCCCCCCGGATCACTGCTTTCAGAGCCTCCCAGACCATCCCCACCCGGACCTCCCCCGTATCATTGGTATCCAGATACCCCTCAATACTTCTCTGAACCCTCCTACACACCTCATCCACCAGCATCCCCACATCCAGGCGCCAGAGCGGGCGCTGGTCACGCGCCTCCCCCATCTCCAATCAACCCAGTGCGGAGCATGGTCTGAAATCGCTATGGCCGAATACTCGGCATCCTGCACCCTCTGAATCAAAGCCCTGCTCAGGACGAAAAAGTCTATTCGTGAATAAACCCTATGGACATGAGAGAAAAAGGAATACTCCCGCGCTCTCGGTCTCCCAAACCTCTAGGGATCCACCCCTCCCACCTGGTCCATGTATCCCCTCAGTACTTTGGCCGCCGCCGGTCTCCTACCCGTCCTTGAACTGGACCGGTCCAGTGTGGGATCCAGCACTGTGTTGAAATCTCCCCCCATAACCTCCAAGTCCGGGATGCGGCCCAACAAGCGCCTCATGAAGCCAGCATCATCCCAATTCGGTGCATATACATTAACCAGCACCACCTTCTCTCCCTGCAGCCTACCCTTCACCATGATATATCTGCCCTCCTTGTCCGACACCACCTCAGCCGCCTCGAACGCCACCCTCTTCCCCACCAGAATCGCCACCCCCCGGTTCTTCGCATCCAATCCTGAGTGAAAAACCTGCCCCACCCACCCCTTCCTCAGACGAACCTGGTCCGCCACCTTCAAGTGGGTCTCCTGGAGCATGGCCACGTCCGTCTTCAACCCCCTCAGATGAGAAAATACCTTGGTTCTCTTAACCGGCCCATTCAGCCCCCTCACGTTCCAGGTAATCAGCCGGATCAGAGGGCAACCCGCACCCCTCCCCCGCCGGCCAGCCATAGCTTATCGAATGTTTGCTCCAGGCCAGCATTCCCCGCCCGACCCGTTCCCCATGGCGATAATGCCTCTCCTTTACCCCCCCGGCCCACACCAGCTCCTTCCTGGTCATTCCAGCAGCAACCCCCCCCCCCCCCCCCCCCCCCAGGCTAGGACCCCTCCTAGCCGCGACGCACCCTCCAAAGTACTTCCGTGAGTCAGCTGACTTCTGCTAACCACGGCAGCTTCCGCCAAAGCCCATCCCCTCCCGGCCCACACCTTCTTGGTACCGCTTCAGCGCGGGAAAGAAGACCAGTAGAGGCCCCGCCCCCACTGCCAGCTCCACTCCCCCTGCCCCGCAGCGCGGGAAACCAGAGGAAAGCCCGCGCTTTCACACTGCCACACCCCACCCTTCTGACGCAGTTCCCCAAAATCCAGTTTCACCCCAACCCCCAGCCCCGTACAGAAGAGAACATATAAAACACAATCCCCCAACATTCCCCACCTAACCCACAACCATACCCAACAGACAAACCCACCCGTAAACAGAGCAAAAAGAAAACCAGCATACAAAACACACATGTCAAAGTTGAAAAAATAGCAACAGCGAAAACAGCAACGGCCATAGTGTGTCCCCAGACCCTAGTTCGAGTCCAGCTTCTCCGCCTGTACAAAGGCCCACACCTCCTCCGGGGACTCGAAGTAGTGGTGCCGGTCCTTGTATGTCACCCATAGGCGCGCAGGCTGCAGCATTCCAAACCTGACCTGCTTGGCATGAAGCACTGCCTTCGTCCGGTTGAACCCGGCTCGCCGCTTAGCCACCTCCGCACTCCAGTCCTGGTAGATTCTCACTACCGAATTCTCCCACTTGCTGCTCCTCTCTTTCTTGGCCCAGCGCAGCACACACTCTCGGTCACTGAATCGATGGAACTGCACCAGCACCGCCCTTGGGGGCTCATTTGCCTTGGGCCTCCTGGCCATCACTCTGTGAGCTCCCTCAAGCTCCAGGGGCAAATGGAAGGACTCCGCTCCCATCAACAAGCTCAGCTTTGTGGTCACATAGGCCGGGAGATCCGACCCCTCCAGCCCCTCCGCCAGGCCCATGATCCTCAAATTCTTTTGCCTCGTGCGAACGTCCAGCTCCTCCAAGCCGTCTTGCCACTTTTTGTGAAGTGCCTCGTGCAACTCTACTTTCCCCACGGCCTCCACCTCCCTTTCAACGGCCTGCTGCTGCAACTCCCGAATAGACACCTCCTGGGCTGCCTGGGTCCCAAGCACCTTGTTGGTAGTTGCATTCATGGAGTTCAGCAACTCAGCCTTCAGCTCCGCAAAACAGCACAGAAGAGAGGCCTGCTGCTCCTGCGCCCACTTCCACCAGTCCTCGGGTGTCCCGCTGGCCGCCATTTTGTCCTTCTTCCCCAGCTTTTCTTGGGGAGCTACTGCAGCTTTTTCCTTCGTCCCACTCCGGGTGAGCACCATAAATTATGGGAAAAGCTCCTCTAGACACCTTCCCCCACCGGGATTAGTTGAAACAGCGCTGTTTGGGGCCCTCAAATCGGCCCAAAAGTCCCTAAATAGCGGGAGCTGCCGAACGTGCGGCTTAGCTCCGCATAGCCGCAACCGGAAGCGCTGCTGCATTTCTTAAAGGTACATTGCTTAAGCATCCATTTGTTAAAAGTACTCTCACATGACACCTTCTAGGACTAAGTCTAGTGGGAGTTTGATGCCGTCTTCTGTGGTGGACAGGTTTGATGGTGCGCGTCCCACCCTCCTATCTTGGTGCCATATTTAAAAGGCACACAACCTGAGGGAGGCTGGAATAGTCGACCATGTCACAACCTCAGACTGAAAGGACGATCCTTTAAAACAAGGATGAGGAGGAATTTCTTCAGCGAGAGGGTGGTGAATCTGTGGAATTCTTTGCTGCAGAAGTGTGTCTTTAAAACAGAGATAGATAAGTTCTTGATTATAAGGGAATCAGGGGGCATGGCGAGAAGGCAAGAGAAAGAAGATGAGAAAAATATCAGCCATGATTGAATGGTGGAGTAGATTCGACAGGCCGAATGGCCTAATTTTGCTTCTATGTCTTATGGTCTTATTTAAAGACTATTCCATTCTAACAATTTTAGTTCTAGAGAAAAACATTGTTGACTGAAGTTTCAAATAAGATATTTAGGTTTAAAACAACTAAATTAATAGAATGCATTTGGTTTGGCTTGGCTCCAATTTGGAAGTACTTCAGATTTGCCCAATAGATGGTACCATGTTGAATTGATAAGGTAATTCTGGTCTATCTCTGTTTGAATATTTATCCTGTGCAATTCCCAGTCCCATATTATAGTAATGGAATGGAAACTATGAAATAAAACTTAGTTTGGTCTCTGTTGAAAAATAGAATTTTTACTGTTCCTTTTGAAGCAACAAAGGAAATTAAGGAAATCCGATTTTAAAAACTGGAGAAAGCTCGTATGCATGATTTAAGAGTGTATAAAGTGCTCCCAATCACCCCTACTTCATGGTAGGGCTTTACGTACACTTATGTATTCCATTTACATTGCAGAGCCACTTTGCAGTATCGGATGCAAAAGCAACCACAGTGTTTATATTGTGGGATGACTTCTTCAACTCGACTCAACTTAAAACATCTGAGCATGTTTAAGCTGTGCAGACATAGTTGTTTCCGAATTATGAGTAGCGACTATTTCACAATGCAAGTACTATTCCCAATGTTTGGAAATAGTTCAGTTAGGCCAAGGATAATTTAACACCTTTGCTCGCTTACCTGGAAACCTCTAAATTCACTTGAGGCAATGTTTTTGCATTGTCTCTAACAATAGGTTGAAATGTTGTTGATGACACTGTTTTAGAGATGTGTATGTGGGGGGCAGCTTTTGATCTGTGTGTGACATGGGGGGGGGGGGGGGGGGATTTGATGGTCTCTGCTGATCTGTGTTCATGCCGGGAGGGAAGGGTGTGGGGAGGCAAGTGTTAATGGAGCTAAAAAACAGAGATTAGTTCTGTATCCAATTCAATAACCTGTGTCAGAAATGTCTCTTCAATTCCTTTATGGACAGTTAAATTCACTCCCAAGAGGCTTGAGGAAGATTTTTTATTCCAAAATACTACCCACATTTTTGCCATAATTTTGTACCCAAACAGAAGGACCGCAAGATGTCAGTTCCTACTTGTCACCTTTTGGAATCCTAATTCACCAGCTGATCAATTTATGAGGAAAAGTATATTTTGCATAAATGAAAACTAATTTCCTGCAGCCTCACTTTGAATGATTGCCTTAAACTCTGCATTGATGACACAAGCGTTAGAGGTAATGATGTATTGTCGTTAAACATTTTAAGACTTGAATCAAAAATCCTTGCATTTTAATCCACTGCGGCAAAGCCAAAGGCCAGGAAAGGAGCATTTCTGAAACATGGGTCTGTGCCTGTAAGCGAAACACCATTGTCTTTCTAAGTAACCTCATCAACGTGAAAATGTCTTTTTTGAGGTCACCATTTGTGTCCTCTTTAGTTTCAAATTTGTGAATTCTCTTAAAATTATTGAACTTTAAAAAAAAACAGATAGCATTTAATGGGAGTGCCTGTAGGTCAAAGGGTAAGAAAAAACCTTGTGTCATTTCTGGTTATGGCCATAACTCCACTTTCCTGCCTGCCCTCTATAACCTTCGACTCCCATGTAGATCAAAAATCTGTCTAACTCAGCTTTGGATATATTTAATTACCCAACCTTCATTGCTGTCTGAAATAGAGAATTCCAAAGATCACCGACCTCCTGATAGATGAAATTCCTCCTCAACTCCGTCTTGAATAATAGATTCTAGCATATTCCCTATGACTGATGTTAGGCTAACTGGCCTGTAGTTTCCTCTTCTCTCGTCTTTGCTTGAATAGTGCTATTACATCCACTGGGACCTTCAGAGAATCTAGGCAGGGAATTTTGGAACTTTAAAGTCAATGCAGCCATTATCTCTGCCGCCACTTTCTTTTTAAGAACCTCAGAGTTAAGTTAGAACCATAGAGTTCCTACAGTACAAAAGGAAGCCATTCGGCCTATTGAATCTGCCCTGATGTTCTGAAAGAGCACTCTGTCTACGCCCACTCGTCTTCCCTAGCCCCATAACCCTCACATCCTTGGACCCTAAGGGGCAATTTATCATGGCCAATCCACCTAACCTGCATATCTTTGGACTGTGGGAGGAAACCGGACCACCCGGAGGAAACCCACGCAGACACAGAGAGAATGTGCAAACTCTACAGAGACAGTCACCCAAGGCTGGAATTTAACCTGGTTCCCTGGCACTGTGAGGCAGCAATTCTAACCACTGTGCCACTATACCGCTCCAAAATTAGTTTTCATAGTATTTTTTCTCTAGCGATTGTGAATGTTCTCAGTTTCTCTTTCCCTTTTCTGCTTTAAATTTTTTCTATTATTTGAAGACCGATTGTTACTTGAAAACAACAGGCGCGACCTATCGGCCATGTCATACTTGAACGGGAGCACACTGCGGTTGATAGATGCCAGTCAAAGCCGCCTGCGGGCTTCCTGGCAGCCACTACACCTGCCAAGATGCCTGCATGGCATGGCCAAACCAGCAGGAGCAATGCTAGGGTGGCAGTGCAAGTGTGTTTGGGTGTCAGGGTATAACTGCCAAGGGTCAGGGTCAAAGGAGGGTGGAGGGAGGGAGGTGGTGAGGGTGGGGGGACTGCAGGGTAGGTAAGAAGGGGCTTCTGGGAGGTTGGGGGTCAACGGGTCCCCCAGGGACCCCATAGCGGGGTGTTCTTACTTTAGAGGGTTGTGGAGTAATGCCCATGTGTGTATAGGGCATAGGGGGGTGATATTGTCCGTGGGTGTTGAGGGAACCCACAAGCTTAATTGGAGATCTGGGACACCCTTTCAGATGGTGGCCCAATGTCTGAGTTCAGCTCCCCAATGATGAAACAAAATTCGAATGGCAAGATCTTCAGGCCGAGCTGCGCCGGAAAAGCAGTTCGCCGCAGCATAGCGTGGTCAATGAAATCCGGGAGACCCCACTCCCGGGAATTTCCCGGCTTGCAACACCTCGCGAGATTCAACGTACTCTCGCAAGACATTGCAATGAGAATCCCATTTTTTGGCAAATCTGCATTTTAGAGCGAGGCAGTAACCTTTACTCTAGCATGCAGATTCCCAAGGTATCTGAAGCGTTGGGATTCAATCCCGTCACCTCGAGGACCTCGGGTGAGCGCCGTTTGGAATTGGTCCCCTCAAATGGGGGCCAGATGGAACGGCATTCCTGGAATTCTCCAAGTGGCTGGGAAGCCCCCAAATGCATGCCCTTTGGGCTGGGTGGTGCCCTGGCACTGCAAGTGCCATACTGTGTGCCAATCTGGCACTGCCAAGGTGACCTGGTGCTGCTGGCAGGGACATTGCCAGGGTGTCAGGTTTTAATTCAACTTGAAGAGGGAGAAGCTGTCACAATTTTCATCATATTTTGCATCTTGCTTATATATACAATATATATATAAAAGCTAGATGTAAACTAGGATGACAAAACATAATCTCTCTCTCTCTCTCTCTCTGAGTCCCTCAGGTGATCAAAATCAGCCCAGTAAATCACTTTTTAAATACATTTAGAGTGCCTGATTCATTTGTCCAATTAAGGGGCAATTTAGTGTGGCTAATCCACCTACCCTGCACAACTTTGGGTTGTGGGGGGCGAAACCCACGCAAACACGGGGAGAATGTGAAAACTCCACACGGACAGTGACCCAGAGCCAGGATCGAAGGGGCGGCACTAGTAACATGCCTGCAGGCTGAACTGCTTCTGTTTATTTTACAAAATTTTAGCTGTGGGATTTAAGCCAATATCTAAATCAACATTTCAAATCACCATGATAAATTCAAAATTGTCAAATAACCTAGTGTGTGAGGTTCATTTTTTAAATATAAGGCTTTTGAAAGGGTCCAAATAGGCAACATCAGATTGAATCTTGCTCACCCACTGCAATAGTGACTTCCTCAAAAAAAACTCCAAAAATTTGCAAGGCACAGTTTTTGGTTTTTAAAGAAGCCATGTTGCTAATAATAGAGTGATGTAGGATTGTATTGTGGATGTAAAATTATTAGGATAAACCCAGAGACTTCCCCAGGTCCTGCCAGTTAGCTTTCTGGGACGAAGATTAACTTGTTAATACTTAATTCACATTTTTAAACTACTTTACACAAGGAGACTCAGGTTGGAGGGAATGTAATCTTAGCCAACCACTCAACTAAAATAATATACTTTTGTTGATGACCCCACCATCTGAGTTATACACATGGTCTACAAAACCAGCTTAAATGTATTTCATGTAACAATAATAAGAATATTCGCTTATTGTCACAAGTAGGCTTCAATTAAGTTACTGTGAAAAGCCCCTAGTCGCCACATTCCGGCGCCTGTTCTGGGAGGCCGGTACAGGAATTGAACCCACACTGCTGCCTTGTTCTGCATTACAAGCCAGCTGGTTAGCCTATTGTGCTAAACCAGCCAAAGATATCCAAAAGGTTTCATGGGGAAGACTGGACATCAAACAGGTGCTTGAAGAAAAGTTAGGGCAGATGACTAAAATTGGAGAAGACTTAACATTGGTCCATAGCTATAATGAGTGCCAAATTAAAATTGTCTCTCCTATCTTGCTGCCTCATCAAAGTTCTACAAGACTGTAAAGGGTTTCCTAAAAAGATGGGCAGAATCCTCTGTTTCGCCGGCAGCGCACTCATGCCCGTGGATTTCCCCATGGAGGTGCCCACAATGGGAAACCCCATTGGCTGGCTGCCGGGATGGAGGATCCCGCTGCTGGCCCAGTGTATTTAAAATTCATGTCCCAGAGAAAGGGGAGGCAGGTGGAGTATTGCAGGGCAACTGAGTAGACATGTGGGGCTGGATTCTCCGTTGCCCGATGCCTATATCGTATCGCGTCATTATGTTGCACGTCGTAGCAAAGGAGTTGGCGCGACGTTGGCCGGCACTCCTGCAATGCTCCGCCCCCGATGTACCGAAATCCTGACTGCGCGGGACACATGTGGGCTCAGCGGTTGGTAACCCGGCATGGTGGCTGCCGACTGTGTCCAGCGGCGCCACACTCGGCCACGATCCATGCCGCTGACCAGGGAGCTTCCGCAAGGGCTGGGGAGACTGGTGGGGGGGGTAGCCAGGAGGCGGCCTGTGGGGTCGCAGATGGCGGGTCGGATCAGCGCAAGGCCGGTGCCATATTGTATGGCGAGACCCCTGTAGATCATCAGCCGTGTGCACGCGTGGCCAGAGACTTGGCAATTCTCCAGCCGTTTTCGGTGCGGAAGCCAGGAGTTTCACCAGGCACCACTGCTAGCCTCTCACTGGTACCGGAATTGATGAGGGGGTCATGCCGATTCTTTTCATGTAAACCTCCCGCAAGTTCTCCGTTCGAGCCGGCACTTAGCCGCTGAAACGGATAATCCAGCCCATGCTTTATTTTGAGTGCAGTTGATATGGTGCAGTTAATGAACAGGGCATTGGAGATAATAGTCATGGAATAGACTTTTGTATCATTCTCTGTCCTCCATGGCATTTTAGCCTTTTATCTTTCCATTCTCACCTGTCCAGGATTGTACTTGAATTTCCAAAAAGCATTTGATAAGGTGCCACATCAAATGTTCACACACAAAATCAGAATTCATGGATAGAGAATTGGTCAGTTAATGGGAAGTAGAGTAGGAATAAATAGGTCATTTTCAGGTTGGCAAGCTGAACTATGGGGTGCTGCAAGGATCAGTGCTGGGGCCTTAACTATTTACAATCTATGTCAATGCCTTGGAGGAAGGGACTGACCTGGTATTAAGTTTGCTGAAGTTGGGGGTAGATTAAGTTGTGAAGAGGATGTAAACAGTATGCAAAGGGATATTGATAGGTTAAGTGAGTGTGCAAAATTTGGCAGATGGAGTCTGATGTGGGAAAATGTGACCATGTCCACTTCAGCTGGAAGAATAGGAAAAACTTGTACAAACGGAGATTGGATTGCAGAACTCTGAGTGTCCTCATACACGAATCACAAAATTAATATGCAGATTCAGCAAATGATTGAGAAGGCAAATGAAATGTTGTTTATTGCAAGTGGAAATGGAATGTTAAAGTAGGGGAGCTTTGCTGCAGATGTACAGGCCATTGGTGGGACCACAACTGGAGTACTGTGCACAGTTTTGATCTGCTTACTTAAGAAAGGATATTGTATTAGACGCAGCTCAAAGAAGGTTTGTTTGACTGATTCTCGGGATGAAGGGTTTGTCTTATGAGGAAAGATTGGATGGGGGGCCTGTATCCGTTGGAGTGTAGAAGAATGAGTGGTGATATTAAAGCATGCAAGACCTTGAGGGGGCTTGACAGGATGGATGCTGAGAGGATGCACCTTGTGGGAGAGACTAGAAATAGGCCACACTATTTGGAAAAATAAGGACTCATCCATTTTTTAAAAATAATATATTTTTTAGAGTATCCAATTATTTCTTTTTCCAATTAAGGGGCAATTTAGTGTGGCCATTCCATTTAACCTGCACATCTTTGAGTTGTGGGGGTGAAACCCACGCAGACGTGGGGAGAATGTGCAAACGCCACATGGACAGTGACCCAGGGTCGGTATTTGAACCTGGGTCCTCAGCGCTGTAGGCTACAGAGGATTCATCTGTTTGAGACTGAGATGAGAACTTTTTTTTTTCTCAGAGGGTGTTATTCTGTGGAGTTCTCTTCCTCAAATAGTGGGGTGGAGGCAAGGCCATTGAACATTTTTAAGGCTGAGCTAGATTCTTGATTGACAAGGAAATCAAAGGTTATAGGGGTAGACAAGAAAGAAGAGTTGAGGCTACAATCAGATCAGCCATGATCTTGTCAAATGGTGGAGCAGGCTCCGGAGCTGAATGGATTACTCTTAATTGGTAGGTTGATATGCAAACTATGCAGTCGCCATAGTCTCAGATGACCAGAGGCAGCCTTCCCCTTAAGCGGGGTGAGCTGACTGGCAGTGATTTAACCTGATGATTGCCATACCTCAGGTGAGGGGCAAGTTGAGAAGGCGGAGCCGTCATGAATGTTGATATGGATGTTGGAATGATCCTAAACCAAAAGATAAATTGCTGGAAAATCTCGGCAGGTCTGGCAGCATCTGTAAGGAGAGAAAAGGCTAACGTTTTGAGGTTTCAGATTCCAACATCCGTAATAATTTGGTTTTATTAATATGATCCTACGTCTGTCATGTGAGCGTACCTTTAAGAAATGGGTATTTTTTAATAGAATAACTGTAGTGGGTGTACCTTTAAGAAATGGTTGTTTATTACTGCAGTGATGTCAGTGATGTGGGTGGAGCTGGGCTGTCTGTCAGCTTTTAGTTTCACTTTGAGGGAAGCTTGGGTGTGTCTGTGTGTTTTTCATTTTGTTTCAGTGTTAGAGCTGCAGTCAGCCACAGAATGTGTAATGTTGTTCTCTCCGCCATGTAAAGACTATCTCTTGATCATTTAGTCAATTCAGAATTATAACTGTTCTCAGTAGTGAATTTAAACCTGATGTGCTTCTGTTAAAAGTTTTTTTAAAGCCATATGGATGTTGAAAGGAAAGTAAGGATTACTTAATGTTGTATTCTTTGGGAGTTGTATTTAAATGAATGGTTGCTAAGATGTTCACTATGTTTTAAAAAGGTTAACTTGAGTTCATAGAATAAACATTATTTTGCTTTAAAAAATACTTTTCCATTTCTGCTGTACCACACCTGTAGAGTGGGCCGTGTGCTCCCCATACCACAATTTATTAAAAGTTGTGGGTCAGGTGAACTCCATGATACACTTTGGGGTTCTCTAAACCCTGGCCCATAACGCATCTCCTATAATGTGCCTATAGTGGTCAGTTTTGTTATTTCCCCTTTTGACTCTCATGTTCTAAATTCACTTTTTAAAAATCCACACAAGCAGGTGAATATGACATGGGTCTGTAGTAGCTGCTGGCTGGTTAGTTAAAAAGATGAGTGTCGGTCAGGTGGAGAAAGAGGTGGGCGATATTACGGGTGTGGAATATATGGTCTTGGCAATTAGATATCCACAGTTACCTATCAAATGATTTGAAAGGGGACAACGGGGTAATATGCTAATGCTATGGTAGTAATCACGCAGATGATCATTTAAAAAAAAAAAAATCCTTTCTTGGGTTTCTTCTGGGCAAAGCCAGCATTTGTGTTGCACCTTTGATTGCCCTTGAAAAAGGTGGGATGAGCTGCCTTGTTAAACCTTGGTTGGTGTTGGTCCATCCATAGTGCTGTTTGGGAGGGATTTCCAGATTTTGGTCAGAGCAACAGTGGAGAAATGGCGATTATAGTTTCAGGTCAGCATCATAGAATTTACAGTGCAGAAGGAGGCCATTCAACCCATTGAGTCTGCACCAGCCCTTGGAAGGAAAGAGCACCCTACCTAAGCCCACGCCTCCACCCTATCCCCAGTAACCCCACCTAACTTTTTGGACAAGGGCAATTTAGCCAATCCACCTAACCTGCACACAATTGGAATGTGGGAGGAAACCGGAGCGCCCAGAGGAGACCCACGCAGACATGGGGAGTAAATGCAAACGCCACACAGACAGTTACCTGAGTCCGGAATTGAACCTGGGACCATGGAGCTGTGACGCAGCAGTGCTAACCACTGTGTCACCGTGCCCCCACTTAAATCTTTCTCACGCATGTTTCATTCTTATCATCATCTGATCAGGAAACCACAACAGAGCAAAGGTGGTCAGGTTGTGTGGTTCAAATGTCTGATGGTGTATGATGAAGCGGGGAACTTGCAGGTGGTGGCATTAAAGCGTCTGTTCTGCTATTCCTTCTAGGTGGTAAAGGCTCCGGCTTAGAGGGTGCAACACATGGACCATAGTTAGCCAAGAATCAGGGGAAAGTAGCCAAGGCGTGAGAGGGAGGGATAGACCCGGAGGAGGGGATGCCGGGGGGGGGGACGGGACAACGACACCTAAACCTAAGAGAAAAGAAAAGCGAGCCACAGGAGAAGGGAAGGGAGGAAGGTGGGGGGTGTGGAGGGGGGGGGGGGGGGGGGGGGGGGGGGGGGAAGAGGGAGAAGACCAGGAACAATAGAGGAGAACCAGACAGTGGGAGGAGGCGAGGGAATGATAGCCGGAAGGAGAGCACAGGAAACAACAACAAACTTGGCAAACACAGGAATAGAGAGCAAGGAAAATACGGCAAAAGATGGGACAAACGGCCGAAGTGGAGGTGAACGCGCGACGACAACGGCAGCGAAAACTGTCCGGGAGCAGCAAGTAACAACACCAACACCAGATCCATTCTCGGATTGCCCTCTCTGTATTGGGCATAATGACTGTAATTGTTTCTCTGGCACCCAAATGTATATGCACCTCCCCAGTTCTCCCCACCCACCCCCTCCCCCACAAACAGGTGCCTACTTATTTGTTAAACATAATATTGCAAACTGTACAGAGTTGCTGTTATTGATCAAGTGCACATTATCCTACCAGTTTATTTTTTTTCCTCTTCTCTATATATATATATATATATATATGTATATATTTTAATCTGTGTACGTAACTATAAATATACTATGTTCAAAAACCCAATAAAAAGCATTTATAACAAAAATAGTTGCCATAGTTTAGAGTGGCCTGAGATTACCTTTGAAGGTGATTGGAATAATGCTTTTAAAATCAGCTGACAGGATTAGTGTGAATTGGGCTAAGGGCTAAACACCTGCTGTTTTGATAGGGGGTTGAGAACAAGTGAATAATATAGTTGGCATGTGTCCAATGTGGGCTGAGGGAAGATAAAAGTAAATTTACAAGGTGTTGTGGGCCCAGGTTTGGTATAGGAAATCCAGGTGGGAGAGAGGGGGTTGCTCATAAGGTTGAGACAGCTCATAAGAATCCATAGAATCCCTACAATGCAGAAGGAGGCCATTCAGCCCATCAATTCTGTACTGACACCCGGAAAGAGCGCGCTAACCAGGCATAATCTCCCGCCCGATCGCTGTAATCCTGCACATTGATCATGGCCAATCCTTCGAATCTGCACATCTTTGGATATCCTCAGTTTTATTGCAAATCTGTATTATGCTTGATGTCAGAGATGACAATGCAAGAGTCACAAGTTGGGTGGTGGGGGGGATGGGCTGACAGTTAAAGAAGGCAGTTGCTGTTGTAGTTTTGTTGTCGCCTTTGATTTTGTCAAGATTGTGAAGTTCACCGTCATAAAAGTTTGTTTGAAATGACAAATATAAAATTTTTGCAATCGGTGACCGAGAAAAACAAATGCTATTGGTTTGTACTGCATTGCCCACTGGATGAACAATCAGGGGCCTGGCCGAGCCATATCCCTCACGATATCATAAGCTGGGGCTTCCGGTGTGCACCATGGAGTAAGTGGTCACACAAAAGGCAGCTCCTGCCCAAGGTTACAGAAAAGAGCTCTTTTTAAAACAATACGGGTGGAATTTTGATGAAAAGGCGTAGGTGAATATTGGAGGAGTACTTTCCCACAGGAATGGTATGTTTCTTGGTTACCAGACCCGCAGAAACAGTGGAAGATTTGGCTGAAGCTACAGCAGAGACAAAAGCCTCTTCCAGCATGCAGGCGGGGGAAGGGCGAGCTTAAAGGCCTCAAGCTGACTTGAGGGCCTTTATGAAAGCTGAATTCTAGCAGCAGAGGGAACAGCTGTGAAAAGATCTCACCAAGGCCATTGAAGAAGCGGTGACGGCTGACTTCCGGTGACGGCGGGTGGGAGGCAGCCGCGTGTTGGAGGGCTCCCTTTCGGGAACGGCTCCCATTCGAGGATTGACGCCCAGTCCTAGGGGCAGGGAAGGCGGTGAAGGCCAGGAGAAAGTACAGGGAAGGGATATGTCGAGGTCCAGTAAGAAAACGGCTGTGAAAACAGCTGAAAATTCGTCGGGGAGTGGAAACGTCACCGCGGGGTCACCAAGGAAAATGGAGGCTGGAGCACCAGGGGAGGCCGCATTGCTTACGGCTGAAGAAATAACTAAGGTAATGGCTGCGGAATTCGAAAGGCAGTTTACAAAATACATGGAGACAATGAGGAAGGAGATGAGGGAGGTTTTGAGTGTGCTGGTGGAGGAGGCGATTTCCCCGGTGACGACAGTGGTGGTGAGTGCAGTGGCAGAGGTGCGGGAGCAAGGGGAGGCGCTGAAGGAAGCGGAGGAAACATTATTGCAGCACGGTGATCAACTTACGTCGATGGGGAAGGAGATGCAGAAGGTGATGGAGATTAATATGGATCTGCGAGGAAAAATGGAAGACTTGGAAAACAGGTCCAGGCAACAGAATTTGAGGATTGTGGGGCTGCCCGAAGGAGTTGAAGGGCCGATACCGACTGAGTATTTTGCCGCAATGCTGGCAAAACTATTGGGGGAGGGGGAGGATCCCTCCCGGTATGAACTGGATCGGGCTCATCGGTCGTGGAGGCCTGTACCAAAGGCGAGTGAGCCGCCAAGGGTAGTGACTCTGTGCTTCCGTAGGTACAGTGTGAAGGAGAAGGTCCTGTGCTCGGCCAAGCAGAGGCTGGTGGTGCAGTGGGCTGGAGCTGGTATACGTGTATACCAGGACTTTACGGTGGAGCTGGCGAGGAGGCGGGCTGCTTTCAACCGGGTGAAGAGGGCACTGTACATTAGCAAGGTGCAGTGCAACATTGTATATCCAGCGAAGCCACGGTGGATCCCTTCCAGACTTACAAGCTCAAGGACTTTTATTTTGGAACGGCGGAGGCAGCGGAGGAGTTTGCGAAGGCAGAAGGACTGTGGCAGAATTGAGAAATGACCATGTGCCGATGTAACCTCGTGACTGTATTTTCTTTTTTTTTGTTTGTTTGTTTCACTGCGTACGGGTGTATGGGCTAAAGGAGCTGGTGTTGTATATATTTGGACAAGGGAAGTGATGGGACTTTCACTCGAAGTGAGGGCTCTTTGGGGTGTAGGTGGATATGTGGGGTTTGTGCGCTAAAAGGGGGATTTTTGGGCTTTCCTAGGGTCGGGCAAGGGACCCGGGCGGGGGCCTCCACGCTGTGAACGGGAGTACGGTGGGGGGAGGGGCTGCGGCCATCGGAGCCAGGCAGAACAGGGTCCGAGTGGTCTAGCTGGGGTGGAAAGTTGGAGGGGAAGGAGTCGAGGTTGGGGGAAGGAGTTTTACAAGAGGCAGTGGACGGGAGGAGTTGGGAAGGAGTGTTGGGGGCGGGGGGGGGGGGCGTTTACAACTCTTGGGTATCATGTACGGCACTCTTTCAGAGGTTGGACGGCGTTGAGTGTGTGTGTGGGGGTGGGGGGGGGGGGGGGGGGGGGGGGGAGGAGGAGGAGAGAGAGGACTCTATGGTGACTGAGCGGTCCCGGACTCCTTTTTTATTTTTCTCCTTTGCTTTTTGTTTCCACCGTGGGAGGGTTTGTTTTATTGGATGCAAATATTGACAGGTGGGCTGTTGTTTGGGGTGGTGGGAGGATGGGATCTTTGTTATTGTTAAGGGGATTGGTTTTGTATTTGTTACCATTTACTGTTTGTGGGTGGGGTGTAAATTTTGGAGGAAAATGCAAAAATGGAGAATAAAAACACAAAACAAAAATATCATAAGCTGAAACCTTGAAGTCAGCCTTCAATTCAAAGGCAGGTGAATGATCTTAAATGCTTTTAAACACTTGAAACATTTTTAAAAACCATTATAAACATCACAGTAAGGGCAAAGGGGAGAGAGACTGAGAGGGAGAAAGAGAAACTGGGTTCCTTTGAGATATCCGGTGGAGTCATACAGGGTTGCATTTTAGCACAAGCACTCTTTGACATAATCTTCTCTTGCTGCTGTCACATACATCAGGTCGCCTAAATAAGGTGTCTACTTGCATACTAGAACTAACAGAAAATTATTCAACTTTTCTCACCATGAGATCAAAGACAAAGGAGGACCAGGTCCTTAGAATTGCTCTACGCTCACGCCACACTAGCACTCTCTGCTGAGGGTCATCTTAAGTGGCAAATGGACAGACTCTTTCACACATGTGAAGAATTGGGTTGACTATCAGCATCAGGAAGGCCAATATCATGGTCCTAATAATAATAATCATTATTATTGTCACAAGGCAGTTTACATTAACACTGTAATGAAGTTACTGTGAAAATCCCCTAGACATGACCATACTGGCATCTACCAGCATTGACCCTGGAGATTGTTGATAGCTTCACATATCTAGATTCTGCACTCACCAGCAATCCGCCACTTGATGCTGAAATAAACATCTGCATCACAAAAACTGTAGCTGCTAGTCCAAGCTGAATAAGAATGTGGAATAGTAGCAACCTGACTGAAAGTACCAAACTGGGGGCAGCACGGTGGCCTAGTGGTTAGCACAGCTGCCTCACCGTGCTGAGGTCCCAGGTTAGATCCCGGCTCTGGGTCACTGTCCGTGTGGAGTTTGCACATTCTCCCCGTGTCTGCATGGGTTTCACCCCCACAGCCCAAAAATGTGCAGAGTAGGTAGATTGGCCACACTAAATTGCCCCTTAATTGGAAAAAATAATTGGGTAATCTAAATTTATTTTAAAAAAGTACCAAACTGCAAATCTAGCAAGGTGCCCTCAGTGTACGCCTCTACAGCAGAGAGGTCTGGACAACATGTTATATGGTGTAATGGTAATGTCAGTGGATTAGTAATCCAAAGCCCCAGGTGAAAAAATAAAAATTACTTATTGTCACAAGTAGGCTTCAAATTAAGTTACTGTGAAAAGCCCCTAGTCGCCACATTCCAGCTCCTGTTCGGGGAGGCTGGTATGGGAATTGAACCCTGCTGCTGGCCTGCCTTTGTCTGCTTTAAAAGCCAGCTATTTAGCCCAGTGTGCTAAACCAGTGAATATTTTGGAGATATTGGTTCAAATCTCACCACAGCAGCTGGTGGAATTTAAGTTCAGTTAATTAATCTGGACTTTAAAAACTAGTCTCGGTAATAGTGACCATGAAACCATAGCCATTTGTTGTATGATCCCATCTGGTTCACTAATGTCCTTTTAGGGAAGGAAATCCGCCATCCTTGCCTAGTCTAGCCTACATCTGAAAGACCTTATAGGAGAGTTGGGGCTTTGGGGTTGTGTCGGGCAGTCGAGAGATCGGGGCGCCATTTAAAAATGGTGTCCCGATCTCTTTTTAAATTTTAAAAAAAATTTAGAGTGCCCAATTATTTTTTTTCTAATTTGGGGCAATTTAGTGTGACCAATCCACCCATCCTGCACATCTTTGGATTGTGGGGGTGATACCCATGCAGAAACGAGGAGAATGAGACAGTGATCCGACCACCGTGCGGCCTTGTCCCAATCTCCTCAGTGCAGGAAACGGGACCAAGTGCGGCCTTGGTGTGGTGTTCCCCACTGAGGTCCCAGATTGCAACCAAGTCCCAAAAGATAACATGATGTTTCTCAGCCCTGCGAGCGATGGGAAACACCTGGCTTGTCACCGGACTCTGTTGCAATTTTCTTAGAACACGCCCACTGTATATGTGCTTCTTATTGCCCGTTATCTTACTGTTGGTGCTTATGTGATCGAACTCATCACTGCTGTGGACACTGACTGTGGACTGATCAGATGGGCCGGTGCTTCCTCAGAAATCTCATCTTCCTCCTGATGCCTGATGGATGATCCGGCTCCTGGGAATTGGTGTGTGCCGATGGGATCTGGCTTGGGAAGGCATACGTGCGATCTGCGTGGCCCTCTCCTCCACTGGATGAACCATCATCGGGTCCATGTGTCCACTCCTGGACCAGGCCATCTCCTTTGCATTCTGACTTTTCTCCTGTAAGGATCAATGAAGACAAACATGAGGCTTTGAACCCGGCATCCGGAGACCAGCCTCATCAATTTGGCAGTGTGCCACAGTGGATGCAATTCCATTAGTGCTTGGATGAGTCATGTCCTTTCATTCATCCTTGTTGAGGGGTATGTACCCAATGTGTCCCTTCTGCTGTATCACCCAGCTGGCATCAATGCCAGCATGAACTGTGTGCTTCTGTCAAACAACTCACCTCCTTGAGCACAGCAGATCAAGGAACCTTTAATTGCACTGTGACTCCTGCCAACCTCTCTTTGTTATGATCAGAGGGTTACCTCTCCCTTGCTGGGTGCAGGGTACCCCCGAACCTTCAATCCTCTGCATCCCCAGGTCCAGGTTGCAGACCTGGGCGTTGTGCCTCCTTGTGAGTCACTCCTCCTGCTCCTCTGGAACATTCTGCCACGGCAGTGATGGAAGCGTGTCGATAAGTAAGGATTCTCATTGCTGTGGCACTACTCAAAACCGATGTGCAATCCCAGTTGTTGGCTGATGGTGTTGGGGTGGTGTGGGGGAGGGAGGGCGTATGAACCGTTTTTGGATATGAGCATCCGAAAATGTCCTGGTGTGTTCTGGAGCTTGGAGGACTCTGCTGGTCTGCTTCCTTGGAGTCTCACATGCCTGCAGTTATGTAGCTGTAAAAGCTACAAGTGAGACACGTTTGGGTGCTCACACTGGGTATGTGGCAGGACATTAAGGATCTACATGTGGATCCTGGGACCAATTCCGGGGATATAAATGCCAATTTCACTTGCTGAATGGTGCTGTACCTGCTGAAGTTGGCCAGATGTGGCCATCTACATGGATGGGCATGGTGGATTTTGTCAACAGTGAATGACTGCTGTGTGCACCCTCTTTATACAATTGCAATAAGCAATTCACAATCTAAACTTTCCTTCAGAAGGCCCGTGATGGCCCGTCTTTTGCAGCATTAGTAACGAGTTGGCCAACTTTTATTCACTTGACAGCGTTCTGATGCCTCCTCCCACACAGCCTTGCAAATCCTTCACCTTCCTTTTTGTCCCAGTAATTGGCATCCAAGTCAGCCCTTTTATCTGGGGCCTGTGTTGTGAAACGTCTACCTCCCCATTCGGGCCTGCCTCGGCCTCTGAACTGTATCCAGAGTCAGCGGACCCAACTCCAACCTCTACCCTCGCCAAATGAAAATTGTGTTTCAGCAGCCACTTTTTTCCCCAACTACAGCTACCAGCCTCGAAGATGAAAATCCAGCCTGCTATGTTTGATAATATTATAGTACATGCCTTTATATATCTGTACTTGTAATGGGGTTGGTTGTAATACTGGGATTTGGTTGCATCACACGCCATCTGCATAGTTGGGTCATTATTGCCAACTGCTCACTAAAAATTCTTATTTGAGTTTTAAAAAAAATTATACAGGATAAATACAGCAAAATAAGTCGATCTGTGAGTAATTAAATCATCATGGAGATGTTCCCTTTCTAATCTGCTTTTTGTACAGCGTTGGCCCATGCAAACTCACACATGGGTTGGATTATTATTGGAACCCAGGGGCAGGAGTAAGCCATTTAGTCCTTTGAGCTTGTTCTGCCTTCAATGCGATCATGGCTGATCTGTGATCCAGCTGCATTGGAATTTGAAGGACCCTCTTTCTGTGAAGAGGAGTGATACTGTTGTGTAAGTACACTTGATTGCGATTTTTGAATTGGAGGTAGCTGACTAGATTTGCATATTAGAAAATACTTTTAACATGCGAATAAGCAGTTCATGGGGCTTGTGAGAATAAGTAAAATTATTTTGATGCGGTGTCTTTGAAATTTGGCAAATATAAGCCTTGGGGTTTGCAGAAATCTCAAGCCAAAAAGTTGCAGGAATTTATTAATCATATTGGTACTTGTATATCTTGTTTCAATAGTTTTGAGCACCAATTAGAATGAGAAATCTTGATAATGCTATCATTGTATAAGAAATTAGATTAAAGCTGCTGAATTTGAAATGCTGTCTTAAGATGCATCCAGGTATGAATATATCATGCACACAATATTTGTAAATATGCTCTAAGGTATAAGATGCATTATCAGTGGGAAAAGTGGCTTAAAATTATAAGTGGGAGCAGAGTTAAAGTCAATGTGGCAGTAAGTCAGAACCCAAACATATTATGTTGAATCTTGGCAGCAGGAGGATAATTGTTCAGCTGTCACATTCTTGCATTGCAGAAGATGCACGTTTATATATTATTAGCCGTCATAGCCATGGATATCAGTATTCAAAAACAAAATTTTTTTTAATTGAAAGAGGAAGCAAGTTACCTGCTAAGTTATGGTACTTCCAGAATTTTATTATTTTGGCTTATGTTTTGATACATAAGGTCTAGGCGACTGAAGACAGACGAAGCTTTGGAAGAATATCGGGAATGTAGGACCAATCTGAAATGAGGAGTCAAGAGGGCTAAAAGGGGTCATGAAATATCTTTAGCAAACAGGGTTAAGGAAAATCCCAAAACCTTTATTCACATATAAGGAGCAAGAGGGTAACTAGAGGATGAAGGAGGAAAGATATGCGTGGAGTCCGAGAAAATGGGTGAGATTCTTAACGAGTACTTTGCATCGGTATTCACCGAGGAGAGGGAGATGACGGATGTTGAGGTTAGGGATAGATGTTTGATTACTCTAGGTCAAGTCGGCATAAGGAGGGAGGATGTGTTGGGTATTCTAAAAGGCATTATGGTGGACAAGTCCCCAGGTCCGGATGGGATCTATCCCAGGTTTCTGAGGGAAGTGAGAGAGGAAATAGCTGGGGCCTTAACAGATATCTTTGCAACATCCTTGAACACGGGTGAGGTACCAGAGGACTGGAGAGTTGCTAATGTTGTCCCTTGTTTAAGAAGGGTAGCAGGGATAATCCAGGTAATTATAGACTGGTGAGCCTGATGTCAGTGGTAGGGAAGCTGCTGGAGAAGATACCGAGGGATAGGATCTATGCCCATTTGGAATAAAATGGGCTTATCAGTGATGGGCAACATGGTTTTGTGCCAGGGAAGGTTATGTCTTACCAACTTAATAGAATTCTTTGAGGAACTGACAAAGTTGATTGATGAGGGAAGGGCTGTAGATGTCATATACATGGACTTCAGGAAGGCATTTGATAAGTTTCCCCATGGTAGGCTGATGGAGAAAGTGAAGTCTCATGGGGTCCAGGGTGTACTAGCTAGATGGATAAAGAACTGGCTGGGCAACAGGAGAACAGAGAGTAGTAGTGGAAGGGAGTTTCTCAAAATGGAGAACTGTGACCAGTGGTGTTCCACACTGATCCGTGCTGGGACCACTGTTGTTTGTGATATACATAAATGATCTGGAGGAAGGTATAGGTGGTCTGATTAGCAAGTTTGCAGATGACACTAAGATTGGTGGAATAGCAGATAGTGAAGGGGACTGTCAGAGAATATAGCAGAATATAGATATATTGGAGAGTTGGGCGGAGAAATGGCAGATGGAGTTCAATCCGGACAAATGCGAGGTGATGCATTTTGGAAGATCCAATTCAAGAACGAACGATACGGTAAATGAAAAAGTCCTGGGGAAAATTGATGTACAGAGAGATCTGGGTGTTCAGGTCCATTGTACCCTGAAGGTGGCTGTGCAGGTCGATAGAGTGGTCAAGAAGACATAGGGCATGGTATTGAGTACAAGAGTTGGCAGGTCATGCTACAGTTGTATAAGACTTTGGTTCCGCCACATTTGGAATACTGCGTACAGTTCTGGTCACCACATTACCAAAAGGATATGGATGCTTTGGAAAAAGTGCAGAGAAGGTTCACCAGGATGTTTCCTGGTATGGAGTGCGCTAGCTATGAAGAGAGGTTGAGTAGATTAGGATTATTTTCATTAGAAAGACGGAAGTTGAGGGGGGACCTCATTGAGGTCTACAGAATCATGAGAGGTATAGACAGGGTGGATAGCAAGAAGCTTTTTCCCAGAGTGGGGTACTCAATTACTAGGGGTCACGAGTTCAAGGTGAGAGGGGAAAAGGTTCAGGGAGATATACGTGGAAAGTTATTTACGCAGAGGATGGTGGGTGCCTGGAATGCATTGCCGGCGAAGGTGGTAGAGGCGAGCACGATAGCATCATTTAAGATGTATCTTGACAGATACATGAATGGGCAGGGAGCAGAGGGATACAGATCCTTAGGAAATAGGCAACCGTTTTAGATAGAGGATCTGGATCGGCTCAGGCTTGGAGGGCCGAAGGGCCTGTTCCTGTGCTGTAATTTTTCTTTGTTCATTGTTCTTTGATAGCAAAATGACTATGATTTCAATTCTGTAACCATAAGCCGATAAGACATAGGAGCAGAATTAGGCCATTTGGCCAATCGCGTCTGCTCCACCATTCAATCATGGCTGATATTTTCTCATCTCCATTCTCCTGCCTTCTCCCCATCAACCCTGATCCCCTACAGAATAATTGCAAAGCTAAATTAAGGATCATCGTTGTCCTGTGCACTGTTTTACTAGCAGTCACCCCATGCTAATCCGTGTCTATCATGGTTCAGCTGATTTCATGACTAAAACAGCCAGGTTAGGTTTTCTTTTGCTTTTTTAAATCCAGCCAACCTGCATATGTGTGGATTTTCTTTTTGAAATAAAAAAATTTGCTTATGAGATCACTGCATTATTATGACCTTCATATGGAAAGGGGGAGGGCTCTTAAAATCAATGGACCAGGAGAGAAATTACTAAAATCTAGAGAGATAATTCCAGGATTGTTCAGCAGCTTCGCCCGCCCGCCCGCCCGGCGACCAGAAATTCTGCCCGAGCTCAACGGACCTTTACATGGTCCTCATCCGTGGCGATCTTGCGGTGGGGTGTGGATGAAAAATCCAGCCTATAAGTAGTAGAAAATCGGAGATTACGTTTGGAAAGCACAAGGTTAGGTAAAGGAGATTAGAGCCAACAGCTTTGATGTGGGCCTAACACTGGCCCAGACATAATCTGTTCAAGACCTCTTCCTTTGACATTTCTGTAGCTGCATGACTTGGCGTTTGTGGTCACTATGCTAATTGTGATTATAATAGTCTTATTTTCCGAAAAAGCCAGATTGGCAACAAGACTGGTTCTTTGACCTCTGCCTGCGTTACATTCAGGTTCAGGTATCATTGAGCAACATTAACAGTTATCAATGTTTTGCAGTAGCATTTATCTGGAATTAAATCAGTTATCAGAATTGTGATAATGCTGTGTATATGAATTCGGCATTGCTGTTTTTTAATTTTTCATTGCTTTATGTATATTTTGACTTGTGACCTCAGAATATAAAGTTAATTGAGCTCTGTGCATCTCTAAGAGATGCTAAGTTGCACTGATACTGTTTGGATTGTGACAGTCCAAAAATAAAATAATATCAGAAAACTAACATTGCATTTGGAATAAACTAAGGATGAAATAAAAATACACAAACATAAATTAACTTTTTCTGTAAGTTTTGGCAGGCACAATATTGAAAACATGGTTCAGTGTAAACTTCCAAAATTCATCATCTTTAATTTCCCTTTCACGTGGCTGAAGAATCTAATTCGTAAGAATGTAATATGTGGAGCTGCATTTCGACATATGAATTAGGAGCAGGAGTAGGCCATTTGGCCCCTTGAGCCTGATCCGCTATTTGATAATATCGTGGTTGCTCTGATTGTGGATTCAACTCCCTATACCCTTTGTCTTTCCAAGAAAATATTTCTCCTCATCTCTTCTTTAAAAATGAATTTAGAGTACACAATTATTTTTTTCCCCAATTAATGGTCAATTTAGCGTGGCCAATCCACCTATCCTGCAGATCTTTGGGTTGTAGGGTGAGACCCACACAGAGATGGGGAGAATGTGCAAACTCCACGTGGACAGTGACCCGGGGCCGGGATCGAACCTGGGTCCTCAGCGCCGTGAGGCAGCAGTGCTAACCACTGCGCCACTGTGCTGCCCTTTTCCCCTCATCTCTATCTTAAATGGGAGAGCCCTAGTTTTTAACACCCCCCCCCCCCACTCCTCCCCCCCACCCCCCCACCACTCCAGTTCTCATCTCTCCCACAAGGAGAAATATACTTTCAGAATCTACCCTGTCAAAGCCCCCTCAAGATCTGTATATTTCAGTAAGATTGCCTCGTTCTTCTAAATTCCAGCGGATCCAGGCTCAACCTGTTGAACCATCACTTGTAAGATTTTATAAGATCACTCCAGTTCATCCCAGTTGAATGAACATTCTCTGAATTGTTAGTAATTTAAGTATGTCCTTAAATAAGGTGACCCAAAAAGTCAGATTTTGGGTGCATTTAGTGGAGTGTTTCTCAGCAACTGCAGTACCGAGAACGACTCCGCTATCAAACGAGATTCTATTTTTTTCCAGCCTTGATCAGGAATGCCCCACAAGACCACATTGACCTCATTTTTAAATGTCGCCCCAATCTCTTGACCCCCCTCCCTCGGTATCCTCACTGCGGGCTCAGTAGCCCCCCAATGCACCAACTTAACTGTATAAGTACCGCTCGCTAACCGATTGCACCACTGGAGCCACACACACCAACTTTAAAAAAAAAATTTAGTGTACCCAATTAATTTTTTCCAATTAAGGGGCAATTTAGCGTGTTCAATCCACCTACCTTGCTCATCTTTGGGTTGTGGGGGTGAAACCCACGCAAACACGGGGAGAATGTGCAAACTCCACACGGACAGTGACCCAGAGCCGGGATGGAACCTGGGACCTCGGCGTTGTGAGGCTGCAGGGCTAACCCACTGAGCCACCATGCTGCCCTACCTCCCTGTTCTCAAACTTTGTGCCATGGCTTCTTCACATCTGGATCTACCTGCTCTGTTCCCTTAAGGGACCGGTGCACATCCACAACAAGGTTCCTCTGATCCTCGTTACTTACCAGGGACCTACCCTTCATCATGCTTTGTTTGTCCTGCCCAAGTGCATCATGCCGCACTTATCCGGATTGAATTCCATTTGTCATTGATCAGCCCTTCTGACCAACCCATCCATGTCCTCCTGTAATCTAAGGCTGATCTCACTATTTACCACCTTGGCAATGTTCGTATCATCCCCGAATATGCTGATCAATCCTCCTATATTCATATCCTCAAAACTGATCCCGGCAAGACACCACTGGACACAGGCGTCTCGTCAAAAAAAAATCCTCGACCATCACCCTCTATTTCCTGTCACGTAGCTAATTCTGGATCAAATTTGCCAAATTTCCTTGGATCATGTGGACTCTTACCTTCGCTATTAATCTCCCATGTGGGACTTTATCAAAAGTCTTTCTGAAGTCCAAGTAGACTACCTCAAATGCAATGCCCTCATCTACACACCTGATCACTTCTTTGAAAAATTCAATCAGGTTGGTCGGACATGACCTCCCCTTAATAAAACCTGTAGAGGTGTTTGTCTTGGATTGCACTGGTGTCCATCAGCTCTCAAATTCTCCCTGCTTCCGGAGTGAAGTCGTGTCCGCTCTCGCCATGTTTTTAAGCCCCATTGCTCTCACATTTTTCAAAGTGAAGCTGCTCCCTCGCTGCCTTCTGAGGCCCCACTGCTCTTGTTGTTATTGTGTCTTCTATCAAATCTTGTGTGTAGCTAAAAAATACAAGATAAATTATTTTCAGTATCATAATTGGGGCAGCAGGGTAGCATGGTGGTTAGCATAAATGCTTCACAGCTCCAGGGTCCCAGGTTCGATTCCCGGCTGGGTCACTGTCTGTGTGGAGTCTGCACGTCCTCCCCCTGTGTGCGTGGGTTTCCTCCGGGTGCTCCGGTTTCCTCCCACAGTCCAAAGATGTGCGGGTTAGGTGGATTGGCCATGCTAAATTGCCCGTAGTGTCCTAATAAAAGTAAGGTTGGGGGGGGTTGTTGGGTTACGGGTATAGGGTGGATACGTGGGTTTGAGTAGGGTGATCATGGCCCGGCACAACATTGAGGGCCGAAGGGCCTGTTCTGTGCTGTACTGTTCTATGTTCTATAATGGCCAAATAAGAAATGATTTGAGCATGAAATCCATAATTTATGATATAATTATAGTCTTTTATTGACATGTAGCCTCATTTTGCTGTTTAAATTTATTTCTACATTTTATTGATAATTCAAAATCAATCCATTCATGAGAAGCTACTAAAACATTAAAGGTGCATGATCGTTTATAGCTAAATTCTACATGGAAAATGATTAAAATTGTCAAACAGTAACTTTTTTGATATTTTCAACACTTGTAGTTTCATCATCATTCAAATTTGAACTCCAAATATACATTAGATTTTTTTCCAATGAGCTAGGTTTAGGTTTACTTTCTTCTATGCTCCTCTTCATATTACTTCACCCAGTCACAGATGTCCAAATATTAAATATTAAGGATACACCTTGTGGGAGGGATTAGAAATAGGTCACACCATTTGGAAAAATAAGGACTCATCCATTTAAGAAAATGTTTTTTTCAGAGTATCCAATTATTTCTTTTTCCAATTAAGGAGCAATTTAGCGTGGCCAATCCACCTACCCTGCACATCTTTGGGTTGTGGGGGTGAAATCCACGCAAGTTACTGAGGGAGATAGAAAATGGGTGACCAAAAGACCGAGCAAGAGTAGGAAGGCAGTGCAGGTGTCCCCTGTGGTCATCTCCCTGAAAAACAGATATACCGCTTTGGATACTGTTGAGGGAGACGGCTCACCAGGGGAAGGCTGCAGCGGCAAGGTTCATGGCACCGTGGCTGGCTCTGCTGCACAGCAGGGCAGGAAGAAAAATGGCAGGGCTATAGTGATAGGGGACTCGATCGTAAGGGGAATAGACAGGCGGTTCTGTGGACGCAATCGAGACTCCAGGATGGTATGTTGCCTCCCTGATGCAAAGGTCAAGGATGTCTCGGAGCGCCTGCAGGACATTCTTGGGGGGGGGGGGGGGGGGGGGGGTTGGTGAACAGCCAGCTGTCGTGGTGCACATAGGCACCAACGATACCGGTAAAAAACGGGATGAGGTCCTACAAGCTGAATTCAGGGAGTTAGGAGTTAAACTAAAAAGTAGGACCTCAAAGGTAGTAATCTCAGGATTGCTACCAGTGCCATGAGCTAGTCAGAGTAGGAATGTCAGGATGGATAGGATGAATGTGCGGCTCGAGAGATGGTGCAAGAGGGAGGGATTCAAATTCCTGGGGCATAGGGACCGGTTCTGGGGGACGTGGGACCAATACAAACCGGACGGTCTGCACCTGGGCAGGACTGGAACCGATGTCCTTGGGGGTGGTGTTTGCTAGAGCTGTTAGGGAGGGTTTAAACTAATGTGGCAGGGGGATGGGAACCGATGCAGGAAGTTGGAAGGTAGTAAAGCAGCGACAGAAGCAAAAGGAAGTAAGGGGGAAAGTGCAAGGCAGAGAAGACATAGTCAAAAATCAAAAAGGGCGGCAGTACAAGGTACAGTGACTGAGAAGAGCTCAGTGAATAGGCCCAGTAATACTAAAAGGAATAAAACTGGAGATGTTAAGATTCAAACCAGAGGTAAAAAAAACCCAACATAAGTGTACTTTACTTGAATGCTCGTAGTATTCAGAATAAAGTAAATGAGTTGATGGCGCAAATCATCGTGAATGACTATGATTTAGTGGCCATTACTGAAACATGGTTAAAGGATGGTCACGACTGGGAGTTAAATATCCGAGGGTATCAAACTATTAGGAAGGACAGAGTGGATGGTAAGGGAGGTGGTGTAGCTCTGTTATTTAAGGATGACATCCGGGCAATAGTAAGGGATGACATTGGTGCTATGGAGGATAAGGTTGAATCCATTTGGGTGGAAATCAGGAATAGAAAGGCAAAAAAGTCACTGATAGGAGTAGTGTATCGGCCACCAAATTTGTGGTGAGGCAGGTAATAAACAAAGAAATAACTGATGCATGTAGAAATGGTACAGCAGTTATCATGGGGGATTTTAATCTACATGTCGATTGGTCGATTGGTCGATTGGCGCTGGAGGGTGTGCAGAGGAGATTCACTAGGTTAATCCCAGAGCTGAAGGGGTTGGATTACGATGAGAGGTTGAGTAGACTGGGACTGTACTCATTGGAATTTAGAAGGATGAGGGGGGATCTTATAGAAACATATAAAATTATGAAGGGAATAGATAGGATAGATGCGGGCAGGTTGTTTCCACTGGCGGGTGAAAGCAGAACTAGGGGGCATAGCCTCAAAATAAGGGGAAGTAGATTTAGGACTGAGTTTATGAGGAACCTCTTCACCCAAAGGGTTGTGAATTTATGGAATTCCTTGCCCAGTGAAGCAGTTGAGACTCCTTCATTAAATGTTTTTAAGGTAAAGATAGATCGTTTTGTGAAGAATAAAGGGATTAAGGGTTATGGTGTTCGGGCCGGAAAGTGGAACTGAGTCCACAAAAGATCAGCCATGATCTCGCTGAATGGTGGAGCAGGCTCGAGGGGCCAGATGGCCTACTCCTGCTCCTAGTTCTTATGTTCTTATGTTCAAACACGGGGAGAATGTGCAAACTCCACACGGACAGTGACCCAGAGTCGGGATCGAACCTGGAACCTCGGCGGCATGAGGCAACAATTAGGTATTCTATCCAAGATGTGCAATTGCTACTGTTGGTGATAAAAACATGCAATTGTCAACCATTGTTTAACCATTCAATCCTCCCTGCTGAACACCAATTCCCTCTTTCAATTTCTGATGTTCTAACTGAGATCGGGAGCTCACTATCTATAAATGCCTGCAATTCCAAGGTGCACACCCAAGCACGTTTTTCATCATCTTGTTGCTTTTTATAAAAAAAGGTATTGCACACCATTGATACCAGTCCAAGGTGCATGTATCACTGTGCATTAACATGGATCTATTTACGCAGATTTCTAAACATCTTCTTCATTTTTTCATCCATGATTTTCTAGAGGAACATTCAAAATGTACTGGTTATTCCTTCTTGAGTTCCATCTACGCAGCATTTTGACCCTTGAGAATTCTGCTTTAAAGGGTGATAAAATAATGCTCCTCAAAGGCGTTTTCTAAAGCTTGTGTCACAAATTGTTGACCTGCAATGAAACATCTTACTCCGTTTGAGATGGCATAAACCCAGAGAGGGGTCAGGAGAAGAAATTGAAGAGCCAAACATTAGATTTGATTTGTTTGAATTTCCACAGGAGTCCTTCTTCTCTTGAAGTTACTTAGAAGGGCAGACTCAGCAGCCTTTACCTCAATGGAAATAGTGTAGATCAGAAATGCTACCCGACAGTGCTGCTCACCAGGTTCCGCTTTCTGAGACCAGTCCTGCTGTATACTGTTGTGACATCACGCCGTCATGGATTGATTTTTTTGACCTGCGGTATGATTCTCGCATATGGGCCCGATAATGGGATGCTAATTTATTACAATGAGGTTCCCAACATTGAATGGTGGGAAACATAGCCTGCCACTGACTGAAGGAGGGAATGATCGCTTCTTGCTTTTTCATTGGCATGCTTTTACATTTACCCAACTTTGGCCTTCTCGTGATATTTTATGCTCTCGTCGCCAAACCCACCCGACTCGAATGGGAGTAGAAAATCCCAGCCGTAGTGTATTCCATACAATTATACAGTAGACAGCACAGTCAAGTAATCTGTACTGTATACTCAAGCCTCCTCTCATTAAGTCTACCTCTTGTCTGCTTTTCAGCTTAACCTTTCATTGTTTTTGCTCATGCACCTTGTCCATATTATCTAGAAATTTCCCCTTATTTCCCTCTTGGATTGCCATTGCTATCTTGTATTTATGATAGATTCTCTTCCTAACCCATTCATACTGTTGCAGTCTTCTATCAGATCAGTGTTATGTCTTCTCTTCTCCAAAGAAAAATCCAACTTGATCAATCTTTCCCTGTAACATAATGGAGTTCTGATAGTATCCTTATGTCGTTTTAATAGTATTGAGGTCTGAACTGTGCATAGTACTTTTAGTGCAGCCAAAGTCCTCTATTTTAACAATTTCACTACTTTTGAAATCTATGGAAGCAATAATGCCATTCTGGGCGTGATTAAGCACCAGGAACCATCCTGCTATCTATTAGCTCTTTATCTTGTTTTCATGTCATGGCGGGGAACACCCTGTCGAGGCCCCACTTAGCCACATTTCCTGTGCTGAGAAGCTCCAACCAGAGGTGCTACTCAGTGCAGGAACAGGTCGGAATGCTATTTAAAAATGACGCCCGATCTCATGAACCCCCCCCCAAAAATGCCCCAACTCACCTGTCAGAGGGGGTCCTGGGTCCCTGCACCCCACCACATACAGGCAGGGCATCTGACACAATTCCTAGTATGGGCACTATTGTGTTATGCTTCTTCATATAGCATAAGCTGCTTCCTTGATGTATACTCTGACAAAGGAAGGTTCAGACTTGGAGATAGGTTTAGCACATTTATTGAACAGTTAATAATTCTCCTACTTGAGTTCGACTCTCCTGCTGATCTTACTATGGTAACTCAATCTAACTAACCAGTCTGCTCTAATCCATGCGGTGGGTGTGATGGTTCCTGATCTGTCCCTGTCTTTCTGAGTGTTGCCTATGGAAAGAGAAAGAGCATGTGTGCCCTGTCCTTTTATATGGGTGGTAGTGTAACCTCTGGGTGTGTTTTGACTGCCCATTGGTCGTGTCCTATCTTACTGACCTATTGGTTGAATGTCATGATGTCTCTGGCGCTCCCTCTAGTGTTTACCAAGTTCTTAGTGTATTTGCATTAACCTTTGTGCATTTACAGTGATGCATATCACCACAGGCACAATGCCAGCAAGGTACCCTAGCAATGCCATGCTCGCACCCTGGTAGTTGCAAGGTGCCCAAGTGGCAGCAGCAGTTCTGTGTGGCTGGATGCTGCGGAATAAAGCTGTTTAAATGAGATTTAAGTTGATGTAAGTTTAAAGGGTGTGAACCAGATCACGCCCTTGGTTGGGGGGTGGGAGGGGGTGGTGGGGGGGGGGGGGGGGGGGGGGGGGGAGATCTCAAAGTGAGATCGATCTCCCCAGCATAAATCTGGAAATACAGGAAAGGATGTCCCGAAGCGTGGTACATTGGCGAGACCATGCAGACACTGCGACAACGAATAAACGGGCATCGTGCGACTATCAACAGGCAGGACTGTTCCCTTCCAGTTGGGGAACACTTCAGCAGTCAAGGACATTCAGCCTCTGATCTCCGGGTCAGCATTCTACAAGGAGGCCTTCAGGAGACGCGACAACGCAAAATTGCTGAGCAAAAACTTATAGCTAAGTTCCGCACGCATGAATGCGGACTCAACCGGGATCTGGGATTCATGTCGCATTACATTCGGCCCCCACCAACAAGCCTGGACTTGCAGAGGCCTACCGACTGAACTGGCTTGGGACAATTCACACCTCTTTAACCTGGAGTTACCTCTCTGTCTGCATCTTTGATGATTTGATTGCCTGCAGGTGCTCGCATTCCGGGGCATCTCTGACTGTGTCTATATAAACATTTCTGGAACAAGCCTTTCCATTCACCTGAAGAAGGAGCCGTGCTCCGAAAGCTCGTGTTTGAAACAAACCTGTTGGACTTTAACCTGGTGTTGTAAGACTTCTTACTGTGCTCACCCCAGTCCAACGCCGGCATCTCCACATCATAGCATAAATCTGGTTATGGCCCTCGCAGGAGATTTAGCGGTCATAACAGGAGTTGCGCCCTGTGGTGAAATAGACCCGAAAATTCGTGCCCTATATTTATCTGCAGACTTTCCAAAATATGCCTAATTCATAAATGTTTGAATTTCGATTGTTAAATGTCATATTTGGTGTGTTATTGTTTATTATATTTCTGACGTTCTTGTCTGTATTAAAGAAGTGGAAGGACTTCTCTCCAATACAAAAAGTCCAGTTTTTAAACTGATTTTTGTCAAGAAATTGTCTATCATAAACGCTCACAGATACTGGGCGGGCTTCTTCGATGCCCAATGCCGAAATCGTAATCGGCGATCGGGCAGAGAATCGATTCAATGCTAGAATCTGTGCTGGCCCGGGTTTGACGCCGGTTTGCAATTCCTGCCCCCTCCAACCGAAGTCATCGTGATCGCGCACAGTCACAGTACCGTTGGCGCCTCATTGGCCGGCCCACTCGCGATGCTCTGCCCCCGATGGGCTGAGTTCCCGACAGTGCGGGGCGTGTGAGTTCTGAGCTGTGTGACTGTGTCCAGCGGCACCACATTCACTGGGATACGTGCCACTGACCGGGGGAGCTGGGGGCGTCTGTCAGGGCTGGGGGGGGGACTGGTCGGGGAGGGCTGTGAGGTCACAGTCGGCAAGTATGTTACGCGCACGGCTGACACCATTTTGTATGGCACGACTTGTGAAGATCTTCAGCCGTGCGCATGCGTGGCCCGGCCATTCTCAATGCAATCCGTGGGCGTTTCACGTGGTGCCGCTGCTAGCCCTTCACCGGTACCAGAATCGGTGGAGATCCGCTCGGATTCTCCGTTTGAGCTGGCACTTAGCCACAGGAACGAAGAATCACGCCCATTGTATTTGAATGTTTTGTAAAGTATATGGGTGGAGGAATACTGTGCAACGTTATATGGGACACCCAGGTTTGATGTGTACTATTGTTTAAGTGATTCCGAAAATAAGAAAGCAAGAGAGCTCTTGCATTTATATAGTGCTTTTCTGACCCTCCGTATGCTCCAAAGTTCCTTGGAACCAGTGAAGTGCTTTTGAATTGTGACTCCTGTTGTAATGTAAGAAATTGGGCAACCAGTTTGCAAACAGCAAGCTCCTGCTACACTTCAATGATGTCAACAACCAAATTATTTAATTTAGCTGTTGATTGAGGGATAAATGTTAGCCAAAAGAACTTCTGCTCCTCTTTGAACATTGCCTAGACATTTTGTTTTTAAACTTTAAAAAATATATATTCCTTTCTCAGTTACAAAGCCAATGTGCAGCGTGGACAAGCCCTTAATCCATCTCCTTGCTTGCTCCAAAAAACAATTCAAATTTGAATTGAATCCAATTCATGGCTTCCACAAAAGTGGCATACAAGATCCAAGCAGACAAGTACATGCATTGCACCTGGGCTGAAGTTTTCTAGCAATTCTCGCCGGCGGGATCTTCTGGTCCCGCCACGCCGAACTCCCACCAGGGGTTTCCCAGTGGGGGGGTGCATAAAACTGGAAACCCCATTGACAACTGATCCCTCGCTGACCAGTGACAGGCTGCCTCCCTCTGCCGTAAAACACACCACAGTGGTGGGGGCATGGAAATCCCAGCCTCGATCTCGTGCTTGAACCTACGTTTGAACTTAGCCAAAAGGCCGAGAAGTGAGAATAAATGAGGCCTTGGTTTTACACTTCCACTGAAAGAGTGCAGACCTCCCTCATGTTGCACTTCAGATTCTGTCCTTAAGTCACTGGGGTTGGCTTGAACCCAAAGAGTTCTACCTCACTCTGCTGCTGAGTCAGGGCTGTTCTAGTTGTTACTATGCAGCATTCTACATAACTTTGTAGTCTAAATCAGTGCTACAACTGGCACGACAGAATGTCACAAGCAGAATGTTATGATACTTATTTTAGTGTCTTGTCGAATCTGTGGTACTTTAATTTTGAAGTTCTCCATCTGGTGGAAGAATATGAAATTGAATGGCACTTGGATGCATTATGGTTTGTGGCAAAATTTGTTGCTAAAAATAGATCCAAGCCTCTCGAAGTCTGGATAATGACATAAGCACAATCACGATTAAATTTATTAAATTTTGCTGTATTTGACTGCCCTAAGTATAGCAGTTATGAATAATTATGCAAATTATTACAGTTTTAATACTTATCAGCAGTGGGACAACAGCTTAATTTTATGGAGTGCATAAGAAAGTGCCACCATAATTCATTCCGTTTTCTACCTTCAGATAGTTTAGTTTAATGCTCTAAACATGCAGTGAGTGCACTGTCCTTTCCTCACCTGTTGCCCAAGGGCTGCAGCACAAGGTGGTGTCAAGAACAGGGGAAGGGAAGATGTCAGGAATTTACAAGGAGCTAATGGATTGGATGGGAGCACCGATAGTGGGAGGAGAAGTTGGATAGGGCGTTGGATGCTAGGTTGTGGGAGGAGCCCTGAGGAGAGTGAATGCATCCTTGTCGTGCGCTCGGCTTAGCCTATCCAGTTTAAGATGGTCCTCAAGGCGCATATGGCCAGGATAAGCAGGTTTTTTGAAGGGGTGGAGGAGAGCTGTGCACGGGTGGACCCGCAAATCATGTCCACATGTTTTGGGTGTGTCTGAAGCTGGGGGAATTCTGGCAGGGGTTTGCCGACGTTATGTCGGAGGTCCTGAAGGGGAGAGTGGTCCCGAGTCCAGAGGTGCCACTTTTTGGTGTGGCAGAATACCTGGGAGTCTAGGGGGCGAGAGAGGCCGATGTCTTGTCTTTGCCTCCCTGGTAGCCCAGAGACGGATATGTCGGAATGGTGGGACTCGGAGGGGGAAGGGGGGCCTTGAAACTGGGGGTGTGGGTGAGTGACCTGGCAGAGTTTCTCAGGTTAGAAAAAATAAAATTCACCTTGAGGGGTTCTGTGGAGGGGTTCGCCTGGAGGTGGCAGCCATTTATCGACTTCTTCGAGAAAAGTTAAGTTGTCAGCAGTGGTGGTGGTAGTTGGGGGGGGGGGGGGGTTAAAATGGGGAGGCAGGGGAGTTGGGAAGTGGGGGGAACGGGGTATTTTGTTAAGTTGGTTATTTGCAGCCCTGTTGGCTTGATTTGATTTGCGATCATGTTTGTTTTGTTAATATATAAATTACTCAATAAAATATTTTTTGAAAAAGAGTGTAATTCCAAGCTCTGATTGATGTGCTAATTTAGGATGGGTATTGGCGTTTATAGTATACATTCATAGTTGGGTAAACTGAAAGTTTTCATCACAAAACATCACCTCGTAAACCCAGAAGAAATTTAAAATGATAGACAATGTTTGAAATGCTTTTTCCTATTCTGTATTATGACATGGATTTCTGCAACAGCGTCCTTGGAAAACTTAGAATTTGCAAATTAACTTTGAACACTAACGTCAAAATAGGTTTTTAATTGACATGGGTTCATTCATGCTGTTGGAAGATTGGGGGTGCAGGCATTGTGCATTACAGAACTTATTGAGTAAGCACAGCAAAATTTGAGATGTACGACACAGTTACTCTTACTTTAGGGCAACAAATGTAAAAGTAGTAGAATCATGGAAACTTGCTGCACAGAAGTGAGCCATTGTGTGTGTGTGTGCTGGCTCTTGGAAAGAGCAATCTTGCTTTGTCACACATCCTGGCATGCAAGTTCCTCATTCTAAATTACCTGTCCAATTCCCTTTTTAAAAATGTTTCATGGAATCCGCTTCCAACACCTCTGGTAGAACATTACAGGTGTTAATATCCCTGAGCCGGGAAAATATGTCTCTGCATCTTCCCTCTCGATCTTCGGTAATGATTTTAAGTCTACCTGCTTTCGTTATTAACCCATGCGTCAGAGGGAATAGTTTGCCCTCTTTCTACCCTATCAAAACACTCAACATCTTCAAAATCCTTTGAGCTTCTCTATTCCAAGTTCTAGCTTTTCCAATCTCTCTTTATACCTGAAATCACTCATGAAAAATAGAGGCTGCCACTCAAGTGCCATAAAATGTTTATGCCACCCTCAACGGCATTCCTGGTCACAATAATTTGTTGTTTGCCAAAATAAAATGCTCATATTGCTGCTGGTTCTTTTACCAATTACTTTAACACTTGTCCTCTGATTACTGCCGGTTTTGTTAGTGGAAAACAGTTTCTTCTGATTTACTCTATCAAAGCCATTTATGATTATGAAAACCTCTAGATCAAATCTCCGAATCTACACTGCTCTGAAGAGAGCAACCTTAAATTATCCAGTCTCTCCTGTACTGTATTAATCTATGATTTTGTCAGTGTGTTATCATCCCTTTCCTCTCCTTCTCATAACACAAGGAAGTGTAATTAGTTATCTGCATGTACATCCTTTGTTGGAATCGGAACTAGCTTGGCTTTTATCTTGGCAAAATGCAAAAAGAGCTATGGATGCTGGAAAAATCTGAAACAAACACAGGAATTAATTTGAATATGCAAAACGTCAGGACGCATCTGGGGAGAAAGTAGATTGTTAATATTTAAAGGAGAGACTCTTACAAGTTTTTTTTACTCTTCTGTCCAGTACTGCTGACTGTCCTGAATCTTTCGAGTATTTTTTCTTGTTTTTATGATTTATATTGTTGATTTGACCTGCATCAATAAAGTCCTTAGTAAGTAAATTCAATACTGATTATACCGACTGTCTTTCCCTGTTTATTATTTTCCCATTTCAGTTCTCTTGTGGCATTTTTATGTGCCCACCGGTGCAGAGGTGCATTAAATAGCCTTTAAGTCAGAGTCATATTGTCCATATGAACCCACGTCTTAGACATTCATTAACGTCACAGTGGCAAAGGTTTCCCATTTATTTAATGTGTATGATACAGAAAGTAATGGATATCATCCAATCTTCTTGCAAACCAGGCAAAAAGCTGATCAAATTTATAGCTCATCCGAGTGTACGAGTAGTTGCTACTCCTTTATTTGTCCTCTATCTACTGAAATTCCGGCAGCAGGGGTCATTAAATTTGCTGACTGCAGGGAAGCTTAATAGAGTATGCCACTGCTGATTACTGGAGCACCATCCTGCTGTACAATTTACAGTTTTGAGCCTTTTACTAGGTGGTGTGACCTGTTCTTGTGTGAAAATTCAAGTTGGGATTGGGGGTGGGGAGCATGGATAACTCGCTGGACTTGAAGTCCACAGGTAATGCAAACTGCAGCAAGGCACTACTCTTCAAATCTAAAAATAAGCCAACAGTTCTGGCCTTGAGTTTGCCCAGTTAATTCCTATTGTCAGAAGTGTACTGTTGCATTCTACTGTCGTGCAAAGCAATTGTATTCCATTAAGCTGGCTTTCTGTGCATGGGGGAAATGAATAAAATTTAACCTTTAAAATTTGCACATACTTTAATTCAGAATTAATTAATAGCATTCCTGATTTATAAAATGTCAAGTCCATTTCTCAAATTCTGAATATACTGTATTAAATTAAACACAAAAAGAATTACTAATAACGTGCATGTTTCAGCTTTGAAAGAAGCTTGAATGAATGTTCATAATTTATGCTATGCTATCATTTTCAAAGGCTCAGATATAGAACATAGAACAGTACAGCACAGAACAGGCCCTTCGGCCCTCGATGTTGTGCCGAGCATTGTCCGAAACCAAGATCAAGCTCTCCCACTCCCTGTCATTCTGGTGTGCTCCATGTGCCTATCCAATAACCGCTTGAAAGTTCCTAAAGTGTCCAAATCCACTATCACAGCAGGCAGTCCATTCCACACCCTAACCACTCTCTGAGTAAAGAACCTACCTCGGACATCCCTCCTATATCTCCCACCCTGAATCTTATAGTTATGCCCCCTTGTAACAGCTACATCCACCTGAGGAAATAGTCTCTGAACGTCCACTCTATCTATCCCCCTCATCATCTTATAAACCTCTATTAAGTCGCCTCTCATCCTCCTCCGCTCAAAAGAGAAAACCTATCCTGCAAACCAGGCAGCATCCTGGTATATCTCCTTTGCACCCTTTCCAGTGCTTCCACATCCTTCCTATAATGAGGTGACCAGAACTGCACACAATACTCCAAATGTGGTCTCACCAGAGTCATGTACAGTTGCAGCATAACCCCGCGGCTCTTAAACTCAAGCCCCCTGTTAATAAACGCTAACACACTATAAGCCTTCTTCACGGCTCTATCCACTTGAGTGGCAACCTTCAGAGATCTGTGGACATGAACCCCAAGATCTCTCTGTTCCTCCACATTCCTCAGAATCCTGCCGTTGACCCTGTAATCTGCATTCAAATTTTTTCTACCAAAATGAATCAGCTCGCACTTATCAGGGTTAAACTCCACCTGCCATTTTTCGGCCCAGCTCTGCATCCTATCAATGTGTCTTTGCAGCCTACAACAGCCCTCCATCTCATCCACTACTCCACCAATCTTGGTGTCATCAGCAAATGTACTGACCCACCCTTCAGCCCCCTCCTCCAAGTCATTGATAAAAATCACAAATAGCAGAGGACCCAGCACTGATCCCTGTGGTACACCGCTGGTAACTGGTCTCCAGTCTGAAAATTTTCCATCCACCACCCTCTGTCTTCTATGTGATAGCTAGTTCCTTATCCAATTGGCCAAATTTCCCTCTATCCCACACCTCCTTACTTTCTTCATGAGCCGACTATGGGGAACCTTATCAAACGCCTTACTAAAATCCATGTATACGACATCAACTGCTCTACCTTCATCTACACACTTAGTTACCTCCTCAAAGAATTCAATCAAATTTGTGAGGCAAGACTTACCCTTCACGAATCCGTGTTGACTATCCCGGATTAAGCTGCATCTTTCCAAATGGTCATAAATCCTATCCTTCAGGACCTTTTCCATTAACTTACCGACCACCGAAGTAAGACTAACTGGCCTATAATTACCAGGGTCATTCCTATTCCCTTTCTTGAACAGAGGAACAACATTCGCCACTCTCCAGTCCTCTGGCACTATCCCCGTGGACAGTGAGGACCCAAAGATCAAAGCCAAAGGCTCTGCAATCTCATCTCTTGCCTCCCAAAGAATCCTTGGGTATATCCCATCTGGCCCAGGGGACTTGTCGACCCTCAGGTTTTTCAAAATTGCTAATACATCCTTCCTCAGAATATCTACCTCCTCCAACCTACCCACCTGTATCACACTCTCATCCTCAAAAACATGGTCCCTCTCCTTGGTGAACACTGAAGAAAAGTATTCATTCAACGCCTCTCCTATTTCTTCTGACTCCATGCACAAGTTCCCACTACTGTCCTTGACCGGCCCTACCCTCACCCTGGTCATTCTTTTATTTCTCACACAAGAGTAAAAAGCCTTAGGGTTTTCCTTGATCCGACCCACCAAGGACTTCTCATGCCCCCTTCTAGGTCTCCTAAGCCCTTTTTTAAGCTCATTCCTTGCCACCTTGTAACCCTCAAAGCGACCTAACTGAACCTTGTTTTCTCATCCTTACATACTCTTCCTTTTTCCTCTTGACAAGACATTCAACCTCTTTTGTGAACCATGGTTCCCCCACACGGCCATTTCCTCCCTGCCTGACAGGGACATACCTATCAAGAACACGCAGTATTTGTTCCTTGAACAAGCACTTTTCATTTGTTCCTTTCCCTGACAGTTTCTGTTCCCATCTTATGCTCCCTAATTCTTGCCTAATCACATCATAATTACCCCTCCCCCAATTATAAACCTTGCCCAGCGGTATGGCCCTATCCCTCTCCATTGCAATAGTGAAAGAAACCGAATTGTGGCCACTATCTCCAAAGTGCTCTCCCACAAACAAATCTAACACGTGGCCCGGTTCATTATGCATTACCAAATCCAATGTGGCCCCACCTCTTGTCGGCCTATCCACATATTGTGTCAGGAAACCCTCCTGCACACACTGTACAAAAACGGCCCCAACTGAACTGTTCGACCTACAGAGCTTCCAATCAATATTTGGAAAGTTAAAGTCACCCATGACAACTACCCTGAGATCTCCACACCTATCCACAATCTGTGTTGCAATTTCTTCCTCCACATCTCTATTACTATTTGGGGGCCTATAGAACAATGTGACCGCTTGTTTCCTATTTCTAACTTCGGCCCATATTACCTCAGGAGGCAGATCCCCTTCGAACTACCTTACTGCAGCCGTTAAACTATTCTTGATTAGCAATGCTACTCCTCCACCTCTTTTATCACCTTCCCTCCTCTTACTGAAACATCTATACCTCGGAACTTCCAACAACCATTCCTGTCCCTGTTCTAACCATGTCTCTGTAATGGCCACAACATCGTGGTCCTAAGTACCAATCCACGCTCCAAGTTCACCTACCTTATTCCTGATGCTCCTTGCATTGAAGTAGACACACTTCAACCCATCTTTCTGTCTGCCGGTACACTCCTGCGACCTTGATACCCTCCTCCCTCCTCAGTACCTCACTACTCTCAACACTGGCTTCTGGACTGCAGCTCGTTTTCCCAGCTCCCTGACAAATTAGTTTAAACCCCTCCCGAAGAGCCGTAGCAAATTGCCCTCCCAGGATATTGGTGCCCCTCTGGTTCAGGTGCAAACCGTCCTGTCTGTACAGGTCCCACCTTCCCCAGAATGTGCTGCAATTATCCACGTACCTGAAACCCTCCCTCCTACACCATCCCTGCAGCCATGTGTTTATCTGCACTCCCTGTTTCTCACCTCACTAGCACGTGGCACCGGCAACAAACCAGAGATGACAACATGGTTTGTCCTGGCTCTCAGCTTCCACCCTAGCTCCCTAAATTCCTGTTTTAAATCCCCGTTCCTTCTCTTACCCATGTCGTTGGAACCGATGTGTACCGACTTGTGACTGTTCCCCCTACCCCTGAAGGATTCTGAAAACACAGTCCGAGACGTCACAGACCCTGGCACCCAGGAGGCAACATACCATCCGTGAGTCTCTTTCGCTGCCACAGAACCGTCTATCTGTCCCTCTAGCAATCGAGTCCACAATAACTATTGCTCTCCTCCTCTCTTCCTCTCCCTCTTTTCCTTCTGAGCCACAGGGACGGACTCAGTGCTGGAGATCCGTTCACCGTGGCTTACCCCGGTAGGTCGTCCCCCTCAACAGTATCCAAAGCCGTATACTTGTTACTAAGGGGAACGACCACAGGGGATCCCTGCACTGACTGCTTCCTCCCAGCCCCTCTCACCGTCACCCATCTATCTTGATTCTTCGGAGTAACTACATCCCTGAAGCGACTATCTATGACCACCTCTGCCTCCCGAATGATCCAAAGTTCATCCAGCTCCAGATCCAGCTCCAGTTCCCTAACACAGTTTCTGAGGAGCTGGAGATGGGTGAACTTCCCACGGGTGAAATCAGCAGGGTCACTCTCTGCGTCCCTCACCTCAAACATTCTGCAGGAGGAACATTGCACTGCCTTCCCTGCCATCCCCTCTAGATAAAAAAAGAAAAAGCAAGAGCTTACCGGTTATTCACTCTACCCCTTAGGTTAAAGGAGGTGGAAGGGTGGGGGACACTACAAGTGTAGTGTCTAGGGTTTAGGAACTGCCCAACTTAAATACAGGTAAAAATAAAACACAACCAGCAACCACTCTGCCCCACACGAGAACAGCAATCAGCTGTTATGGGCTTGCGCAAACGATTTAAATCTTTACTACTTACCTAGCAGTCACTCTGTCCTCACTCTGACCAGATTCAGCTGGAAACTCCTGACAGTAAGTTTAAAAAAAAATTTACTCCCCTTCTCAGCAACCACTGTGCCCCGCACGAGAACACCTCAGGGAAAAGAAAAACTACATACCAGTAACCAGCCAATCACTTACCTGCAGGCTGTGATGTCACGGTTCAACTTCTTCCTACTTCTACCTGCCCTCGAGTCTCCCTCTTTATCTTTACTCGGCTGGGATCCTTACAGTGATTATTTCTCTTGGTTAGAGGAGGAGGAATGGAAGGAAACACTGAAGAAGTGTTTGGGGTTCACTTGACTTGTCACTTGACAACAGCTCCTCCACAAACAACCTTCAAGAAACCGCAATGCACTGATGCAAATTTTCCCCGCAACAGCCAATCAGCTGCTCCGCTCTACTGCCCTCTGCTAGATGCTTGCCTTCACTTGAACACGGAGGGTGTCTTGCTCAGGTACCCGTTCTGGATGCAGTGACCGCAATGCACTGATGCATATTTTCCCCGCAACAGCCAATCAGCAGCTCCGCTCTACTGCCCTCTGCTGGATGAATTTGTGAATGAATTGCATTTTAGATTATTACAGTACCACTGTTTTAGAACATCAATGTGTGATGCCAATGAAAAGATAGCTTGTGACTGCATTCATGGCTGAATTCACACCTACAGCTGTATCATTGAAGAAATATCAAACCGATATTTTCTGATCCTAAGCTAGAGTTAAAAATATATATGGATGGCTAGAGTCATTGGGTCTGACTTGGTTCATCTATCCTGAAAGATCCTCCACGGCAGCATCCAATTACTTATGTAATTGTGTTTTTTGATTCCCTTTCTCTACAAACATCCATTCTGTGTGTTCTTAATGCTTTTTGTTTAAAAACATCCTGACAAGTCATATATTTACCCGTAACTAGGTTTAAACTAGATTTCCAGATCTACATTTTCCATATCCTTTTACTTGTTGCCTCTCTGTTCAGGAACTTCTATCCTTTCCTTGTTCCTCAGACTGCTGACAACTTCTCTGCATGGCAACATCCAGTTTACTTACTTAATTGTCACGTTCAAGGCAACTTGAACATACTTTATGACCCAGCCTCTGATTTGATTTGATTTTGATTTATTGTCACATGTAAAGTGAAAAGTATTTTTTCTGCGACCGAGGCAACATACACAGTACGTATATAATAGACAAAAAGAATAATCAACAGAGAACATTGACAAATGGCACATCGACAAACAGTGATTGGTTACAGTGTGGGACAAGGGGCCAAACAAAGCAAATACATGAGCAAGAGCAGCATAGGGCATCGTCAATAGTGTCCTTACAGGGAACAGATCAGTCCAAGGGGAGTCGTTGAGGTGTCTTGTAGCTGTGGGGAAAAAACTGTTCCTATGTCTGGGTGTGCGGGTCTTCAGACTTCTGTACCTAATGCCGGATGGAAGGGTCTGGAAGAAGGCAATGCCTGGGTGGGAGGGGGCTCTGATAATGCTGTCTGCCTTCCTGAGGCAGTGGGAGGTGTAGACAGAATCAGTGTGAGGGTGGCAAGCTTGTGTGATGCGCTGAGCTGAGTTCACCACACTCTGCAGTTTCTTGCGATCTTGGGCCGTGCAGTTGCCATACCAAGCTGTGATACAGCCGGATAGGCACTTCTGTGGAAAGAATTCGACAGATTCACTAGCGTCTGAGAGAAGAAATTCCTCCTGATCTCTGTTTTAAATGGGCAACCTCTGAGATTAGGCCCTCTTGTCCCACAAGTGGAAACATTTACCCTGTCAAACCCCCTGAGAATCCTATATGCCTCAATAAAGTCACCTCTCATTCCTCTAAAGTCCAATGAGTACAGGCTCAACCTCTCCTCATTAGAATATCCCTCCATATCCAGGATCATTCGAGTGAACCCTCACTGGACTGCCTCCAATGCAGTTCACAATATTCCAGGTGTGGTCTAACTAGTGCCTTGTATAATTTTAGCAGGAGTTTCATATTTTTTATGATCCACTCCCTTTTAAATAAAGGCCAATATTCCATTTCCCTTCCCAATTACCTGCTAAACTTGCATGCTAGCTTTTTGTGATATATGCACAAGGACCCCAAATTCCTCAGTGCTGCGGTTTTCTGCAGTCTTTCTCTATTCAAATAACATTTATTCTTCCTACCAAATTGCATTACTGTTCATTTTCCTGCATTATATTCCATCTCCCAAGTTTTTGCCCACTCACCTAACCTGCCTATATCCCTCTGTGTCATCCCCATCATTTGCCTTCCCATCTATTTTTGTGTCATCCATAAACTTGGCCATGCACTTCCCTCATCTAAGCCATGAATTTCTATTGTAAATAATTGTGACCTCAGCACTATCCTTGTGGCACTTCAGTAGTTACATGTTGCTATCCTGAAAATCCCCCTCTTATCCCAACTCTGTCTTCAATCAGTTAGCTAATCCTCTATCCATGCTAATATAATATGCCAAACACCATGGGCTCTTATTATTAAGTTGCTAGATGTGCTGTACCATATTTAAAGTTTTTTGGAAATCCAAGTATATTACATCTACTGGTTCCCCATTATCTATCTTGCTCATTACCACTTCAAAGAATTGTAGTAAATATGCCAGGCATAATTTCCCCATCATGAAGCTATGCTGACGCTGCTTGATTGTATTATGTATTTCTAAATTCTCTGCTTTTACATCCTTTATAATGGATGCTTTACTTTCCAATTACAGATGTTCAGCTAATTGGCCATAATTACCTGTTTTTTTCTTTGACTCCATCCCTCTTTAAACATTGGCAGTTTTCCAATCCTCTGGGAATTTTCCATAATTTAAGGATTCTTAGAAGATTACTACCAGCCCATCCACTATCTCTGCCGCTGCTTCCTTTAATATCCTTGGGTGCAACCCATCAGGTCCAGGAGATTTATCGGCCTTTCGCCCAATTATACCTTTTCTCTTGCGATAGTTATTTTATTTCGTTCCTTCCCTGCCCCCTTTTTGTCCCTTGATTATTTGGTATTTTCCCCTAATCTCATTCTTTAAGGTGTGTATATTCACTTTGGCTCTCTTCCTTTTTATATATTTAAAGAAGCTCTTGCTGTCCGTTTTTCGATTACTTGCTAATTTGCCCTCATAGTTTATCTTCCCCCTGTTTTTTGGGGATCATCTTTTGATGGTTTAAAATTTTCCCCAATCCTCTGGTTTACCACTAATCTTTGCGACATTGTATGTTTTTTTTTCAATTTAATACTATCCTTGTTAACTATGGTTGATTTATCCCCTTCCTAGAATCCTTCTTCCTCACTGGAATATATATTTGTTGTGAGTCATGAACTACTTTTATAAATGTGTGCCATTGCTGATCAACCATCTTTGCTGCTAAACTCCTTTCCCAGTCCACTCCAGGAACTCTGCCCTCACTCCTTTGTGATTACCCTTATTTACATTTAGCACAGTTGTTTCTGTCACAGTAACAGAATCAAGAATTTCAGGCCCTGTAGAAATGAGCAAGCAGATGTGTCACATAACCAACTGGATGAATGAAGAATCATTCTCTTTCCAATATGCAGGAATGATTTTCTTCAAATCCAGCAATTCTTGAATTTAATAATTTGATTTAATGTTCCTCCGCTCAATGCTATGTGTGCTTCTGACTGATAAAAATCAGTACATTGAACATCAGACGTAGTATCAGTTTCACAGGTGGAGGCAAAATTGCAGATAATAACAAATCTGCTCATGGACTATAAATTGCTTAGTCTAAGCCTCCATTTCACTTATAATTTTTAATATGATGCAGGGTACACCAAGGGTTACTTTAAAGCTAAAGTCAAAGTTATATCTTCATCCCTTGTTTTTTTTGGCAGCAGTTGTAATGCATCCTTTCTTGTGAAGACTTTCCTGTTCTGTTTTCCTACATTGTTTCAGGATTGAGGTCTGCTGCAAGTTAATCTAATTATGACTGGGGATTGCTATTGAACTTTCCGGCAGAAAGTCATCTTGGTATTTTCTGTGAACAACCACAATTACTTCAATAATGCTCGATGACATAGCTGATCAAAATTGTCGAGAATGCCTTCGATAAAGGAAAATATAACAAAGGTCGATGTGCACAGCGGCTCAGTTAGTGCAGTTTTTCTATCTTAGTCCTTTATCTTCCTCTGCTTCAAGTTATTGTCTTGGCCGTGGCCACTTTCTATGGCAAAGCCTTCCATACTCTTAACAATGTATTTTAAAAAAATTCTCCTAATCCCTTTCCTCTCTGTCATTTTTAAATTGGTGATCCCTGAGTCACTGATGCTTGACCAAAGGAAATAGTCTTTCCCTATTCACCCTATTGAAGCTCTTCATAATTAAAAAAATCTTGAACTCTTTCTTCACATTTGCTATTAAATTGCTTCAGTAACTTGACCTTTCCACAATAACTTGTTTCCTATCCCTGTTAACATTGCAGTACCCATTCTTTTTCTCTTGGTTGGCATTGTTGCTAATAGTTGCCATTAATAAATCAGATTCTCGGGGCGACATGGTGTTGCAGTGATTTGCACTGCTGCCTCATGGAGCTGAGGCCCTGGTTTGATCCCATCCCCGGGTCACTGTCCGTGTGGAGTTTGCACATTCTCCCTGTGTCTGTGTAGGTCATTCCCCCAAAGCTGTGGAAGGTCGGGGGATTCGCCACGCTAAATTGTCCCTGAATTGGAAAAAAAAGAATTGGGCACTTTAAAAAAAAAAAATTTTTTTTATCAGATTCTCTCGGCTTTAGCATGGAAAGTTAATTAAATAAGGCAGGGTGTGAATGTAGTGGAAGAATTATTTATTTGCATTATTTTTGACTTTGGCATCAATGGTAAATCTGTTGTGCTGGTGAAAAGTTCAAGCAAGATTAACATTTGCTATTTTAGATGAACCCTATTAATCTCTTCCCCTCAGGAACTTGAATGGTTGGGGCAGAGTCCATGATGGAGCAATTTGTGAATTGACTGAAGGAATTTTTCTCATTCACTCCTTTTGTGCTGTTTGAATCTGAGGAAATAGTTTTGTTGAGCACATACCTGATGGGGTTTGAAGTTAAAATTAATTTCCAATGGAAAACAATTGTTCCTGGAAGTCTGGCGCCTCCATGAATAATTTACAACTTCCAGGGGTGATTGATTGGATGACCATCAATATTACTGATCCTTGTGATTAACTCTAAATGGAAATATAGATGTAGGAGTGAACTTGTGTGCTCCACTGTTAGAATGTAAAATTTAATTTAAAGATTTGGTTTGAAGACTTAACATTGTGCAGAAATAGTTATATTTATTATATTGTTAATAATTAAGGGGTTTGTATAAATGAACAGTAAAAATGTTTCTTGGGGCTATATCTCTATTAGCTGTTAAAAGTTCCTTGGGTAGAATTTGAAGTGAAGAAAGAGCTTTAGTTTATCTGCAATTAAATTAATTCACTTTTAGCCATCGTTAAAGGGATCTATTATGAGTCTCATTATCTTTGAGCAGGCAATCTTCTCTCAACTCCAAACATGTCCATCACGCAAAGAAAAAAAGGACTTGTGCCTTTAATGACCTCGGGACAACCCAAAATAGAAAACTTTCCCCGAGACAGCTAACCACTTCAAATTATATGGTTCCTCAAGCAACTGAGTACTTCAGAGTTGCAATTAGGGAGTAAGTTATAAATTTGCTGTGACAAATGAATGAGAAGGAAAAGTATGATTTTAAAATCCTGTTGTTCATTGTTATTCTAAGAGATCCTCCCAATGCACCGCATGTCACCACACCAAATCCGTCCTCCTAGAACCTCCACACTCAGAATGCTCATTAAAATGTTCCTGGACTTGCTACTCTTTCCAGTGCTGTCATTGTCTGACACCTCTCTCCCAATACTCTTGGTTTTATAATACCCCCTTCTAAACCACTGCAGTCAGAATGGTGGCGATACACTTGGTGCAGTTAGGTAGGGATTTCCAAGATTTTGAGCCAGTGATGAAGGAATTGTAATTCCAAGATACAGTTTTGTGATTTGGAGGGGAGCTGACAGATGTAGGTGTCCCTATGTACATGCTGCCCTTGTAGTTCTTGGTGGTTTGGAAGAGGCCTTGTTGAGTTGTTGCAGTGCATCTTGTAGATGGTATACATTAGCCACGGTGTATTGATGGTCGAAATTGCGGATAAGTGCCAATCAATCAATTGTTTTACAGCGCCAGGGTCCCAGGTTCGATTCCTGGCTTGGGTCACTGTCTGTGTGGAATTTGCACGTTCTCCCTGTGTCTCCGTGGGTTTCCTCCGGGTGCTCCAGTTTTGTCCCAAAAGACGTGCTGTTAGGTAATTTGGACATTCTGAATTCTCCCTCTGTACCCGAACAGGCACCGGAATGTGGTGACTAGGGGCTTTTCACAGTAACTTCATTGCAGTGTTAATGTAAGCCTACTTGTGACAATAAAGATTATTAAATTAAAGTTATTATATAGTTTACCCTGTGCCATGCTTTCTGAGCAAATGACAATTTGCTAGCTGTAATTAACCTGTTGGTGCAAATCAATCAAACTTAATGTAGAATATCAGTGAGTTCTTTGGGGAATGTGAAGTATCATAAAATGGAAAGATGTAGGACACTTTCCTTCCCCTCTTAAATAAACGATATGTACAGCCCAGGAACCAACCTGATTTTAAAAGTAGCCGGTACCGAGTCGAATGAAGCTTCATATCTTGTGCAAAGTTTAGCTGTAGAGATCAGCAGCTTTGCATTACAAACAAACCCTGTTAAACTCTTAATGGGCAGTGCTGCTGTATAACAATTATATTCTTCCTTTACAAATTAATGCATAATTATTCCCCATGAAACTTATTTTGCACATTGGCACATCTTGGCCTTTGATTGTATTATGTCCGATTACACCTGTGTATGTTTTATTGTTAATGTTCTACGTAAAGAAGTTCCAACAACAGTAGTTCCAGTCAGTAAGTATCCTTGGCTAAAGTGTCAATTTATTTCTAATTTTTAGCATTGGAGGTAATTGCTTCAGACGTTCTCTTTTCACTTGCTGATTTTCAGCATCGCAACTTCTCGGTGCATGTAGTGGCATCTCTATGGAAACCTGATGAAATCGCTGCTGTGCAGAAAAAAAAGTAAAGACTTTCCAGTTATATCACTGGTTCACTAATTGTTTGTAATGATCCTTGTAATTGACCTGTTATCCAGAGAAGCAGCTCATAGGATTCATTTAAATTGTGACCATTTGTTTCTCTGGCTTTTGAGACTTTTGTTTTCTGCTTGTAGCAGTTGAACGTAGTCACCTTTGTCATCTCCCTGTGTATTTTCCCCAAATTTGCCTGTGCAATGTGCCAAGTCCAACATGGTATTATAATCTGCTTTATTTGAAAGTGCCACTCAATATTTAGAACTGAATTGTCAGTTAGAAATTTTAAAAGTTTTTTCCAATTAAGAGGGTCGGCACGGTGGTGCAGTGGTTAGCACTGCTGCCTACGGCGCTGAGGACCCAGGTTTGATCCTGGCCCTGGGTCACTGTCTGTGTGGAATATGCATGTTCTCCCCGTGTCTGCATGGGTTTCTCCCCCACAACCCAAAGATGTGCAGGTTACTAAATTGCCCTTAATTGGAAATATATATATATATAAATGAGTACTCAAAATTTATTTATTTTTAATTCCAATTTAGGGGGGATTTAGCGTGGCCAATCCACCTACTCTGCACACCTTTGGGTTATGGGGGTGAGACCCATGCAGACACGGGGAGAATGTGCAAAATCCACATGGATAGTCGCCTAGGGCTGGGATTGAACCCAGGCCACCGTGCCGCCTCAATACATTCTTTTGTATTGTTGCAGTTTTCATGGGGGATTATGAAAGTTTTGAATCGGGTTAAAAAAGACAATGTCAGAGATACAGGAGAGAGGTGTTGGCGTCCCAAGAACACGACAGGAATGGAGCATTTCTTTTAAGATTCCATCAATTGAGCTCAGTTTTATTTGTTTCAGATTAAATCTGACATGAATTAGCTTAAAGCACAACATTTCTTGTATCCATACACTCTGGGGCATGACATCCCAGCTGCCTTGATGTCTCTCATTACTTTGAAGTTGTGGCACATAAAATGACCTCCTTGCACTGTTTCCCTTGTTTACGTGAGATTGTGCAGGTCTTTGTACAGTTCAATTAGAGACTGTCTGATTCAGCAGGGATACGCGGCAACTCATCTGCTGAAATCAACATGCCGTTCTTACCTCAACTCGGCTATTTCAATACACCCTTGGCTGACCTCCCACTTTTTTTCAATCAGTGTGGGCCCATACAATGTTCTGCTGCCTGCATCCTAACTCACACCAGACCTCGCTCACCCATCTCCCCAGCGTTCATCACCCTACACTGGCTTCCAATCTGGTAACACATCAATTTTGAAAATTCTCAGGTGTGTTTTTTTGATGTTGGCAGCACCTTACAAGCTGCTGAATCCTTTCTTCCAAATGTCCACTGTAAAACCTGTTCAGTAGTGGCTAGTTCTCCAAACTTAATTACTATTTGTAATCAACCACAAGTAGTTCCAACCAGTTGTTTTGCTGAAGAATTAAATGTCAGTGGCAATCTTTCCCTTGTAATTATAAATATGCATAGATTAAATTCATTTAAATTTATTACATTTAGTCAACATAAAGATTCCCTGCGGTAATGCTCATGTCAGGTTTTACAACAAGAAGGTTGGACTGTCAAATGCGCAAACATAAAAAGATAAAAATTTACAGCAAAGTAGCTGATCACAGTGCCCATTGTGTGTGTGTGTGTGCCGGCTGAAAAAGCACAAACCAGCCTGATCCCACTTTTCCTGCTCCTGGTCCATAACACTGAGTTATGACACTTCAAGTTCATTTCCAAGTAAATTTTAAATGTAATGAAAATTTCTGCTTCTATCCTTTTCAGGTAGTACATTCTAGTGCCTCATCGCCCACAGTGAAAAATTTCACTTCATTCCCACACAATCCTTCCGTTAATTACTTTATGCCCCTCCCTGGTTATTGATCTCTTTGCATAGGGAAAAAATCCTTCCTATCAATGCTATCTGGGCCCCGCATAATTTTAAATACCTTGATTAAATCTCTCCTCCGGTGCCATTTTTCCTAGGAAAATAACCCTATCCTATTGAATCGCTCCCAGTTGCTAAATTCCCCCATTCCTGGTAGCATTCACATAAATCTTCTGTGTAACATCTGTGATCACATCGTTCCTGTAAAATGGTGACCAGAACTGGACCCAATACAGTAGCTATGACCTAACTATTGTTTTTATGTAGTTCTAGCTTAACCTCCCTGCTCTTTATTCTATACCATCGCTGATCAAGGAAAATATCTTGTATGCCCCCTTAACTGTCTTTATTACTTGTCTAGTTACAGCCAGAGATATGTCTGAGTCCCTTACCATTTATTGTGAATTATTTTGTCTTGTTTGTTCTCCCCCAAATACATTACCTCACAATTCTCTGGATTGAATTCCATTTGACATTTTTCTGCGCACCTAATCAACCCATTTATATCGTCCTGCAACCTACAACTTTCTTCCTTTGGCAAACACAGATAATGAAATGTTCATCATGTCCAATGCGCCAGATCAGCCTTCAGTCAACAGAGAAAACGAGCATTTTGAGGACTGCGATCTCAAAACAGAGACAATAGTCATGGTTTACCTAGCAGCAGTGATACACACACCTGTATGTTTCAAAGACTTGTCAAGGAACTCCACATCGGGTGACAAGAAAGGCGGTCTAACAATAGTGACCTGTCCCAAGTCAACTTGCTTGGCTTCGAGGTCTTAATCACTCAAGTAAAAGAAAAATACTGCGGTTGCTGGAAATCTGAAAAAGAAGCAGACAATTCTGAAAAATCAGCAGCATCTGTGGAGATGGAAACAGAGTCAATGTTCTGAGCCCTTTTGACTCTTCAGAGCTAAAGCAAGATTGAACTGTCCTGGATTTTATTCTGTTTAAGAAGTGGTTGAGCATATTGAGCAAAATAGGTCGGGGATAGCTGGGAGCTAGGTGAGATTTGGCAACGGTGTCACGGACACGAGACAAAGGGAGTGTTCATGATAATGTTAAAGACCAAAGAAGGTGCTAATAGTGTCAGAGAGGTAGGACAGCAGCATGTGTTGATCGCAGAACAAGGGTTGGCGCTCTGTGAATGCAAAACTTACCAACAAGTGCCAGATGGCCCTGTGGGTGAGGACTGGGAGAGCAGCGAATACAGCAGACCAAATTGAAGAAGATGCCAGGGAGGAGGGAGGAGGGAGGAGGTCAAGGGACAGGCGTTGCACCTTTTGCAATTATTTATTGTTGCTCCTCTGGTTGGGACATGTTGCTCTTATGCCTGTGAGCAGACTCCTGAGGCAAATGCTCTACCGGCAATTGTGTCACAGCAAGGGGACACCAGGAAGATGATGGAAGCACTTTGTGGATGTTCTCCAGGCATCCCTGAAGAGGTCAAACTTATGGTAGAGCCTGGCTGGTGTCTGACAAAAATGGAGGAGGCTCTTTTAGGAACGCATTGAACACATGTGTCAGGTATGTGCAGAGGTGAAGTTGAGATGTCGGAGGGAGTCACAAAAATCCAGCCAACCCATCAACCCAACACTTCCGCGCATCACCTGCCCTGCATATGGCAGAATCTGGAGGTAATGCATTGGGCTCATCTATTTCAGAACTGATTAAATCCAAGTGGATGTATGTCACCCTCAATCCCAAGGAACTGCCCAAGAAGAAGATGATGATGGATAACTTTTTTTTGTATACCTAATGCCTTCTCCAGCACTGCTCGCAGTAAACCTACTACTTTGTGAAAAGCATATTATACCATCTCGTGCATAATGTACGATTCTGTTGCTTAAATAGAACCGTGTATAAGTTGATCTGGCCCTTTTTAAGGTTAGAAGAACTACTGTCTGCAAATAAACACAGCAGAGGTACTTACAATTGTTGTTTGGTTCGGATGCTTTATAGCTTGTAATATGCTTCTGTTTTCAGGTTTTTGCTAAGTACCCAGCTGTTTTAAAAATTGTTTCGCACATGTAGCAATATGATTCAGGTAGCTACACTTAACAATTTTATATATTACCATTGGTTTTCTCCACAATGCCACATCTAACTTCCCACGTGTTATAGTTTTATGCAGATCACAGAATTGACAGTGCAGAAGGAGGCCATTCGGCCCATCGAGTCTGCACCGGCTCTTTTTTTTTGAAAGAGCACCCCACCCAAGCAGACACCTTCACATTATCCCCATAACCCAGTAACCCCACCCAACACTAAGAGCAATTTTTGACACTAAGGGCAATTTAGCATGGCCAATCCACCTAACCTGCACATCTTTGGACTGTGGGAGGAAACCGGAGCACCCGGAGGAAACCCACGCACACACGGGGAGAACGTGCAGACTCCGCACAGACAGTGACACAAGCCGGGAATCGAACCTGGGACCCTGGAGCTGTGAAGCAATTGTGCTAACCACTATGCTACCATGCAGCCCTATGCAGGACAATGTAAAATATATTTTCAGGGCTATTGATTTGTAATGTTTGAGGAATCTTGTTTATTAGACTGCTGAAGATATGCTGGTAATGGCTTTGGGCAGAATTATATGATTATATCCAGATGGAAACTGTAAACCCATGACCTTGATTACTATTTAGTTACTCATGCAGTAAATTTTACTTTGCACCATTTTTAAAACCACAGAACATAGTGAAAATTGATCAGGAAGATTTTACAGGCAGCAATTAGATAGAACATAAAACATTAGAACATTACAGCGCAGTACGGGCCCTTCGGCCCTCGATGTTGCGCCGACCTGTGAAACCATCTGAAGCCTATCTGACCTACACTATTCCATTTTCATCCATATGTCTATCCAGTGACCACTTAAATGCCCTTAAAGTTGGCGAGTCTACTACTGTTGCAGGCAGGGCGTTCCACACCCCTACTACTCTCTGAGTAAAGAAACTGCCTCTGACATCTGTCCTATATCTACTACCTCTCAATTTAAAGCTATGTCCCCTCGTGTTGGTCATCACCATCCGAGGAAAGAGACTCTCACTGTCCACCCTATCTAACCCTCTGACTATCTTATATGTCTCTATTAAGTCACCTCTCAGCCTTCTCCTCTCTAATGAAAACAACCTCAAGGCCCTGAGCCTTTCCTCATAAGACCTTCCCTCCATACCAGGCAACAGCCTAGTATATCTCCTCTGAACCCTTTCCAAAGCTTCCACATCCTTCCTATAATGTGGTGACCAGAACTGCACGTAGTACTCCAGGAGCGGCCGCACCAGAGTTATGTACAGCTGCAGCATGACCTTGTGGCTCCGAAACTCAATCCCCCTATTGATAAAGGCTAGCACACCATATGCCTTCTTAACAGCCCTATTAACCTGGGTGGCAACTTTCAGGGACTTATGTACCTGGATGCCGAGATCTCTCTGTTCATCTACACTACCAAGATAAGGGGTGCGATCTGACAGGAGAAGCACTCAGTGCAGTAGCGAACGAGATTTGCTGGGTGTTTCCCGACGGCCAACCCGGTGAGACAGTGACTTATATCTCAGGCCAATCAGGACCAGTAATTATGCCCCACGGTGGAAACGGCTGTCTCACCAGTTGATTCACCTGAACTGCGCCCGGCAGCTCCCCGCTAATGAGGGGGAGCAGCCCTTGAACTGCTTCCTCTGAGAAACACCTGGACAGCGTGCTGCCATGCCACCAAGGAGACCTGCACCATGATTCAGAGATGAGGACCTGGCCAGACTGCTGGACACAGTGGACTTGTGACGGGACATCCTGTTCCCCCAAGGGGGTCGGAGGGTCATCATAGGTCAGTTGGTGCTGCCTGGGAGGCAATGGCAGCAGCAGTCAGGGCAGGAACTGTTACTAGGAGGTGCGCCACCCATTGTTATAAGAAGCTCAATGGCCTCCACTGGGCCGCGCAGAAGAGTTGGCATTGGCCCCCTAGCACCGGTCCAGCCTGCCACCCCGCGATGACCCGCCGGTTGGCACAGCACCCCATCACCACCACGCTCATGTCCCAGCACACCCTGGCATCCACCAACACACCCCCACCCATGCCCAGCGGCGGTGCTCACGTATGTCCCCTGCAATGCTTGAAGCGTGCGGCTTACAATGCCCTCTCTTTGTCTCAGCAGGAGACATTGGTATATATTCAGCGGAAAAGGGCCCTGACGGGCGGCACGGTCCTCACCCACTATGAGGAACGGGCCCTGGAGGTCGAGGGGGTGACAGAGGACAGAGTAGTCACCGACATAAAGGTTGGCCTGTGCCACAGCTGATGAAGTACTCTTATGGGGTAATTACTGTTGTGATGCGGTGGGGAGGTTGTGGCATAGTGACAATGTCACTGGAATAGTAATCGCGAGGCTAATGCCCTGGGGATTTGGTTCAAATCCCACTACGGCAGAGGGTGAAATTAATAAATCTGGTCGAATGGTGACCACGAAACCATTGTCGATTGTCTGGTTCGTGAGGGTGACTAAATGCTGCAAAGTCACGAGTGTGATCAGGGATAATGAATCGTTTAGAATTTGATTTAATTTCATTTCTCTCCTTCCTTTTTCTGTATTCACAAATCAGACACTTAGTGCATATAGTGTTTATATTATCTGAAGTAGTAAATACAACAAAGTCACGCTGAATATGCCGATGACCTTTGGTAAAGTCTCTTAACCTGATAAATATCAGTTGAGTAAGTTACAAAACTGCGGTTTTGGTCACTTGTTTGTGTTTCATATTTTGTTTTGGAGGACATCATTACATTTATTTTGACTGCTCTTCCTGGAAACTAAGAGTTTTAATTTGCATAATTATTTACAAATGTACAAAACTGCTAAGTTCCTTTGTAGATGCATAATACTCCATGCAGAATTTTCCCCTGTTATCTTTATGTAAATCAAATAGATCAATTTTGTACGATTTGGTATCCGAATGACACCAAAGATAGAGAAACAAATAACAAATTTATATTTATCATGCAACTCTCATGACGTCTTGAAGCTCTTTACAGTGAATAAAATACTTCTTAAGCATAATTACTATTACAATTTAGGGAAATGCAGCCAATATGCACATAGAGATTCCACAAACATAAGTGAGATTATAACCAGATATCTGTTTGTGTTGTTGATTGAGAGAGCTTCTCTGCCTTTCAAGGAAAAGATGACCATGTTGATTATTTGGGGTATTTAGGGTTCTGATGTGTGAATGGGTGACTGCTAAGATCAATCTGTGCCCAGATGGTTCTGCTGCAATTGGGACAGGATACCATAGACGACTGTGTTTTGGATTAATTATTGGCTCGGGATTTCCTCTCCTTGCGTTTCCTCTCTGCGTCTGATATATGCTTGATTTGATTTTGATGGAGACTGCACCATTTTTTTTATTTGACTGTGTCAGGTGCAGCGATCTTGGGCGAACCTCTCCCGGGGCTGGGAGTCAACATCAAAACTCCGATGAAAAGCCTCGAGTATCCTTGTAGACCTTCCCTTTATTGCCATGCCAGCGAATCCTGGGCTTGAGCTCTCTATAGAAGATACGCTTTGATAAGCGAGAGTCAGACATTCTGGCCATATGACCAATTCAACTCAGTTGTGACTATCTTGATAAGGTGTAGATGCCTGTCATACCAGTATGGGTGAGCACCTAGTACCTGGTAATTTGTTGTATCATCTGATCTTCATCAATTTCTAAAGGCAGCTTGAGTGGAAGTGGTTGAAACTCTTGGAATGATGCAGGTGCACTGTCTAAATCTTGCATTCGTAGGGCAGAGTGGGCAAGCTGGTATGTTAATTTAATTTTCTTTGCACTGATCATAAATTGCCGTGTGCATTGGAGAACAAGTCCATGCTGCAGTACCTTTCCAGCTCTGAACCCTCAGCTAGTGCACATCGGCAAACCAGAAATGGCAAAATATGTCCTTAGAGACCTTGGTCAATGTCTGAGAGACCTCTGATTGAGCAGCTTCCCATCCATCAATACCCGAGTAATGCTGAGCGGCACGGTGACACAGTGGTTAGCACTGTTGCCTCACGGTGTTGAGGACCTGGTTCAATCCCGGTCCCGGGTCACTGTCCGTGTGGAGTTTGCACATTCTCCCCGAGTCTGCGTGGGTCTCACCCCCACAACCCAAAAGATGGCAGGGTAGGTGGATTGGGCACACTAAATTGCCCCGAAGTTGGAAAAAAAAAGAATTGATACTCTAAATTTATTTTAAAAAAGAAAACAAAATCTGAGTAATGCACTGATATTGATGTCAGGATCACTATCATAGAAAGTATCGGAGAGCAGAGAAAAACATGCCAAAGGGAGTTGGCACCAGCACACAGCCCATTTAACTCTATTAATGACCAGGAATGGGTCAGAAGATTTGCATTATTCAGGATATGTGCAAATAATCCACCATGGAACTATCGAAGCATTATGATTTTCTCAGTACAACCAAATGAAATGAAAATGAAAATCGCTTATTGTCACAAGTAGGCTTCAAATGAAGTTATTGTGAAAAGCCCCTAGTCGCCACATTCCGGCGCCTGTTCGGGAAGACTGATACGGGAATCAAACCGTGCTGCTGGCCTACCTTGGTCTGCTTTCAAAGCCAGCGATTTAGCACTGTGCTAAACAGCCCCCCTAAATGTCGCCATTACCTTGCAAAGGCTCTCACAACAGACTGCGTCAGAGGTCTTGGTCAGGTTACCAAATGTAGGGGCAGCACGGTGGCACAGTGGTTAGCAATGCTGCCTACGGCGCTGAGGACCTGGGTTTGAATCCCGGCCCTGGGTCACTGTCCGTGTGGAGTTTGCACATTCTCCCCGTGCCTGCGTGGGTTTCGCCCCCACAACCCAAAGATGTGCAGGTTAGGTGAATTGGCCACGCTAAATTGCCCCTTAATTGGAAAAAATAATTGGGTACTCTAAGTTTTAAAAAAAAAGGTTACCAAATGTGGTGTCGGGTACCATATTCTGGTATTTCATTTTCCTGGAGCTGTCTAACTGCAAACACCATATCAGTGCTTCCTTGACCGTGTCTAAAACTGCACTGACTCTCTGGCAGCATAAGCTGGTCGAGAAATAATTGATGGCCAGAACACTGGGAGAACTCTTCTGTTCCTCTCCAAGTGTATATTTTATACCACTTGAAAGGGCAGATGGAACGTTGGTGTAACATTTCAAATGAATGACAGCACCTCCAACAGCGCATTACTCTCTCTGCACTGAAGTGTGGGCCTAGATTGTGTGCTCAAATTTATGGAATGGAAGTTGAAACGACATAAGAGGGCTCGACTATTGAAACAAGGATAAAACCTTTCTCTTCCGAACTTCTTACCCTTGAGGAAAGTAGAAAATAAAACAAGTAATTCATTAAAAGACTATGGGTTAATGATATAACCACCGTGTTGCCAGTTAAACAGAAGGGGAGGCCAAAATCAGGATCCACACTGGGCGATAATCGGTTCTCTATCTAACCAGCCTGCTCCCGGTGGCAGGTTCCGATTCCCACCCAAATATGGAGAGAACATCACTGGCACCAATTAAGACCAATCTCCATCTCATTAGCGAGATGGAAGTCCAATGTAACGGTGTCCTGGGAACTAACCGGCTCCCCAGCGAGAGATGATGTGGGTGTTCTTTAGTACTCCTTTTTAAAAACGTGGTGCAATGGCTGCTGAGAGGATCTGAGGTGGTGAGTAGGCATTTCCATTTTTCGGCGATAGCACTGGAGCTCTGGGGGTGGAGGAAGGAGACCCCCCCCCCCACCCCAGGAGGAATGGGGCTGGGAGTCATAGGTCGGAGATTGCCCCTGGGCTGAGTGGGTGAGGGGCTCAGCGTCTTTGGGGACTGCAAGCCACCCTCCAATACTGTGTATACCTGTAACAGGGGCAACTGCAAGCCATCCTCCAATATTGTTTATACCCATAACAGGGACAGTTGCTGCCTATCTCTCGCACCAAACAATTCCAGGACTGACCCCTGCTGTTGGTTATATGCTTCAGGTCACTTTGACTCCCTCTGACTGAGCAGCTGCCAGCTTCACAGCTGACTGCTATTTCAAATAATGAATTCGCATTGTTAGTTATGTGAGCACTTCACAGCTTCTAAGGACATTCTCGTGGGTACACGTACCATGTCTCAGAGACGAGTGTGGTTGCCTAGCATTCCAATCAAACTGTGAGGACTGGACCCTGAAGGTGTCAGCACCATAGAAGCAGCAGCCAACAATCAGGCGCTCACCTTTACTATATTCCCTGTACTCGCACGCCTGCGTGGCAAAATTTGGCTCCAACTCCATCTACAAGTTTCCTGCTGACACGACTGTAGTGGGTCGGATCTCAAATAATGATGAGTCAGAGTACAGGCGGGGATAGAGAACCTAGTGGCGTGGTGTAAAGACAAGAATCTCTCCCTCAACATCTGGAAAACTAAGGAGCTGGCCATTGGGGCTGGTTTAGCACACTGGGCTAAATAACTGGCTTTTAAAGCAGACCAAGGCAGGCCAGCAGCACGGTTCAATTCCCGTTCCGGCCTCCCCGAACAGGCGCTGGAATATGGCGACTAGGGGCTTTTCACAGTAACTTCATTTGAAGCCTATTTGTGACGATAAGCGATTTTCATTTCATTTGACTTCAGGAAGCGAAGTGTCTTAAACACCCCTGACTGCATCAATGGTGCCGAGGTGGAGATGGTTGACAGCTTCAAATTCCCAGGTGTGCACATCACCAACATTCTGTCCTGGTCCACCCATCAACGCTACAAGCAAGAAACTCCGTAAACTATGGAAATCCGGCATGTCCACATTGCACCATAGAAAGTATCCTATCTGGCTACATCACAGCTTGGTATGGCAACTGCTCAAGACCATAAGAAACGTTAGAGAGTCGTGAACACAGCCCAGTACATCACGCCTCCCATCCATTGATTCTGTCTACACTTCCCACTGCCTTGGGAAAGTGGGCAGCATAATCAAAGACCCCTCCCACCCGGGATATTCTCTCTTCCAACTTCTTCCAATGGACAGGAGATACAAAAGTCTGAGAACTAACACTAACAGGTTCAAAAACAGCTATCTTCCCCGCTGTTACGAGACTCATGAATGACCCCCTTATGGACTGAACTGATCTCTCCGCACACCTTCTCTACTGAGTAGTACTATACTCCATATGTTCACCTGATGCCTGTGTATTTCCATTGTGTATTTATGTATGTCCTATGTTTTTTCATGTATGGAACAATCTGTCTGGACTGCACGAAGAACAATACTTTTCACTGTCCATCAGTACACGTGACAATAAATCAAATCCAATCAATCCTGGAGCTGGGCTTTAGCACTGGGGATATCGCCGCAACCAAAGTGTGTGTGTGTGGATCAGGGGAAGGCACCTGAGCACGGTCTCCTTAATGTTCCCATCAGGGGTCTGGGTTCTAAGGCTCATGCTGTTGCCGATGGTGAGTGTGCTGAATGAGGTGTTCCAGCACAACTGGATCAGTGGATGGCACTCTTGAGAGAAGGTGGGGTGGAACCCAAACTGATTGTCAGTTTTCTTCTTCTCCAATTCCTTACAGATACCACAATAGATTGTGTTGTCGAGCCTGCAGTGGTTCCCTCGCGCTGCTGGTGGAAACTTAGGCGGCCACATGCTGGAGAAGCGTCAATGCAGGCTAGATCCCTTGCAGACCCGACCACCCATCAGGCCAAGGAGGGACCCAGATGGGGTTGTCGATGACAGCCCAAGGTGCACAACTCTTGTTGGTCCTTCGAGGAGATGATGGACAGCATATGCTGCAGGAGGCTTCGTCTCAGCAATGAGATAGTGCAGCACCTGTGACATGCCTCATGAACTTGGTACCTCATGTCGGAGTACCTTCATTAACAGGAAGGGGTTCAACTCCCTGAATGTTCAACTTGTGCGCGACCACAACCTCCGGATCATACACCTGTGTGCACACTTCCCAGGCAACGTGCATAACAACTACAATCTTTTACTGTCACAAGTAGGCTTTCATTAACACTGCAATGAAGTTACTGTGAAAAGCCCCTAGTTGCCACATTCCAGTGCCTGTTCGGTTAATGAGCCGGTACGGGAATTGAATCTGCGCTGTTGCCCTTGTTCTGCATTACAAACCAGCTGTCTAGCCCACTGAGCTAAACCAGCTCTTTTAAACCAGCTCATGCACAGGAAGCAGCACCTATCAATTCTTGGAAAGAGATAACCAGTCAGCTGGGATTAAATACCCTAAGATCTTTGATCTGAAAGTCATTAATTCATTTCTCTTTGATTTTGGTTTTACTCAGCTGTGATTGACAGCTTCCACACACACCCACGTGTCAGCATTGCTCCATGCATCTACTTTCAAAAGTTGAGTGACTTTGAAGTGGCCAGCTGTGAAACACAATGTTTATTAACATCAAGTTTTGATTGATAGCTCCTGGACCATATCAGAGTTAAATGCTTTCCATTCATCTCCATACAGGCGTAATTGGCTTTGAAGTAGTCAGTAGTGAAACTAACAGATAGCACTTAACTCTGTTTTTAGTGTGGTCCAATCAAAGCTTATTTTACTATCCTCTACCATCAGAACAACACCTCCTTTTCCATTATACTGGTCTGTGAAATATTGTGTACCCTGGGTTACTTATTTCTCAACATTGGTCACTTCCCAATCATGTTTCTGTAATGGAGATTATATCAAATCCATTTATCTCTATTTGTGCCAATAGTTTGTCAAACTTGTAACAACTGCTTCATGTGTTCAATTACTACTGGCACCATGCCTCATGAATGAAAAGCCCATCTTCCCACGTCACTCTTTGAGCTAGGCATTTGATTATCTTGGTCCTTTGCCAATTGGTGCATGACTTGGGTGACAGTTCAGGGATTGTCTTTTGAGATTTGCCATTTTAATTTGGACCCTAATTCGTCAAATTCCATTCGCAGAATATTATTCCAAGCTCTACCTTTGTTGTTGGTTCCTACATTGGCAATGACAACTTGATCATCCACCTCCCACTCCACGTTGGTTTCCAGTTGCGGGGAGACATCATTAACCCTGACACTAGGCAGGCCACAGAACCATCAGAACTCCTGGCTCTGGCTACAAAGAACAGTATCTATCCCGCTGACTATACAGACCCATATTGTGAACACATTCCTTTCATTTCTCCAATTTGAATGGCTTCCTGTACTCATCAATTTCCTCATCCACCCTATGTTCCTCGTTTTCAACTCCGCAACTCGCATGTACATTGTACCCGTCAAGGGACAAGGTGCCTCAATCCCTGCCTCTGAGATTTCCTCAGATGTTGCAGATTTAGTTGCTCTGGATTGCAATGTTCTCCATAAACGTTCAGATAGCTGCAGTTATGGAGATCACCTGCCCTGCCATTTCTAGCTCATGTCACTTACTTATTTGATTAGTTAATTAGTTGCTCAAGTAATAGCAAATGTATCTTAGCTTAGATACAGAAGTAAAACATTCACCAGTTACTTTTGTTAAAAGACAGAATAAAATACAATATTTCCTTTCCTCCACCCCGTACCAAATTTCCCCTTTCTCTACATCTTTGTTTAGGAGGCATTCCTTTTGCGAACAGTTTGTACTCCACATTTTTAGGTTGAAGGAATTCAAGAATGAAACCTTTGAGTACATTTGTTGATCAGTGATCTTCTAAGCTCCTTTTCATGTTACCTTGGAAATAATTGAGTGAGGTGGATTTTATCCAACTAATTTCATTGCTTTTGTGCTCTGACCAGAGACTGTTTTGAAAAAGACCCGGATTTAGCAAATTATCATGCACAGTTGACATTCTTTTGGAAAAGTAAGGGATAGGGCCCGTTTGACGAAAGATTATACCAGGGACCCACTAGGCACCACCAGCAAAATTCCGAACGAACACTGGGTCACCGGGCGTAAACTGCTGAATCGGCCGATGCCGAGAAAAACCATGTCCCTGCCGTTCTTGTGTGCGGCGTACTTTTGCGCCAATGTCCGGGAAAACCATGCTAAGGCGGGTGCGAAGTCTCCGGCCCATTAGGTGTTATGCGGGAGCTACCCCAGTCACCGCATGAGGGGTGGTCCTATATGAAAACAAAAAACGAGCCAGTCCCGTGTCCATCGACCTGGAGGACTGTTTGTTTAGGCCTCGTTTGAATGTCTGCACTGCGCGCTCCGCCAACCCATTTGAAGCCGGGTGGTAAGGGGCAGTGTGGATATGGCGTATGCCGTTCATCTTCATCATAGATATCATAGAATTTACAGTGCAGAAGGAGGCCATTCGGCCCATCGAGTCTGCACCGGCTCTTGGAAAGAGCACCCTACCCAAGGTCAACACCTCCATCCTATCCCCATAGCCCAGTAATCCCACCCAACACTAAGGGCAATTTTGGACACTAAGGGCAATTTATCATGGCCAATCCACCTAACCTGCACATCTTTGGACTGTGGGAGGAAACCGGAGCACCCGGAGGAAACCCACACACACACGGGGAGGATGTGCAGACTCCACACAGACCGTGACCCAGCCGGGAATCGAACCTACAGACAGTGACCCAGCCGGGAATCGAACCTGGGACCCTGGAGCTGTGAAGCAATTGTGCTATCCACAAGGCTACCTCGCAAACTCCTCACTTGTGAACGGAGTGCCGTTGTCCGTGACCAGCACCTCGGGGAGGCCATGCGTACTGAAAGACAAACGCATCTTCTCGATTGTTGCGCAGGACGTTGTGCCTCTCACCTTATGCACCTCTAGCCATTTAGACTGGGCGTCGATTAAGTGAAGGAACATGGATCCTTGAAAAGGGCCGGCGAAATCCGCATGCAAGCATGCCCAAAGCTGCCCTGGCCATTCTCAGTGACGTAGGGGCGCGGCCGACGGAAGCTTCTAATGCTCCTGGCAAATGGAGCAGTTTTGGGCCACCTTCTCAATGTCGGTGTCGCGGCCTGGCCACCAGACATAACTCCGGGCCAACATTTTCATTTTGGTCACACCTGGATGCCCATTGTGCAAGTCTCACAGTATCAGCTGCTGTCCTTTTTCCGGGACAATCACACGTGTCCCCCACAAAAGGATGCCGTCTTCCACGCTGAATCCGTCAGCTTGGAGGAAAATGCCCGCAACTCGCCTGGGAGCTGTCTATGCTGCCCACCATACAGGACTATGTGCCGAACCTTTGACAGGACTGGCTCCGTCTGTGTCCACTCACGGATCTGTGATGCCGTGACAGGCAATGTGTCCATAAAATTTAGGGTTGCAACCACCTCGCCGGTCGTGGGGGTCGACATGGGGCCGGTCGATAAAGGCAATTGGCTCAGTGCGTCGGCATTCCCTATCTGGGTCTGGGTCCACTCACGGATCTGTGATGCCGTGACAGGCGAGGTGTCCATAAAATTTAGGGTTGCAACCACCTCACCGGTCGTGGGGGTTGACATGGAGCCGGTCGATAAAGGCAATCGGCTCAGTGTGTCGGCATTCCCTATCTGGGTTCCTGGTTTGTGCTCCAGAGAATACTCGTATGCAGCGAGCAACAAAGCCCAGCGCTGGATCCGTGCGGAAGCAATGGGCGGTATTGGCTTATCCTCTCGGAAAAGTCCCAGCAGAGGCTTATGATCAGTCACGATAGTGAAGTGGCGGCCATACATGTACTGGTGGAAACGTTTCACCGCAAAGACCACTGCCAGGCCCTCCTTCTCGATCTGCGCGTACTTTTTTTCCGCTGCAGTCAATGTGCGGGAGGCGAAAGCTATCGGCCGCTCGGCCCCGTTCTCCATCTTGTGGGACAGGACGGCCCCAATACCATACGGGGATGCATCACATATGACGAGCAAAGGCTTTCCAGGAACATAGTGGGTTAGTAACCCAGACGACGACAGTTGTTGTTTTACCCGCCAGAAAGCGGTTTCTTGCGGCTGACCCCAAACCCAGGTGTGATTCTTCTTTAGCAGAAGGTGCAACGGGGCCAGCGTAGTTGCCAGATTGGGGAGGAACTTTCCGTAATAGTTTATGAGGCCGAGAAATGAACGAAGATGCGAAGTGTCAGTCGGGGCCGGAGCCTGTTGAATCACGCGCACCTTCTCTGCGACGGGGTGCAAACCTTCGCGGTCCACCCGATAACCCAGGTAAACTACTTCCTTCGCCTGAAAGACGCACTTTGTGCGACGTAAATGGACTCCAGCCTCCGAAAAGCGTCTAAGGACAGCCTCCAAATTTTCCAAATGCTCCTGCTCCTGTGATCAAAACGTCATCTAAGACAGCAACATGCGGTAAACCTCTCAAAATGCCTTCCATAACACGTTGAAAAATAGCGCAGGCAGAGGATACTCCAAAGGGCAAACGTGTATATTCATACAGGCCCCGGTGTGTATTAATCGTTACATATGGCCGGGAGGCAGGGTCCAGCTCCAACTGTAGGTAGGCACAACTCGTATCTAATTTTGTGAACGAGAGTCCGCCTGCAAGCTTCGCATAGAAATCCTCTATGCGTGGCATTGGGTATTGGTCGAGTCGGGAAGCCGTATTCACTGTAAGTTTATAGTCACCGCACAAGCAAACTGTGGCATCTGGCTTCATTACAGGTACAATTGGTGCTGCCCAGTCAGCGAAACGGACGGGCCTGATGATACCACAAGTCTCCAAACGAGTGAGCTCCCGTTCTACCTTCTCGAGCAAGGCGTAAGGCACCGAGCGCGGCGTGGCTCCTGGTTCGACTTGGACACGGGCTACAGCCCCTTTTATATTCCCGAACCCAGATGTATTCCAGCCTGGTTATTGTCCTAGCACCTCAGTCAACCCTCCAGAAACTGTTTGGAGGATGTGCTGCCACTGCAACCGCAAATGGCGCAATCAGTCCCGACCCAACAGGCTGGGCCCATGGCCGCGCACCACGATAAGTGGGAAACGCCCCTCCTGGCGTCCATAAACGAACAGGGGTCATCGTAGTTCCTGCAATGTCCAATCGTTCCCCCGTGTAGGTGGCCAACCTGGCCTGTGTGTCAGTTAATATAAGGGTCTGTATACCCTGCTTGATGCGGTCGAATGTCCTCTGGGCGATCACGGAGACCGCTGCGCCAGTGTCCAACTCCATCTCAAGCGGGTGACCTTTGACCTGTACTGTCACTTTAATGGGGCCCACATGGGGAGCTGCCACACAATGTAGCTGCAGGCAGTCGTCCTCCATCTCCATGTCCTCGGGAGTAGTCGCCGCAGGTTCATCCAAATGAAAGGTATGGCCCCTGGGCTGGGCCCCAGTTTCGGTCGGAACGACGGAGCCTCTGGCGCCCCCAGGACTGGCGTCCGCGACAGGGTCAGCGTCTACAAGTCTGACACGGACATGGCTCCTCATCCATTGGTTCTGGAGAAGGCTCCCTTCGGGGAGGAATATCCGACGGCCACTGGCGTCGATCCAGATGTCGCCTCGTCCAAGGTACCACAGGGGTGCGGGGGACGCTTTCGGACGGAAGGGGTTGCGCCCCAAGACATGCACCTCCATTCCCTGTAGCTCCTGCACTCCTCGTTCTGCGCTCTCTCGGGACAATACTATTTGAATGGCCTGTTGAAAAGTCAATGTTGGCTCGGCTAACAACTTTCTCTGGGTGGCCGCATTGTTAATACCGCAAACCAAATGGTCGCGTAACATTTCTGACAAGGTCTCACCATAGTCACAGTACTCCGCAATCCTGCGTAGCCTCGATAGAAAGTCGGCAAGAGATTCTCCTGGGGTCCTCTCGTCGGTATTAAACCGGTAACGTTGGACTATTGTGGATGGGGTTGGGTTAAAATGTTGCCCCACTAAGTTCACAAGCTCATCAAACGTTTTGGTGTCCGGCGCAGTTGGGTACGCAAGGCTCCTAATCACCCTAAACGTATGCGGGCCACAGTCGGTGAGCAATATGACCACCTGGCGCTCGTTTTCGGTGATGTTGTTTGCCCGGAAATAGTAACGCATCCGTTGTGAGTACTGGTTCCAACTTTCCAGCGCAGCATCAAAAACATCCAAACGTCCATACAGAGGCATGGTGTAACAGAAAACAACTTCCAACCTGTATCCAACAAAAACCCAGGGAGGTGGCTTCAGCAGTGTAGACAGCTATTTACTTTAACCCTCGTCGCCAGTTTTGTGATGGCCACGAAGAATCCAGCACGAGTTTTCAGGATACAAAGAAATAACATTTATTTACAATAACTTATATATACACACAACAGCAACTTCCCTTGCTGCTCATTCCTCTCTCTCTGTTGGTTCCAAACTGGCCAGCTCTATTTATGCAGGGAGTCTGCTAATGATTTCTCCACCCCCCCTCATTGGGGAAGCTCATACTCCCATAGAATTGTCGGATTGTCATTACTCCCCAGCCAATGGTAAGCAGGCAGGTTATAACAGTATGTATATAGTAGACGTGGAGCGGATGCTTCCTCTTGTGGGGCATTTTAGAACGAGAGGTCAACGTATTAGGATAAGAGCTAGCGAATTCAAAATAAAGTTGAGGAGAAACTACTTCTCCCAAAGGGTTGTGAATCTGTGGAATTCGCTATCCCAGAGTGGCGTGGATGTTGGGACAGTGAGTAAATTTGAGGAGTTAGCCAGATTTTTAATTGGTAATGGGTTGAAGGATTATGGAGAACTGGCAGGACAGTGAAGTTAAGGCCAAGATGAGATCAACCGTGATCGAATGGCAGAGCAGACTCGATGGGCCAAATGGCCTGATTCTGCTCCTATATCTCAAGAACTTAAATCATCCTTTCGTTGCCAATTGAAGCAATCTTACAACACAGAAATGGCCTGACATGTATGTGTCAGCACTTTGAGAGAGATATCCAGTTTAGTCGCACACCACAGCTTTTTCTTGATGACTCTGCAAATTAGTCTTGTTGCCTTTTATAGTTGCTACAGAGTCTGATTCCACCAACCTGTTAGGTTGTGCATTCTAGATATTAACAATCCCCTGTATGAAGAAATTCTTCTTCCACCCTAGAATTCTTGTGCCGCTGACTTTGAATTGATGATCTCTGGATACCTGCCCACCAGCTGGAGGAAGTTAGCTTCTCCTCTACTTACTTTACCTAAAACTTCAAATAGAAGTATTCAAAATCATCAGGTCTCTCCCGATTTCCCCCCAACCCCCCACACAACCCCCTTGACCTTCACTGAAAAAGCTGGGATTATTTTCCTCAGAACAAACTCTCCATATCATTTGAAGTTCCTGGTAAACCACCCCTGCACCATCTCCACAACCTTGACATCTTCCTGGCATGTGGTGTCCCCAGTTGCATAAAATACTCCAGCTGAGGTGTAACCGTTGATCTTTAAATGTTTACCAAGACTTATTTGTTTTTTATATTCAGTACTTTTACTTGCAAAGCAAAGTATCCCATGTGCTTTCTCAATTGTCCTGCCACCTTCACAGAGTTGTGAAAATGCAGCCTCTGCTCTTGTAATCCCCTCAAAAATAGTACGATCTGGATGGGTGTTTTTCAAACTTTTTTCCCGGGACCCACTTTTGCCAACTGACCGACCTTCGGGACCCACGCCACATTCGCTACTCAATCTACCCTGAGTCAGAGAGGGCAGGTTTTTAAAAAATATATTTTTAATTCTCCTTGTTTTTCACATTTTCTCCCAAATTTACACCCAACAATAAACAATAATCAGTAACGAATGTAATATCAATCCCCATATCAATAACAACGATCCCATCCTCCCACCAAACCCCAGACATTAGCCCACATGTTAACATAAACAAATGACAAAAAGGAATCAGGAATAACCCATAGTCACCATTGCCACATACAGTCCCTCTCCCCCCCCCCCCCCCCCCCCCCCCAATGTTCGATGCGATCCAATTCTCGAAAGTGTATAATGAATTGTAGAAACCCTCCATCCTTCCCCTCAGTTCAAATTTGACTTTTTCAAGCATCAAGAATTCCAGCAGGTCCCCCCGCCATGCCAGGGCACCGGGTGGAGAGGTTGATCTCCACCTGACCAGGATCTGCCTTCGAACGATCAATGAGGCGAAGGCTACAACATCTGCCTCCACGCCCGTCTCCAACCCCATGAATATGGCCTCCCGAGCACCCGGGTCCAGTTTGAGGGCAGTTTTGTTTTAAATGGGTGGCACGGTAGCACAGTGGTTAGCACTATTGCTTCACAGCTCCAGGGTCCCAAGTTCGATTTGGGTCACTGTGCAGAGACTGCACATTCCCCCCGTGACTGCATGGGTTTCCTCCGGATGCTCCGGTTTCCTTCCACAGTCCAAAGATGTGCGGGTTAGGTGGATTGGCCAAGCTAAGTTGCCCTTAAGTGTCCAAAAAAGTTAGGTGGAGTTACTGGGTTATGGGGATAGGGAGGAAGTGTGGGCTTAAGGGCCGGTACAGACTCGATGGACCAAATGGCCTCCTTCTGCACTGTAAATTCTATGATTCTATGAGTCAAGACAGTGTTTGGCAGACTAATGGCGTGATCTACCTGCTTCATCCTGCCTGATCCGATGATGAGACAAGGCCATCTCTTGCGAGATTTACGACACTTGTTGTGCCTCAAGAGATCTGATGTGATCTCGCAAGGCGTCACGATCTGGATCCCACCCTCAATGGGCAGGATCGAGATTTCACATTCATGTGCAATTCTCCGACCCGGCGCGAGAATCCCGGCCCATATCATTTTATTAAAACAGTAATACGTGGATTGGCCATGCTAAATTGCCCCTTAGTGTCCAAAAGGTTAGGTGGGGTTACTTAGTTATGGGGATGTGGTGGAGGCATGGGCTTAAGTAGGGTGCTCATTCTAAGGGCTGGTGCAGACTTGATGGGCTGAATGGCCTCCTTCTGCACTGTAGATACTATGATTCGAGGGGGGCAAGATTGTAAATTGCTCCCCGTTCTCTTCGTACGCTGGCGCATTGCACTCGTTAGTGCAGGAAATTAGTTTTAAGTGGCACCTCGGCGGGATGTTGCTCGCCAAGACCAAAAAAAGAGTTCCAGTTAATAATAACAGGGCCGTTCTTGGTGCTGCAAGCACCCGCAAACACCCCACTAAATGCACCCAAAGCTGAACTTTTCTTTCCAATAAATTGTGCCCTAAAGATTTCTTGCCCCCAGGCAAGGGAGGGAAAGAAAATCTAGTTTTCCTGTTCTTAAATCACTATCCGCAGCCCCTGGTGCATTGAATTTATGTCAGAATTGAGTGAGGACAGGATCAGACATGCCTGTGACGGCCTCCTATCCATATAAGTTCACTATCCAGGGTTACACAGTAAGCATAGTCACTCATGAGAGATACTGGAGGTATTCCAACTTAATAAATCATTAAACCTTGGGGGAAGAACATTTTGTATATTTCAATGAATGGCCGGTTTTCACGAGGTGCTCTCTTTCTTGGGCTCTGAGTATGTATATTGTCTCCTGTAAAATCCAAGGATAAAACTAGCAGATCAAGACTCCCAGGAAGCGGAGAAAACAGCCGCAGCTTCTTGCCAGTTAGTCTCTTCATTGAGGATTTGGTCGCCTCACCTGATCCAGCTGCTCCACCGTACAACTGTGGCTGGTCATCAACCACAGAGCCCGTCTGGACCCTGTTACCACCCCCCACCACACACAACACAACACACACATACATAGACACACACGCACACACACACATACCCCTACTCCTGGGCCCAAACTAGAACATGAGAACATTCACCTTTTCAAAATCCAAGATTCAGGTCACCAGCCAGTTACATCGATACACAATGTTCCGATTTCCACAAAGCAGACGGATTACAGCTCCAGTCTCCTGCTTGTTGAAAACATTCTGTCCAATACAAACCACCAGCTCCATCATTTCCCTGTCATGAACACTCGGGAACTTGTGCACAGAGTTTTGCCCCCCCCCCCGCCCCGCAGACCAACACCTTTTGGGCGGCTCCACCCTCCGGCATGGCTCCACCCTCACTCCCACAACCCTGGACATCACCTCAAAAAAGGTCGTACGGTACCTGTCAAGTCTGGAACACGCCCAGAACGTGTGGGCGTGGTTGGCCGGGCCTCGTTGGCACCGTTGACATTTGTCCTCCACCTCCAGAAAAAGCCCACTCATCCTGGTTGTTAGGTGTAACCTGTGCACCACCTTTACCTGTGTTAGGCTCAGCCCTGCACATGTGAAGTTGAAGTTCACCGTGTGTAGTCCAGAGTCCTCCCCCTATCTCTATGCCTAGTTCCTCCTCCCTTTTTTTGTCGTGTCTCGTCCGGGGGGAGGCGTACTTCCTCCAACATTCGCCAGTTTCCCTTTCCTAGGTTGTTCACTTCCAGCAGGTCTTCTACTCATGAGTGTCCTGGTATCTGGGGTATGTCGTCGTTACCTTGCGTGAGAGTTTTTGACCTGAGTGTATCTCAGGTTGTTTCCTATTGGTAACTGGAACCTCTCCAGGATTTCCCCTGGGGTCACTATTCTATCATCCTATTTTTCCCCATCTCGGGTTCTCTCCACAACCCCCCCCCCCCCGAAAGCCAGGCACTCTCTGTCCGCTGGGAGGCTGGGAGTTGTACTGCGGCACCACCCCCTCACCTCACTCGTATCTCCCTGTGCTAGCTCACCACTAGTGAGGACCCCCCCCCCCCGCGCGGGTTGAATCACACCTACCCCCGACCGTTGCATTTCTTTTCCCCTCCTCACCCCCCTCTGCATTCTGCTGCTCCCACCTCCTCTTTCTGAGACTCATAGTCAGATCGAAGACAAGGCAGATCTATCCCATGCAAATATTCTCTCCTTGTTTTTTGACTGATAAGGTTAGATCTGGTTCACTGCTGGTATCATTGCCTTCCCCGCCCATGCTTGTGCACGTATTTGTCCGCTTCTGCTGGTGTGGTGAAGTAATACTTTCTACCCTGGAAAGTCACCCAGAATTTGGTGGGGTACAGCATCCTGAACCACCCATTGTTCTTGTAAAAGGGTCGCCTTGGCTGTGTGAAATTCTGCCGGTGCTTGGCCAGGTCTGTCCCAATGTCCTGGTACACACAATTGAGTGTTCCTTCCATTTACAGGACCTTGTGTGTCTTACCCAGTTCAGGATCTTTTCCCGGTCTTGGTACCGGTGCAGTTTCATGATGATGGCCCACGGCTGTTCCCTGGCCTTGGGTGTTAACCGGACTGACCTGCGAGCTTTGTCCACTTCAGGGGGTTTGGGAAAACTTTCCTCTCCAACACGTTTGCCCAGCATCTGTGTCACATACTCTGTAGGGATCCTGCTCTCGGTCCCCTCCAGTAGGTCCACAATGCAGAGGTTTTGGCGGCATGACGGATTCTCTTGGTCCTCGACCTTCCCCCTTTGCATCCCTTGTGTCACCACCAACCTTGCCATCTCTGTCTCCAGTGAGGCCATGCAATTGCTCTAATCGGTTGCAGACGTTTCCAGCTCTCTGATCATTGCCTCCTGCGTCTCCAGATGCAGCTCCGTCTTTTCCTGTGCTGCTTGAAGGGGAAACTGGGTCTTTGCTACTGCCACTTTCATCTTCGCCATCATTTCGAGTTTGATGGCATCTTTGAGCTCCGGTGTTAGGAGGTCCCTCCATTCATTTAGAATTATAGAATTATCGGCGGGTAGCTTGGTATATGCTCTGGCAGCCCACCCCTCATTTATTGTGGTATGTTGGGGGAGGAAGGGCAGCATGGTGGTGTAGTGGTTAGCACTGCTGCTTCACGGCGCCAAGGTCCCAGGTTCGATCCTGACTCTGGGTCACTGTCCGTGCGGAGTTTACACATTCTCCCCGTGTCTGCGTGGGTTTCGTCCCCAGAACCCAAAGATGTGCAGGATAGGTGGATTGGCCACTCTAAATTGCCCCTTAATTGGAAAAAATGAATTGGATACTCTTAATTTTTAAAAAAATGTTGGGGGAGGGTGGAAGTTATTCTGCCTGGGTTTAGTGCTCAATTTTTGGACTAAAAGTTCTTAATTTCAAATTTGCCAGAGAAGACCAATTTTTCGTGCGTCTGCTGAACACATTCCCGTCATGGGAAGTTCGATGACTGAATAAGTTACTCACTGTCCGGAAAACCTGTGACCAGTGATTGAGTGGAAAATCAAGTGGGTCCATCGACTGTCCCTTGAATTTGATATTCGATCACAAAGTTCAACGCAGTTGCAAAGATAAGGAAATGAAAGGTCTTTCTACCTGGCTTTCAATCGAAGATTACATATATCAAAAATGCTAGCACCTGGGGATTGCTGCTCTGCTAACTGAGGGAGGAGAGGGGGGCTGTTGGGAAGAAAACAGATTCAAGTGGCAGCTACAGCTGGAGCCAGGCAGTCGCTGAGAGGAACGGTTGGGGCTTGTCAAATGGCTTGATGCAAGGGTACGTGTGCATGAGTGCTGCTGGCTGCGGCACACTTCAGTGGTGTTACCTTTGAGCTTCATATTGAGCCGATGGCTTGTTAAATTCTTGTTTTTACAGGGGAGCAGCTTCTCCATGTGAATTACAGAACTGTTACTCGCCGTGGGCTCTGTGACCTTTCTGGCACCCGCCCGCAGGTCATGATCCACCTGCAGGTCATGACCCACTCTTTCAAAAAACCTGAACTAGATAATACTGCCCCTCTATGTTGTTTCTGCCAATGTGCCTCATCTCACATTTTTAATAATCTTCATTGTCACAAGTAGGCTTACATTAACCCTGCAATGAAGTTACTGTGAAAATCCCCTAGTCGCCACACTCCGGCGCCAGTTCGGGTACACAGAGGGAAAATTCAGAATGTCCAATTCACCTAACAGCATGTCTTTCGGGACTTGTAGTAGGAAACCAGAGCACCCAGAGGAAACCCACATAGTCACAGGGAGAACGTGCAGACTTCACACAGACAGTGACACAAACCGGGAGTCGAACCTGGGAGCCTGGCGCTGTGAACATAGAATTTACAGTGAGGAAGGAGGCTATTCGGCCCATCAAGTCTGCACCGGCTCTTTGAAAGAGCACCCAACTTAAACCCATGCCTACACCCTATCCCCGTAATCCAGTAACCCCACCTAATCTTTTAGACACTAAGGGCAATTTAGCATGGCTAATCCATCTAACCTGCACATCTTTGGACTGTGGGAGGAAACCCACACAGACATGGGGAGAATGTGCAGACTGCACACAGACAGTGACCCATGCCAGGAATTGAACCTGGAGCTGTGAAGCAACGGTGCTAACCATTGTGCTAACGTCAGCAATGAGTGTCAGTTGAGCATTCATGGCTTCGAATGCCACATAGTTATTGAAAGATTAGGAAAACCAGACTGAAATATTGATAATTATGGTATTAATTGCAATATTGTCAAGTACAGTAGTCCCCCGTTATACCGCGGGTGTTGGGGTCCAAGACAGCCACCCGCGTTGCATCCGAGCCGCGGATAGCCTACGAAAATTTTGAAAGAGCAACACATGGCCAGATAATGTTCTGCTGTGGGAAAGAATAAAGACAAACCAGGCGAACACAGCCTTCTCCAAGTTAATGTCACTAGCGGTCCTTGCCTTTTTCCTGGCAAGCCCTTCACTCTCAGAAACTGTCTCAACATAAGTTGTGTAAGACTTGCGCTTAGGCATTTTGTATTTATACGCTTTAATTACAAATCATCGCGGCTATTTATCGCAGCTAATCGGGCTAATCATTGCGGCTAATCGGAATGACAAACAAGTTCACCGGCTTAAAAAGGTGTTGTTTCAAAAAGAGTGAAATAAGTTGGGGTCCATAAACACCCCCGCCGTATATCGCGAACCGCGGTATTGCGGGGCGCGGTGTAACGGGGGACTACTGTAATAATCTAGTCAATTGCTGGAAAATCAATCTCAACTCGGATGTAGATAATTTGCCTCATCACTAATTGGATCCCCCACGCTAACTCATTCCTTGGCCAGTGCCCCATTTCCTTTAACATTAAAAAAATGAATTAATTGCATCTGCTCTGTGTCAATGTCCTCCTGTAATCTAACATTTCGCTCACTGTTTACTGCTTGTATTTGCATCTGTAAACTTTGAAATTGTACTTCCCATTTGGAGGTCCAGATCATTTATATATAACAAGAGCAATGGTGCTCAAATCACACTGCATTCTAATATCCGGTCAGTAAAATATCTATTCACTACTTTTTTCTATCTCCTGTCCCGTGCCAATTCCATACCCAAGTTATCACCATCCCTTTGATACAATGTGCTTCTCTTTTCTGTATATGTCTATTAAGTGGCACATTGTCAAATGCTTGTTGAAAGTCAATATATACAGCATGTACCTTCATCAACCCTGTCTGTACTTTATCAAAAAATACAAATAGGCGAGTCGGGCATGATTTGCCGTTGCCAAATTTCTGCTGGCTGTCCATTGCTTCACCAAGTAAGAAGTAATTTTGTCATAGATAATCTTTTGTAGAACTCCACCATTGATATGAGGTCAATCAACTTGTAGTTACCAGATTTATCTCTTTATTTTAACAGAACTACAACATTTGCAATCCTCCAGTCTTCTGGCACCACTCTGTATCCAAGGCAGATTGTAAGATTGTGGCCAGAGCTTCTGTTATCTCCATCTAGCCTCCCCCAGCTACTTACAAGATTTGCTGACTTAAGAATGATGCCAATGTACTTGGCCCTTTTTTTTGAAGAAGAAGATGCAAAGTATTCATCACTTTCTCGGTCACGATATCTATTACTAATTGATGATTTTTTTTGTCTCAATTACCCTCCATTCATTTTATTAACCTCATTTCTATATGTTAAGATTTTTGGGTTCCTTTCTAACTTACTCAACAATCTTTTCTTAACTCTTTCTTGTATCCTTTTCCAATTCCTCTGGCAGTCTATATTCTGCCTAATTTTTGATTTGAATCCTGCCTTTTGTCAAACCTTTTTCTGTTTTATTTTAATCTATTGTCAACCAGGGAGCTTCAGATGCTCTACCTTCTCCCCTTATGGGAACATGTTTGGTTTGCACCTATCGTAGACAATGAGGAGTCCCAAAAAGGTGAGTCAAAATTAGTTTATTTCCTACTCACAAATAGGAAATCAGCAGCTAAGCAACAGGGAAATGCTGGCTCCCTCCTGGGATGGCTTTTTTCTTGGGGAATTAATGAGCCCGCTGTTGGTCCTCCGCCCCACAGTGGGGGAGCTCCTACACGAGCATTCCAGACAGATCAATAGGGTCGTCCCGTGGGGGTTATAATTTCCACATCGCACGATCGTGCCATCCAGACCTGGCCACCATACATAACCCCTGGCTAGCATTTTCATCTTTGACACCCCTGGGTGTCTATTGTGTAGATCTTGGAGTATGGCCTGCCTGCCCTGGCTTAAGATCAGAAAGAGAACTCCCCACAGCAGGACGCCGTCCTCCATGCTGAGCTCTTGCTGCTTGGTCTCAAAAGCCTGCAGCTCCTTGGGCAGATTGCATTGCTGGCCCTGGTGTAAGGCGACATGGCGTAACCTTGCCGATATTAGGTCTTCTGTATCCAATCACTTATTTGTGCAGCAGTGACTGGCAAAGTATCCATAAAATGTAAGGTCGATACAACCTCGTCAGTCCTTGGTGGCGATGGATAGGCTATTGATCTCTCCTGTCTGTCGGCTATGTGGTGGGATAACACTGCCCTGATTCCTTATGGAGAGGCATCGCAAGTGACAAAAAGAGATTTTGAGGGGTCGGAATGGGTCATGTCAATAACCCTGATGATGACAGCCGCCGCTTCACCCTTGCGAAGTCTTCTTGTGGCACTCTCCAGTGGTGTGAGAATGGTCGCAAGGTGAGGAGTAAATTTCCAGTAATAATTCACGAGTCCTTTGACCGACTGCAATTCGGTCACGTTCTCTGCCATTGGGGCTTGTTTGCTAGCACCTTGCTCTGTTGACAAGATACCCTAAGTACCTGACTGCTTTGATGTAGAAAACACATTTTCTCTCAAGGTGGACAATTGTTCAGAAAACTCTCAAGTTGCTCAGGTGTTCCTTTTCAATGGCCCCAGTGACCAGGATGTTGTCCAAGTAGACCAGCACTCATGGTAGTCCTTGGCTCTCTGGAAAATAGCGCAAGCCGATGACACTCTGAATGGCAATCTTGTATATTCATAGAGGCCTCTGTGGGGATTAATGGTCACATATTTTCTGGAACGCATACTCCATGAGCCCTATGGGGAGATTAATCGGGTAGTCCTCGTGAGTCACAAAATGATTATATTATGATCACTATTATCCACATGTTCTCCCACTAAAACACATTTGACTCCACCTACACCATGGGCAGCACGGTAGCATTGTGGATAGCACAATCGCTTCACAGCTCCAGGGTCCCAGGTTCGATTCCGGCTTGGGTCACGGTCTGTGCGGAGTCTGCACATCCTCCCCGTGTGTGTGTGGGTTTCCTCCGGGTGCTCCGGTTTCCTCCCACAGTCCAAAGATGTGCAAGTTAGGTGGATTGGACATGATAAATTGCCCTTAGTGTCTAAAATTGCCCTTAATGTTGGGTGGGGTTACTGGGTTATGGGGATAGGGTGGAGGTGTTAACCTTGGGTAGGGTGCTCTTTCCAGGAGCTGGTGCAGGCTTGATGGGCCGAATGGCCTCCTTCTGCACTGTAAATTCTATGATATTTCCCTACTTTGTCCCCTAGAATTAGGTCCAGCACAGTGTCATTCTCATTGGATTAGAAACATATTGGCCTGGATTTCACCAGCAGTGTCAAAGGAACAGTGTATGGTATTCAGTTCTCTGACAGCTGCCCACAATGTTTTGCGACCTTTAGATTAAAGAATCATAGTTAGCCAGCACTTGGTCTAATCTGGGGTCTGAACCAGTATGGCCCCCTTTGAAGGAGTAAGTAGGGCATCAGTAAGTAGGGCAAAAATAAAAACAAGGCTGTTTGGAACTAGAGGACAAGCAGAACAGTTTGAACATTTAAATTGATTGACATGAGGAGTCTGTCAGTAAGGACTGTTTGCAGTGCACCCTGTGGAGGAGTGGGCTGACAGGAGCTTCTCGATTTCAAATGTATTTATACTCTGAATCCTCTAGTACCTTGTCCCTCTACAGAACTGAGATATTAGGCTTGATCAAAACTGTTAACCCACCACCACCCCGCCTCCCAATATCTCTCCTGAGTATGTTGTAACCAGGAATCTTTTCTTCCCTTTCTTTTAAAAAAGATTTAGAGTACCCAATTAATTTTTTCCAATTAAGGGACAATTTTAGTGTGGCCAATCCATCCACCCTGCACATCTTTGGGTTGTGGGGGCGAAACCCACACAACATGGGGAGAATGTACAAACTCCACACGGACAGTGACCCAGAGCCGGGATCGAACCTGAGACCTCAGCGCCGTGAGGCAGCAGTGCTAACCACTGTGCCACTGTGCTGCCCCTTCTTCCCTTTCAACCCATGTTTAAATCTGGTATCCATTATAGCCATCTGAACAGCTCTCCCCAATTTTCATCTGTAGCCCATCAGCTCAAAATATATAACTCTTTGCTTTATCATGCATGCACTTCAACAGTCTGCTTCACTGCTTTGTATTTTCTCTAGATTTACTTTCTACTCTGACTGCACTATTCTTTGTATTACTGTTCACCCCTCCTCGATGGCTGCAGCATCCTGCTGCTCCTCCCACTGTCAGATGAATTCACCACCAACCACCATCGATTCACCAACCACCACCTTTGCCTCTGCCCCTCCCCCAAAATCTGCTCTGCCGTGCGGTTGAGGACTCTGGGTCTGTACTCTTGGAGTTTAGAAGGATGAAGGGGGGGGGGGGTTATTGAAACTTACAGGATTTTGTGAGGCCTGGATAGAGTGGATGTGGAGAGGATGTTTTCACTGGTAGGAAAATCTAGAACCAGAGGACACAGCCACAGGCTCTTATGGACTTGTGGCCTTCCACTTGGCCCCGCCCCTGCTTTCCCCTCAGCCCTGCCCTTCCTGCAACCCCACCCTACCCTTGGCCATAACCCCGCCTTCCCCTCCCTCCACTCACCTAACTTCCCTTCCCCCACCTTCCCCTCTCTCCCTTCCCCAGCCTGCCCCCTGCTCCACCTTCTCCCCTCCCCACCTGCCCCTCCTGCACCACTTCTCCTTGGGATTCCTCTTTTGCCTACCTTGATCACCTCATCTGCCCAGTGATCACCCCCGTTTTCTTCCGCTGAAAGCTCTGTAGCTATCCACAATGCTCTCATCCTTGTATTTGCACAGTAGTGATGCCAGCTGCTCCTTAAGAAGCTTTGAGCACAAGCAGTTGGTAGCACTGCCTGCATATAATGTTGTCCAAGACACTGTTTCAAGGTTCCCACATGACATAGGATGTACAGGTAATGGACTGCATGTAGACCATAAGATAGCAAGAAATAGGAGCAGGAGAGCGAAATCTTCCCTGAGAACCCATAGGGGGAGGAGTAGAATGGGCCATTCAAATTAGCCCAGACCAAATTTCTATACATGGAATCCAAATCTCTCACGACTGGACACGGAGCCACAAATGGAACCTGATGAGTCTGGTGGAGGAGGTAAAAACGAACCCATGGGACTTGCACCCGATCTCCCTAATGGGGAGAGTGCAGATGATAAAGATAAAAATGCTGCTCATGTTCCTCTTCCTGTTCAGATCCCTCCCGATCTACATCCCCAAGGCTTTCTTCCCCAAAGTTGACAAATAAATCAAGGTGTTTGTTTGGGGGGGAAGGGGCGGGGAAGAATCCAAGGATCAAGAAGAAGGTACTACAGAGAAGGAGGAATATCGGGGAGGGGGGGGGGGGGGGAAGCATGGATGGATCAAAGAGCCATTGAAGGAATGGGTCAGAATGCAGGAGAGTTCCTGTGCACAGAGTCATCCTTCTGTGCGCTGGTCACGGCCGCACTTCCATCCCACCCCCCGCCAGATACTCAAAAAGTCCAGTGGTAGTGGACACATTGAGAACATGGAACTAACTGCGACACAAATTTGGTCTGACCGAGATGGCCCCCATCTGCAACAGCCACAAGTTCACCCCCATGACAATGGACGTCTCTTTAAATAGGAGACAGGATGAAGGGACACTAATGGCAGGGGACATGTATGTGGAAGGCAGAGTAGAGACCCTGGGGGATCTCGTGGACAAATTCCAACTCACGAAAGGGAATGAGCCAAGGTAAATTCAAATCAGAAACTTCCTTCAAAAGGAGACAGCAATGTTCCTCCAGATACCAGGACACTCATTATTGGACAGATGTCTGACTGCTGGCGAACTAGGAGATGGGAACTGTGCTGACATGTACGGACAACTACGAGAAGAAGTACGCTCACCCCTGAACGAGACACAGGAGAAATGGGAGGAAGAACTGGGTTGGGAATTAGGGGGAAGAATCTGGATCAAAGAACTGAACAGGGCAACCTTCACCTCCATGTGCACAGGGCTGAGCCTAACGCAACCAAAGGTGGTCCACCTATCCAAAATAAGAATAATGGGTTCTTCCTGGAGGTCGAGAACAAGTGTGAATGATGCCAGTGAGGCCCGGCCAACCACACCCACATGGTCTGGTATTGCCCCAGGCTTGTCGGGTTCTGGATGACCTTCTTGGAGGCCATGTCCAGGGGTTGTGGGGGTGAGAGTGGAGCCATGCCCATTAGTGGCAGTCGCTGGATTGCTGGAACAGCATGCTTTATGGGGAGAGGAGCGGGAGCCTCGACCTTTGCCTCCCTGATTGTCCGCCGGAGACTCCTGCTCAGCACCACCCAAGGCCTTGGACTGACTGTCCATCCTGGTAGAATTCCTCAAACTGGAGAAAATAAAATATAGCTTCTGGGTTCAGACGAAGGCTTCCACAACATGTGGAGGTCATTTACCAGCCTGTTCCAAGACGTGTTCGTAACCAGTAACCAGTCAGTCAGGGATGTGAGTGGGTTTTTTTCTGCCTTTTGTTAAATAAGCGCACTCTGTAACATGAGTCTACCTTATCGGTACTGTATATTCTGTTTGTGATAAATAAAACTCTTTCAATAAAAATATTTTTAAAAAAGAAGTAGAAGCAGGAGTCGGCCATTTGGCTGGACGACCCTGCTCCACCATTCAGTAAGATCATGGTTGATCTGAGTGTGGTCTTGACTCAACTTTCCTACTCGATCCCCATAACTCTTGATTTCCATGTCGATCAAAAATCTGTCTAACTCAGCCTTCAATGACCCACCCTCCAATGCGCTGTGTGGATGAGAATTTCAAAATCAACGTCCTCTGGGAGAAGAATTTCCTCCTCGCCTCCTTAAAATGGGAGACCCTTATTTTTAAACAAGTCCTCTCATTCTAGATCAGGGGTGGGCAAACTTTTCCGTGCAAGGGCCACATTCAGAAATTCACAATTCACAAAGGGCCGCATAGTATATTAAGTAAAATAATTACTTCACCTGGTTATGATTCTGGGCGCCTCATATAGAACATAGAACAGTACAGCACAGAACAGGCCCTTCGGCCCTCGATGTTGTGCCGAGCAATGATCACCCTACTCAAGTCAACGTATCCACCCTATACCAGTAAGTAACCCAACAGCCCCCCCCCCTATTAACATTAAAAAAAAATAAAAAAAAAAAAAAAAATTTTAAAAAAAAATTTTTTTTTTTTTTTTTAATGACTTGGTGGGCCGCAGAAATACCTTTGGCGGGCCGCATGCGGCCCGCGGGCCGTAGTTTGCCCACCCCTGTTCTAGATGCTCCCATGAGGGAAACATCCACCCTATTGATTATTTACTGTTGCCCCTTGGTTTCAATTATCCTTTCCACTCTGTATCCAATGTCCATGCTCACCAAATTCCTGTTGCCACTTGTTTAGCAGCTGCTCCCAGTTCTTCACTCTTTGAATTTAAGTCCTTGTTAGCCAATGGCTCCCTGCAGTCCCAATATGTGCCAATGCACTTCTTTTGACATTCCAGACGAAAGCAGCATTATCTAGAATTTTTATTATTATTTTTCAGTTCATAACAAACGTCCATGATTCATATACTACATGTACAATAAGATTTGCTTTTGTCTGTTCCCAGTCAGTCATCTGAATCGTGATACTCTAAAGATGGTCAAGTAATGCTAAAATCTTAGAGAGCTACACAGAGCCCAATGGCTCATTGGTCTCTCTGCTGGCGTTTATGTTGCAAGACCTTCCTCCCACCCGTCTTCATCTAACCCTGAAATTTGACCTGTTGTTTTCCTTGTTGCCAATCGTGGTTTGTTGTGAAGCTAAAGTTGAACACGTTACCTTATGGTCTCATTGTTCTGCTTTGTAGCAATACTGACCTACAGGACTCAAAAAAAAATTGGCTACAATATTCTAAAGTAATTGATAATGTAGAAAAATTAGATTTTCCTGGCGATTTGCCAAAATAGTAACTTACGTTGTGTTTGCGAAATAGAAAAAGGGTAGGTTCACATGGTCAAATTTGCATGGACTGCAGGTCATGGTAGAGATCTGCATGAACAACTTCTCTAAATTGCTTGTGACATCAATAATGGATGGAAAACATTACAGTGAAATATCTCCTCATCGCCTTTGTTCTTTAGTGATTTAAAAAGATTACAATGAGATCTTAAGTTTGCGCAGATTTAAAGAATCATTGTTTTTGTATGAAAGTACAAATGTTTTGTGTTTTTCAAATGCTACAGTACAGAAAATGGTCGAAACGCGTTGCTGTATTTCAAACACCAACATGACACAAGTAACGTGTGGCTGCCCTCTGAACTGTTCCCCTGTGGTTTGCATGGTGCCTCTTTAACGACCAACCCACCAGAGTCTAACATGATAGAGTTTCAAACTTCGACCTCAAAGCTCTGGTAACAATAGATGCATTTTACCTGCTTCCTGTCTGATTTGTAGTTTCAAGAGTAAATCTTTGATCAGCGATTGTTTCGTGGTGAATGCAAGCAGTAGATTGGAAAGCTGTAATGAGCCTATTCATCTGGAGCCGGTCCTCCTCCTCTTTTGAGTTGTTTACAACCAGTGGACATAGGAACTTCACACCAGAGTCCACCTCTTCCAATTTGTGCCTCCTTGGGAGAGCACTGCAGGAAATCCTCCACATGCTTTCCTTCTAACCTGAGTTCACAAGGACATTTTCTGTTCCCTTGAAGTTTCTCTGCTGTGAATTAATATCTGGGCAAGAATGAATCTTGTCAGAAAGAAGTTTTTCAAAAGGGCATAGTGACCTTTTTCAATGAAAAGTTTGTTTGTGCGTGTTGCTTAACAACATTGAGTGTAAAAGGAGTGTTAAGTGCAGAGAGAATTTGTTTTGGGGGGAACATTTGCAGATTACTGTAGAAGTAAAGCATAGTCGTGAGCTATCCCAGGAATGTAGGTATGTAATTAACCTTTTTAATCTTTGCTAATGACTTGACTAGAACTTTTATTCTTTGTTGCATTGAAATATTGATACAATGATTGAACAGCGATGTTGTATTTCACCCCCCCCCCCCCCCCCCCGGTGATGCTCACAAAGGAAGTGGCCCTCAGTTATGCACATCATCTGGACTTACTCAGACTTTTAAATGAGGCACCATCTCTTGTACAGTCTGCATCACTAGAAATGCAAGTTAACCAAAAAAAAATCTTACTTCCTGTCTCATTTCTCTACACTTTTAAACCGAGCTGTCTGGTCTTACTTTTGCCTGAAACATTCCCAGAACTACTGACATCTTTTATGTGGAATGGAAACTAAAGTAGCCCGTGAAAGTGAAACATACTTGAGCCTTTTACAAGTTCGAAGACTTTCCCCATCAGCCTAATTGTTAGCTATTTATGCTGAGGAGTGTCCTGGCTGTTTAGGCTTTAATCTATAATTACATTCAGTAAGTAATAATTTTCAGCTGTACTGTTAATTGTAGCTCTGGTGTGAACTCAGAAGGGTAAAAATAACTAAAGTTAGTGGCCGGATTAGATTCATGTGGTTTAAAAGCTTCGCGATGAAGTTTTAAAATGCAGACAGTGGAGACAACGTTGCCAGTTAATGACAGAAGAGCTGTGTCGTGAGGTAGAAATTCACCTCCCTGAAACTTGCTTTCACTGGCAATTTCATGTGACTTCCGCATCAATAGCATTAAAAACTGTCGGTGATCCTGCAGTGAGTGGAGCTTGACAGCAAATCGAGGCATAAAGCAAATTCGGCAGAAATGATGAGTAAGTAATCCTGATGCGAGGCTGGAAAAATAGACGTATCTTGCTAAACTGTTGTTCCAGGAAACCTGAGGCATATGTGTAACGTGTACTTCATTTTTTTGTGTGAAATGCCACGCTTTTGCAGACCTTTTAATCTGATGGAACAATGAACTGGAATTTGACATTGAGTGGATCCTTCCATTCTACCATTCTATTATTCATGAAGGATGTAACACGTTAAATGATGTTTGAATGCGGAGTAGGAAATCTTTTTGTTCTGCCGTCTTTTGTATCGCAAGTCAGATTTAAATGAAGTGCTGGGCTCCAGTGCTGTTTAATGGGTTTTTTTCTGGAAATACCTCCAACTCCAACACATTCCTTTACGTTTGCTGACAGAGAAAATCCTTGGAATGTTGTGCCTAATGAGTGTTAAGTCTCTTGAGGTAATAGCGTACAATGTACTGTCTTTGAGGATAGGAAGCAGAGAACTGTGCAATATGTGTGTGTGATGGGGGGGAGGAGCTCTCAGCATGTTAAAGGAGAAGAGGAGGAAGAAGGAGTTGCTCGCATCGAGGACAAATTCCCAGCATATTTATTACATGCATGGAATTTACAATTAACTTTTAAAACATTAGGTCAGGACTGGGCAGCAGGAACTGCAAGCTGGCTCCAGTAAACTCATGTAATTGATGTGAATGTTGCCATTGTGCACGTTGTCGCTAGTTAACAGAAATATTTTGATTTGCATGCCTCTTTGAGGAGATTAAGATTCTTGACTTTGATTACTACAAATTGTCCGACTGTGCTAATATTTAACTTTTTTGATGGAATCTTAACAACAGCCCCCTTGCTTTCTGGTATTGTTACAAGTCTTTTCGGCCACCAGCAATAATCAGCACCGCATTTGTTTTTTTTTAGTGTTCGGTGTTGGATTTTGAAAGCAGCAGAAATTATGGTCAGCTCTTTGAAGTATTGTTTTGTTTTGAATGGAGCAGCATTTAGAAGCCGATGTTCCAAGGGGAGTGTCACAGTTCGTATATTTCCTGGCGACTCGAGCCTCTTTCTTTTTAAAGGTTTCTGCCGTCAAAATAAATAGTTTTGCATTCTGCTGAATAGACTGTTAGCTGGCAGGAATTGGCAAAGTTACAGTTCTGAAAAAGTGCGAGAATTTGCTCGAGTGGAGGGTTCGTGTTTGAAGAAGACTTAGAAGGTGACCTGAAAAATAAACATGGGACCTGCTGGAGCGGGGGTTTTGTTTTGAAGATGATGGTGTAGTTGAGTGCTGTGTTCATGTCCTAAACACTTCCCAATCTTGTCAGTTCTTCCAGTTGGTAAAGTTGTCAGTTGAAATTAGATAGTCAGCTGCCCCTTGATTCGAGGATTATGTCTATTCAGGGTCACAAATTTCTGCTGTGAGTCTTCACATGACTGAGCAGGTCAACTCACGACTCCGCGCTGATCTTTAGGCACATGGGCGAAGGCATTCCCACGAGGGGGCGCAATTCTGAGCGCCAAATTTTTTCTTGCCATATAAACTTAGAGTACCCAATTATTTTTTTCCCAATTAAGGGGTAATTTATCATGGCCAATGCACCTAACCTGCACAATTTAGCATGGCCAATCCACCCAACCGGCACATCTTTGGGTTGTGGGGGTGAAACCCACGCAGACACTGGGAGAATGTGCAAACTCTGTATGGACAGTGATTGCTGGGATTTGTACCCAGGTCCTGAGCGCTGTAGTCCTAGTGCTAACCACTGCGCCACATGCCACCTGTCATAACATCCACTCAGGTATATCATGAGATGCAGACAGGCAGTGATTGACACACAGGATAACCAATGAACACACACAGTACAGAACAACCAATCACCAGACAGGACACCACCACTGTAAAGCCCACGGCATTAAGGCTCTCCCTCTCTCACAGGACACGGCCAGGGAGATAGTCGCAGTGCACAGGCCAATGAACATCATCACCATGTTACAGAGAGCTAGTCTGGTCAAGCCAGTAGGAGGTTATCAGTTAGGTTAATAGAGTGTCAACCCACAGCAGATTATGTACAGCAATCAACAAGTTCAATAAAACTGTGTTGGACCACCTCCTGTATCGGAAGCCTGTTTCTCGTTTTACTGCATCCAGTTGCAGTCGATGTTAGACCAACACAGATAACACATCACCACCTTATATTTTTCCTATCCTGTTGCCACTCTAGGCATTGCACCACAATGCGTGATGCAATTTGATGGACAAGTTGTCATTTGGAAATATTGGTAGGAAGCTCCTGCCAGTCATTAAACTGCTGCTGCTGCAATTTTTAAAAATAAATTTAGCGTACCCAATTCTTTTTTTCCACCAATTAAGGGCCAATCCGCCTACCCTGTACATCTTTTTGGCTTGTTGTGGTGTGACCCACGCAGACATGGGGAGAATGTGAAAACTCCACACGGACAGCGACCCGGGCCGGGATCGAACCTGGGTCCTCGGCCCCACCGTGCCGCCCTTGTGTTGCTGCACTTCAGCGAGTGTGTCTTTTGAAACTTTTTGTTTATCCTCCCCGGAAATTTGGCCATTTGAGTGTTGAGACAACAAGACCTGGTGGGTAAGATGGTTACCAGCCATCAGAGCACCGCATCCAGCCCATTGCAGATGATTATGGAGGAGCGTTGCCTGAATGTTTGTTTGTGGACCTGGCTTTGAGAAGGACACTAGCATTCAAGATGGGCGAAAATTGTACTGTGGAAATTATCGAGGTACTTACCTCTTGTCCATAGTAAGTGAAATCCAAACACATTCTCCTGAATCACCTCATTCTTATGGCTGAGAAACTTCTCCTAGAGATGATGGTTAGGATTTTCGGTCGGGCTTGCCCAAGACCAAAAATTCCTACCTGCAGTCAACAGACTGCTGAACGGTCCATCAGATTTTCCATCCTGCCTGTGACTATTCTCATGGTGAGCAGGACTGGAAAACCTACCTCAGACAGGTCTTTGCTGCGAGACAGGTCCAGGAAATATGTTGAGAACAACACAATGGTTGGGGTTTTCCATGCAGCCATTGGCTATTGACGAAATCTTCTGGTCCTGCTGTTGTCAATGGAGTTTGCCATTTAATGTACCCCTTACCACCATGAACCCCACGGTGGAGGTGAGTTTTTGGCAGGACCTGAAGATCCTGCCAGTGTGAACGGCTGGAAAGTTCCGGACCAGATTATTGTTTGCCGTTCATTGAGTTTCACTCAGTAAATCGTGATGCTCACTAGATAGTGCTACCAATATTTGAGTGTCCAAGAAACGTTAATACAAGTTCATGATGATATGACCGGAAATGTTCTGAGTCGGATCACCTCCATACTAATTACAATGAACCTGACAATGATTTTTCACTCTATCAAAGATCAAATGCTCGCTGGTGTCTGCATTAAATATCCTCTAGTTGAAAGTCTCTTCAACTTCAGTTGCAAAAACTAAACTGACTATCGCAGATGTACATGACGGCATTGTTATTGCCCACTCTGTACCAGATTTATGAAATGCTCTCGCTCTTTTCAGTTCTGCTTGCAAGAAACCCAGCTGAACCTTTAATGTTGCCAAGACAAAATTCACGTCAATCCATACCTGGTCAGCCAAATATTCCACTTTTCATCTAGGTTGAAGGAAAGACTCTAGATTGTGACAAACACTTCCTATGGGCTTGATTCCTCTGCCCTGTCCATCACATGATTGCCACGGGTGGGATTTTCAGCCGTTGGGTGGGTGTGGCTGGAGAATCCCACCCTATATCTTGACAGCCAACTCTCTATGAAGGACATCGTTGACAGGGAGATACACCACCAGATCAGCTGCACCAGTCAGTCTCCTGTAAATTACAGTGGCGTTTGACAACAGAAGCCCTATAGTACAGAGCAGATGTCATCACCAAACACCTGTAATGCATTGAGACCTAGGCTCCTGTGCATCAGTGACACAAAAGAACGCTGGACAAATGCCAGCAACAATTCCTCCAGATCTAGTGGGAGAACCATTGAATGAACAAGATTAGGTTATCCCCTAATATATACTCAGTGTTATGCTGAAGGCTTTTGTTTCACTCAAGAATTGATATGTGTATTCTATTTCGGCTCGAGCTGACATATTTAAACCTGCCACACACACACACCCTGAGTTTTCACTCTGCCTCAGAGTATGTTGTCTGACCTTGATGGTGGACAGCACAGCAAACCGTTTGGTGCGGTGCACAGTTTAATTATCAAATGTGCTGAAAAGTTTCCTTTGGGAAAATTTACAGAAAACAATTTTTCTCGGCTTCTTTTGTGCCAAGATCTGATCGGGAAGAATAAAAACATACTGGTCACTATTTTGAACAATGTGTACACAATCTATGAATCAGATTGTCTAGACTAGATAGAGATATTAAGAGCAGATGCTGCATATAAAATCCATCTTCGAGATAGTGCTTGAGAGGCCTACTGGCTAATTGTTGTATCAAAACCTGACTGGGTCTTTCCTTGTTACAGGTTCCAGTAAATAATGCAGATTTCTAGTGATAGCCAGACGAGGGCTATGGTTTCTAAAGTATTGCAGTTTAAAAATGTTACTGGCTACCCGATTATTAAAGTGAATGCACTTTCTACCAAATCATGCAGTACTTTATTTTACCTGGAAAATTAATGATGCAACCTCTATAATGTCAGTACTGTGAATGAATGCAGTTGAGGAACTGAGTGTATACATGTGTGATAAATGCAGGAATTTCAGATGTATCATGTGTATTTGGTGCAGTAAGGGTCAAAAGCCTGGAATGGTATGTGATGGCTGCGGTCATGATTTTTAAAATCCTGGTTTGAAAGACAGCTAGGCTTTTTGGAGATAGGGGCGCAATTAAAGCATCATAAAAGTTTGGGCTAATGGACTTTAATTTATATTAAGAGGGTTCCTTGAGGAGCAGATAATTGGAGACATTGTGTTCAATTTAATAAGATGATGTAGTGAATGGGAGGAGCCAGGGGTTGAAGCAGTCGGGTGTTGAGATTTTGACAGAGTTAGTTTTTGGCTGGAATGTAAGCTGAAAAGGTTTCTGTAAAAACAGCCAGAGATTCTGCATTATTCTGACAGGGTGTCAGGTCTCTTTCTTTCAAGCAGTCTCAAAGGATCTCTCTTTCTCAAAGTGGAGCGTCCAAAACATCCCTGTGCAGCAAACGTTCCTGAGCCTGCTAACTGTATTGAAAAGTGGATTGTGATCTCAGATGGTTTTGCTGTTTGAGTGGAAACAAAGATAGCAGTTGAGGGTTATTGTGTCACTGTCTTGCTTCGCATTGTTTAAGGGGTAATTGTAAACTATTTTCTTGTGATAGTAAATATATTTTAATACTCTGCTGGTAATGAAGTTTGTTTTAATGAAATGAAATGAAATAATATATCATGGGCTGGATTCTCTGACCCCCCCTACCGAGTCGGAGAATCACGGGGGGCAGCGTGAATGCCAGCCCCCGCCGTCTCCCGAAGTCTCTGGCACCAGAGATTTGGCGGGGGGGGGGGGGGGGGAATCACGCCCTGCCTGTCAGCGGCCCCCCCCAGGCGATTCTGCAGCCCGCGATGGGCCAAAGTCCCGCTGCTGTCATGCCGGTCCTGCCGGCGGGAATCAAAACACCTCCCTTACCTGCGGGACTGGTGGCGCGGGCGGGCTCCGGGGTCCTGGAGGGGGGGAGGGCTGCGGGGCGATCTGGCACCGGGGGGTGCCCCCACGGTGGCCTGGCCCGCGATCGGGGCGGAAGTGACCCCCTCCCCTGCACATGCGCGGGGATGATGTCACTCCGGCGCATGCGGGACTTCCGCTGGATGGCGAAGTCCCTTCAGCCCTGGCTGGCGTGGCGCCAAAGGCCTTTCCCGCCAGCCGGCAGGGCACCAACGACTACGGCATGGGCCTAGCCCCTCAAGGTTAGGGCTTGTTGGACTCTAAAGGTTGCCCGACGCCAGAGTGGTTCATGTCACTCCATCCCACCGGGACAACCCCCCCCCCCCCCCCCCCCCCCCCCCCCCCCCCCGCCCGGTAGGGGAGAATCCCGGCCCATATCCCTATTTTGCATGGACTCACTCCTGGAGCAAGATATCTTTTCCACACAGTCTTACAAAATTAAATATTGGGGCTTCTGTCCAGTATTCTAGCCACCGTTGGGGTCTGGTCCAGGATCGTAATAGCTGAGAGTTTGGAATTGGTTTTTGCTCTATTACAAGTAAAGATGCTAGCTGTTCGGTGAGTTTCTGATAAATGGTTATGGTCTGTTCCAGTCCTAATGTCTAAAATTGCATACAGACTGGTGGGGATTTAAAAATATATATATAATAAAGCAACATAAATAGGTGAAAAGTAGAATTAAATAATTAATTAAAACACATTAAGGATGACAGGACAGATGATGCGTCATGGCTGCAGCATATGGGAGCTCGTGGATGCCAGTGTGATCCAGGGCAAACATGTCTGCAGTATATGTACGGCTTGAGGAGCTTCGGCTCAGAGTCATTGAGCTGGAAGCCGAGCTGCAGACACTACAGCACATCAGGGTGGGGGAAAGTTTTTTTAAAAAGTAAAAAAATAAATAAATGTAAATAAATGTAGAGTACCCAATTCATTTTATCCAATTAAGGGGCAATTTGGCGTGGCCATTCCACCTACCCTGCACATCTTCGGGTTGTGGGGGTGAAACCCACGCAAACACGGGGAGAATGTGCAAACTCCACACAGACAATGACCCAGAGTTGGGATCGAACCTGGGACCTCAGAGCCGTGAGGCAGCAGTGCTAACCACCGTGCTGCCCTAGGGTGGGGGAAAGTTACCTGGATGCTTTGTACCAAGAGGCAGTCACACCATTTAGGACAGGTTCTTCTGATTTGGTCAGAGACAGGAAAATGTGACTGTGAGTGAGGCAGTTAAGCGGACACAAGTGCAGAGGTGCCGGCCTCTGCAATTGTCCAATACATTTTTGGTTCTTTGGATGAATGTGGGGATGCAGCGTGGCTGAGCAAACTACCCATATCACTTTGGTCCAGGATGTCATTCAAATAGGGAGAACTGAAAGGTAGTAAGGGGCAGTTTGGTGAGGGGGATTGACACTGTTCTTTCCAGCAAAGGGTGACACTTCAGATGGCGGTATTGCCTGCCAGGTGCCAGGATTAGGGTTAGCTGCTCAGAGCTGAAGAGGAACTAGCAGTAAGAAGGGGAAGGATCCAGTTGTCATGGCCCATGTAGGTACCAACAACTTAGATGTAGGAAGAAAGTTCTGCACAGAGATTCTGAGGAATTCGACATGAAGAATAACCTCAACGGTTAACTTAGCCATGTCCAAGTTGGCATAGGGTGAATAAAAATTTGAAGACAGATAGTAAGAATGTCTACATATATTAAAAAAGAGCTAACATAGTAAGCATTGGACCAATAGAAGGGAGCCTGGGAAGTTAATAATGGAAAATAAGGAGATGGCTGATTGGCATTTTGCATAAGTTTTCACTACAGAAAATACAAGAAGCATCCCAGAAATATCTATAAATGTGGAGTGAGGAACTCCGGCAAGTGGCTCTTAGCAAATTGTTGGAGCTGCAGATTCACAAGTCCCTGGGTGTTGATGGATTTTATCTTAGGGTCTTAAGCGAAGGGGCTCGACAGAGAATTGATGTGTTAGTTTTAATTTTCCAAAATTCACTAGATTTGGGGAAGGTTCCATTGGATTAGAAATTAGCGAATGTCACTCGAAGAATCATGCAGTATAGAAGAGGCCCTTCAGTCCATCAAGTCTGCACTGACAGAACTACACTAAATCTAAATTAATCCACATTCCAGCCCAGGGCCTTGAATGTTATGGCATTTCAAATGCTTATCCACGTACCATTTTTGTGAGGTATCCCGCCTCAATTGCCCTCCCACGCAGTTCATTCCATATTCCCACCACCTCCTAGGTGAAAAAGATTTTCCTAAAAGCCCCTCTAAACCTCCTGCTCCTCAACTTTAAAATAATGTCCCCTTGTTATTGACTCTTCAACTATCCATCTTTAAAAAAAAAAATTTAGAGTACCCAATTCATTTTTTCCAATTAAGAGGCAATTTAGCGTGGCAAATCCACCTAGTCTGCACATCTTTGGGTTGTGGGGACGAAACCCATGCAGACACGGAGAATGTGCAAACTCCACACGGACAGTGACCCAGAGCAGGGAACGAACCTGGGACCTCAGCGCCGTGAGGCAGCAATGCTAACCGCTGCGCCACCATGCTGCCCTTGCTTTCTATCCATCCTGCCCATACCCCTCAATCTTGTACACCTCAATCTTGGCCTTCTCATCTCGAAGGAAAACAACCTGAGCCTATCCAGCTTCTCTTGGTAGCTCAAATGCTTCATTCCAGGCATCATGCTGGTGAATCTGCCCTGCACCCTCTCCAGTGCAATCACATTCTTCCTGGAGTGAGGTGACCAGAACTGCACACAGTATTCCGGCTGTGGCCTAACCGAAGTCCTGTACAGCTCCAACATAACCTTCCTGCTCTTATAATCTATACCACGATTTATAAAGACAAGTGTCCTGTATGCCTTCTCAACTACCATATTCACCTGTCCTGCCGCCTTCAGGGATCTATGGACAAACACCCCAAGAACCCTCTGTTTCCATGAAAAATCATTTTTTAAAAATTGCCTGTTCGTGTTCTTTCTTCCAAAATGAATTGCTTCACCCTGTGTTGTTCCTCGTGTCTTAATAAAGCTCGTAGTCTCAGAGTTGGAGAAGATGCTTTATTGTGAATTCGTTCTCTCTTCAGAGCTTAACTTACGGCTACCTCAAATGCTGCCTGCTTGTGTCTGTGTCCTGCTTTCAGTTCTGCCTTCCGTGAAGTGTGTCCTCACTTCCTGTCCCTGTGTATATATAGCTCTCCCGTGCTCCCTCTAGTGCTTGCTCAGTTGTATTCCATCTACTCAGATCTACGCTCACCACATCACCCCTTTTTTCTTTGCATATTTTCTGTACATCGTTAAAGAAAATTGTACAAAACAGTTACTTTGATATGTGTATCTATACAAGTGATGGTGCTATTGCATATTTTACAAAGCCAATTTATATTTGAGTCCACACAATAAAAACATTTATGAGTCCATACTTGATGAATTTGTTCACTGAGTTTTTTCTTTTGTTGTTGTTGACGTGGTGAATGTTGTCGGTGTTCTTGTTATTTTAAGTACCCAATGCGTCATCCCGAGGTGTTTGCATGGTCGAACCACTGATGTTGACTGACATGGACTTTATTCTGTGCTTGTGGTATCGATTTATTATTTCATCTGCCTTGAAAGCTGGTATGCTTGCTTGTTCTGGAGCAGATGTGAGTTTGTGCGATTCGTTGTCATCCCATGGCATGATTGTAGTCTTGTCATTGTTTTGCAGTGTGCTGTGGCATTGTCCTTTATGTGTAGAGTTGTACCATTTTGTACAAGTCGTTGTTTCATTGCTGTTGTTTCTGTCGTTCCTGTCTTTGTTGTTTTCGTTGCCGTTCTTGTTGCTGTTTTTGTCGTTTCTGTCTTTGTTATGCTTCTTGTTGGTTTTGTTGTTCTTCTTGTAGTTTTTGTCGGTGTGCTTGTAGTTTTTGTTGGTGCTGTTGTTCTTGTTTCTGCAGTGCTTCTTGCGATTTTTGTTGTTCTTGTCGCGCTTCATGTTGCTTTTGATCTTGCTGTTGTTCTCGTTTCTGCTGTGCTTTTGGCTTTTGTTTTTCTTGTTATGCTCATTGAGTGTCCCGTGTGGATAATTTGAGTCTTTGCTTTCTTGGTGCTCTTCTTCTGGAGTCAAATTCTTCACAATTTCATTTGACGCGGTCTCTCTGGACTCTTGGCGCTCCTCTTCTGGAGTCAAAATCTTCATGGTTTCTGTTGATGTTGTCTCACTGGACTCTTGGTGCTCCTCTTCTGGAGTCAAAATCTGCATGGTTTCTATTGTCGCGGTCTCTCTGGACTCTTGGGTGGCCCTACTCTGCTTTTGTACAGACAAGCTGAGAACTGTCAGTCTCGCTGTGATCCTGTACCTCCTGTATGTCGAGTGTGATCACCTAGTCACTATTTTCGTATGCAGTGGGTAGATGTACATTGTCTTCTTCTTGTTTATGTGAGCTTGGTAGACTTTCATAGTCTGCTTGCGGTTGCTCAGATACGGCGGGTTGACCTTCATGGTCTTGTTCATGCATGGTGTTCGCCAGGGAGTGCTTGCTTGCTTCCCTTTTGGAGTCTTTCATCACTCTCACTGTGGAGCCTGTCATCGCTCTCTCTGTGGAGTCTTTCTGTGCTCTCTATGTGGCGTTGTCTTCTTGGGTATTGCTGTCATCCAATGTATCGACGATCTGCCATGGCACCATGGTGTTGGAGTCATCTACCACGAGTAGATTTGTGTTGAGCTTTGCGACCGTGTCGCTGATGCTGTGATCAGCATATCCGAATAACTCATCCATGTCTGAGTAGTATTCTTCGAAAAACAAATCATCTTTTGTTGTTTTTGATTTCTTTTTGTTCTCTTCACTTTGGGTGGTGCAGACTGCTTTTTCCAGGGTGTTGTGCGAGTTTTTAACTGCTGGTTTAAGTTCAGGCGTTTTTTTTATCTTCTGAGGCAAGAAAGTTTGGTTTTACCGCTTTAAGTATCTTGTTTTCAATTTTCGGGCATTTCCCTTTTAAGTAGGCGTGGTCCGGATGTTCAGACGTCATGACGCTCGTGACGTCATGCGCAGGAATCAATTGCGCATGCGCAAATCGGCCTTCCTTTAAGGTGCGGTTTTGTGTCCACTGCGCATGCGCATAACGATCCGCGACCAAAACGTTTTGAGACTGCGCATGCGCGGCTTGCGCATGCGCAGAATGCAAAATGGGCGATTGTAACTGCGCATGCGCGGCTTCCGTTTCCTGCGCATGCGCAGACGCAGTTTGTAGTTCTTTGTGTCCCCGAGACTGTAAAATGTGCTCCGACGCCATTTTATCGCGGATTTCAGCGTTTTTTCTTTCTGAAAGTTGTAAGTTACCTTTTCCTTTCGATCTGGACTGGATTTCAGCATTTTGGATTTGTGAAAAATTCAAGTTATTTCTTCTTTTGATCTGTACTTTTCACTCGCGATTTCTTGACTGAACCCTTTCTTTTTGTAGAGTTTTGCATCACTTAGTCTCTGTGCAGTTTGGCCTCTGAGCATACCGTGCTGTTCAAATTCCTTACAGTACTCTTCAAATTTATTTAGTATTATTTGTAAGCTGTTGCTGTCTTCATCTTTTGAGTATTTAAATCCATTATATACTTTCCTAGCTTCATGTCCTGCGATGAGCATTGCTATTTTAATTTCGTCTGAGGCTGCTGCTACATCATTAGCTATGATATATAAATCAAACATTTGTTTAAACATTTTCCAGACATTTCTTACTTTGCCGGTCGTGTCCAGTTGAGGTGGGGTTCCATGCCACATCCTCGAATAAGCAATGTCTTCTAAAGTCCAATGTCCAGTAGGAGATTTCCATGCCATTTTGTTCTTTCTGTGTCTGCAGCTGAGTTGTCCTGTAGTAAGTGTCTGAAGCCACTGCTGGTACCATTTGTTGTCCCTCGTGTCTTAATAAAGCTCGTAGTCTCAGAGTTGGAGAAGATGCTTTATTGTGAATTTGTTCTCTCTTCAGAGCTTAACTTACGGCTACCTCAAATGCTGCCTGCTTGTGTCTGTGTCCTGCTTTCAGTTCTGCCTTCCGTGAAGTGTGTCCTCACTTCCTGTCCCTGTGTATATACAGCTCTCCCGTGCTCCCTCTAGTGCTTGCTCAGTTGTATTGCATCTACTCAGATCTACGATCACCACACACCCTTCTCTACATTGAATTTAATTTACTACTTGTCTGCTTCTTTCATCAGACTGTCTATTATCTTTTTGAAACTTATTATTATCCTTCACATAGAAGTAAAATAATCTTTGTGGTACATCATTATTGCAAAAGGAAAGTTTTGTTCGTATTCGCTGTTGATTTTGAAAGAAATAATTGAAACCGGTAAGAGTTTTTAAGACCGTAGGATGAAACCCATCAACACCCATAACTACCTCTTCCCCCCCCCCCCCCCCCCCAAATAAATGAGGTGATCAACTTATCCACCTCCTTGGAAAATGCCTTTGGCAAAAAGATCGGCAGGCACTGAAATCCGAACAAAAACGCGGCAGCGCATTCATTTTAATAACCTGCACCCGAACTGCCAGCGACCGAGGGAGACACTCCCACCTTGCCACATCTGCATTCACCCTCCATATCAAGCTAGTAAGATTGTACCTATGGAGCCCCCCCCCCCCAGTCTTGCGCCACTTGCACTCACAGTTATTTAAAGTGGGTTAACGCCCTGTGGAATGGAAGACCCCCACCCTCGAAAAGGACCCAAACATTTGGAGAAGCTCCAGTATACCCCCCATTGATGCACTCGGCTCTGACATACAGTAATAAATCATTCGCATACAGAGCCACCGTATGTTCCAACCCCCACTCCCGCACTATTGCCTTCCACACCCCGAGCCCCTCAGCATGTTGGCCAAAAGCACAATTGCGAGTGCAAATATCAGAGGGGACATAGGACAAACCTGCCTAGCAAAGTACTCCAAACTCATATCAGTTGAGGGTATCAATTTTGATTGCTTAAATCTGCCTAACTAACATTTCAATCTAATTCAGTGATAACCGTGCCCATGTTTTTATGAGAGTTTTGAAAGCAAGTTCAATTACTCTAAATTTGGTAAAGTTTTCTCAAATTAGATTTCATCATGAAGTTTTTAGTCTAAAGTTAAACTGTATTTACTCGAGGGGAAAATCCAACGTCTGGCCCCATGAAAGGATGTTGAAATTAAACAATGGCATGTGCTTGGATCCTTCTTGCAACATTGGAATGTGCTATTTTTAACGAGGGAATAATCTCTATGTATTTATTGTTTGCCCTGAAATGATTTTTGATACATAGATTTTCCCTTTCTTTGTAGCTATCATACAATATTCAGCTCTATTTTGTTACTCAAAAATTGAATACAAATTGACTTGTGCTTTGCTGAATATGTAGACATTACTTTCAAATGAGCAGATTGCCAAATCAACCAATGTTACCATTGACAGCAATTAGAAAAAGTGCTTGGCATGCATGGAGATCTGAGAAAGAGATTTAACAATCTGTAAACACAGCTGTCTCTTTGTTAATACTGCCACAAGTCCATTTTGCTTCAGCTAGGTGCAAGTCAGATGATGCCACTTAATTTTTAAAAAGTTATTGAATTATACACTGCATTCTAACCTCTGGAAAACAAAATTGTGTACATTTTGGAAGCTGAGGTAATGTCAAAGTTGCTCACTTGATCTCTCTCAGCTGTAGCAGCAGCAGGAGAGCGTAGGAAAGTAAAACGTATATTTTCAGATGAATCATGTTTAGTTTTTTTAATACAAACTTCAGTAATCTACAGAAATTTCTACAGCTTTGTGATTGAACCTCTTTTTGGCTTCAAGTTCAAAAGGCATCTTTGATAAAGGCATCTTTGGGCAGCACGGTAGCACAAGTGGATAGCACTGTGGCTTCACAGCGCCAGGGTCCCAGGATCGATTCCCCGCTGGGTCACTGCCTGTGAGGAGTCTGCACGTTCTCCCCGTGTCTGTGTAGGTTTTCTCCGGGTGCTCCAGTTTTCTCCCACAGTCCAAAGACATACAGGTTAGGTGGATTGGCCATGCTAAATTGCCCTTGGTGTCCAAAAAAAAGGTTAGGCGGGGTTATTGGGTTCTGGGGATAGGGTGGAAGTGAGAGCATAATGTGGGTCGGCGCAGACTCGATGGGCCGAATGGCCTTCTGCACTGTATGTTCTGCGTTCTATATCACAGGAGATTGATTTATTAACTTAAATTGGAGATGGGGTTTTTGTTATTATTGTTGGTTATCTTTTGTTGTGCATTTGATGAAAATGTGGAAAATGAGAATAAAATAAAAATAAAAAGTTTTTAAAAAAATAATAATTTGGAGATACTTTCTTTGATTTAAGTATGGTTTTCCCATAACACAAGCTGGTTTATCCCATTGTGAAGACTTTAATCCAATCAAATAACAATCTAATTTGACTTGTACATCTGAAATGCTTTTGCACTTTCGTTTCCATTAAAATCCGATTACTGTATTTAAATATTTTCAAACTCAAATTATGATTCGATTTGTGCTATTGCATATCTTGAAGTTGCATGAGGGGGAAAGCATTTGAAAATATTGGTCTTGACAACAATGGGGTTTTGACAGGAGAACATTTCTTGAAATCCAGTGGTCTCGAATAACTCTGAGAAGGTGATAGAGTAGGAATGAGCAGATTTAATAGCACAACTTTGTCAAATGAATAGAGGGACTTGAACTAAATCATAAGCTGCATATATTGCAGGTAGTTTAACCCATTGCAGATATTTTTATTGTTATATATGTGACGTACCTGAATAATTTAATTTTGATTTATTATTGTCACCTGTATTAGTACACAGTGAAAAGTATTGTTGCTTGCATGCTATACAGACACCGCATACCGTACATAGGGAAGGAAGGCGAGACTGCAGAATGTAATGTTACAGTCATAGCTAGGGTGTGGAGAAAAGATTAACTTAATACAAGGTAGGTCCATTCAAAAGTCTGATGGCAGCAGGGATAAAACTGTTCTAGAGTCTGTTGATCCGTGACCTCAAACTTTTGTAACTTTTTCCTGACAGAAGAAGGTGGAAGAGAGTATGGCCGTGGTGCGTGAGGTCCATAATTATACTGGCTGCCTTTCCAAGGCAGTGCCAATTGTTATTTCGATTAAGGGCTTGTCTGGGGGAGGTGATGACAAAGTGACATTACGAAACGTACAGATAAGGAGCAGGAGTAGGGCATTCAGCCCCTCGAGCCTGCCTTACCATTTCATATGATCATGGCTGATCTGATGATAACAAATCTGCATCCAACCTACCCCAGAAAACCTATCACATTCTTGCTTACCGAGAATCTATCCACCTCTGCCTTAAAACTATTCATGATGTGGAGATGCTGACATTGGACAGGAGTGAGCACAGTAAGAAGTCTTACAACACCAGGTTAAAGTCCAACAGGTTTGTTTCAAACACGAGCTTTCAGAGCACTGCTCCTTCCTCAGGTTCACCTGAGGAAAGAGCAGTATTAAAAATATTCAAAAACTCTGCTTCCACCACCTTATTAGAAAAAGAGTTCCAAAGACACTCAACCCTCTGAGTGAAAACATTTCGCCGCATCTCCTTTTTAAAAGGGCGACTCCTTATTTTCAAACCGAGACCCCTAGTTCTCGATTCTCCCACAAGAGGAAACATCCTTTCCACATCCATCTTGTCAAGACCACTCAGGATCTTCAAGCTTTCAATCAAGTCTCCGCTTTCTCTGCTAAACGTCAGTAGATACAAGCCTAGCCTGTCCAACTGTTCATCATAAGAGTAATCACCCATTCCAGCTATTAGTCTGGTAAACCTTTAGTGAACTGCATTCAAAGGATTTGAATCCTTCTTTGAATAAGGTGGCCAGTACTGTACACAGTACTACAAATGTGGTCCCTGTACAATTGAAGCATAACCTCCCTACTTTTGTATCCAATTCCCCTTACAATAAACAATAACATTCTATTAGCTTTCCTAATTACTTGTTTTGCCTGCATACTAGCCTTTTGGGATTCATGCACTGGGACACCCCGGTCCCTCTGCACTTCAACTCTGTAATCCCTCACCATTTCTACGAACTTTTGAAATCTTCCCACCAAAATGGACAATTTCACATTTTCCCACATTATGCTTCATTTGCCAGATCTTTGGCCACTCACTTAACCTATTATCCTATCTATAACTTCTTGTAGCCTCCTTAGGTCCTCTTTGCAACTTACTTTCCTCCCTATTTTTTTTTTTTTTTTAAATAATTTTTTATTGAGAAATTTTGATTTTATACAACAATAACGCACCTTAGTAAAATACCGAAAATAACAATAATATTAACAATCATATACATTCGCCCCATCCCCATGAACAACCCAGCATTTTAACAACAACGCAAATTAACACACTATGAAGTTACAGAATAAACACTACAATAATGCACCCCCCCCCCCCCCCCCCCGGGTTGCTGCTGCTATTGACCCAGTTACCTATCTCTGAGCCAGGAAGTCCAGAAAAGGCTGCCACCGTTTATAGAACCCTTGTGTTGATCCTCTCAGGGCAAATTTGACCTTTTCCAATTTTATAAATCCCGCCATGTCACTGATCCAGGTCTCCACGCTTGGGGGCCTCGCATCCTTCCACTGTAGCAGAATCCTTTGACGGGCTACTAGGGACGCAAAGGCCAGGACCCCGGCCTCTTTCGCCTCCTGCACTCCCGGCTCCACCCCAACCCCAAAAATCGCGAGTCCCCACCCTGGCTTGACCCTGGATCCAACCACCCTCGACACCGTCCCCGCCACCCCCTTCCAGAATTCTTCCAGTGCTGGGCATGCCCAGAACATATGGGCGTGGTTCGCAGGACTCCCTGAACATCTGGTGCACCTGTCCTCACCCCCAAAGAACCTACTCATCCTAGTCCCGGACATGTGGGCCCGGTGCAGCACCTTAAATTGGATGAGACTAAGCCTCGCACATGAGGAGGAAGAGTTGACTCTCTCCAAGGCCTCCGCCCAAGTCCCGTCCTCTATCTGCTCCCCGAGTTCCTCCTCCCATTTAGCCTTCAGCTCCTCCACTGACGACTCCTCCACCTCCTGCATTACCTTATAGATGTCAGACACCTTCCCCTCTCCTACCCACACCCCCGAAAGCACTCTGTCCATCGTCCCCTGCGAGGGCAGCAAAGGGAATCCCTCTACCTGTCGCCTAGCAAACGCCTTTACCTGCAGGTATCTGAACATGTTCCCCTGGGGAAGGCCAAATTTATCTTCCAGTTCCCCCAGGCCCGCAAACCTCCCGCCAATAAACAGGTCCCTCAATTTGCTGATGCCCGCCCTTTGCCATCCCCTGAATCCCCCATCCGTGTTCCCCGGGATGAACCGATGGTTGCCACACAGTGGAGCCTCCATCGAGCCCCCTGTTTCCCCCCGATGCCGTCTCCACTGTCCCCAGATTCTTAGGGTCGCCGCCACCACCGGGCTCGTGGTATACCTCTTGGGGGAGAGCGGCAACGGTGCCGTTACCATGGCACCCAGGCTCGTACCTCTACATGACGCCATCTCCATTCTTTTCCACGCCGCCCCTCCCCCCTCCATCACCCATTTACGCACCATTGACACTTTGGCTGCCCAATAGTACCCCAGAAGGTTGGGCAGCGCCAGCCCGCCTCTATCCCTTCCTCGCTCCAGGAACACCCTCCTCACTATCGGAGTCCCATGTGCCCACACAAAGCTCAGAATACTGCCGGTCACTCTCCTAAAGAAGACCCTGGGGATAAATATGGGCAGGCACTGAAAAAGGAACAAGAACCTCGGAAGCACTGTCATTTTGACGGACTGCACCCTCCCCGCCAACGACAATGGCAGCATGTCCCACCTCCTGAACTCCTCCTCCATCTGATCTACCAGTCTGGTAAAGTTATGCTTGTGGAGAGTCCCCCAGTCCCTGGCCACTTGCACCCCCAGGTACCTAAAGCTCTCCCCTGCCCTCCTAAGCGGGAGCCTACCAATTCCTTCCTCCTGGTCTCCAGGGTGCACCACAAACACCTCGCTCTTGCCTAAGTTTAATTTATAACCTGAGAAGGTCCCAAACTCGGCTAGTAACTCCATCACTCCCGGCATCCCTCCCACCGGGTCCGCCACATACAGTAACAGGTCGTCGGCATACAACGACACCCTATGTTCCTCTCCACCTCGCACCAAGCCTCTCCACCTCTCTGAATCTCTCAATGCCATCGCCAGCGGCTTGATTGCCAGTGCAAACAACAAGGGGGACAAGGGGCAACCCTGCCTGGTCCCTCGGTAAAGCCGGAAGTACTCCGACCTCTTCCTATTCGTGGCCACGCACGCCATCGGGGCCTCACCAAATCCAAACCTCCCCAACACCTCCCATAGGTACCCCCACTCCACTCTATCGAAGGCCTTCTCCGCATCCAGCGCCACCACTATCTCTGCCTCCCCCTCAATCGCCGGCATCATAATGACATTCAGCAATCTCCGCACATTCGTGTTCAGCTGCCTTCCCTTCACAAAACCTGTCTGGTCCTCATGCACAACCCCTGGCACACAGTCCTCTATCCTGGTGGCCAGGATTTTTGCCAGCACCTTAGCATCCACGTTGAGGAGAGATATGGGCCTGTATGAACCACACTGCTGGGGGTCCTTGTCCTTCTTTAAAATTAACGAGATCAGTGCCCGTGACATCGTCGGGGGCAAAGTCCCCCCTTCCCACGCTTCGTTGAGTGTCCGCACCAGCAAGGGGCCCACTAGGTCCACGAACTTTTTATAAAATTCCACCGGGAACCCATCCGGCCCCGGTGCCTTCCCTGACTGCATCTGCCCGATCCCCTTAACTAGCTCCTCCAGCTCAATCGGCGCACCCAGCCCCTCCACCTTCTCCTCCTGCACCTTCGGGAAAGAAAGCCCGTCGAGGAACCTCTTCATTCCCCCCCCTCTCCCCCGTTGGCTCCGACCGGTACAGTTCCCCGTAAAAGTCCTTGAAGACCTCATTCACCTCTACCCCCTTCCGCACCACATTCCCACTCTTGTCTCTCACTCCAGCAATCTCCTTAGCCGCATCCCGCTTACGGAGCTGATGAGCCAGCATCCTACTCGCCTTTTCACCATGTTCGTACACTGCCCCTTGTGCCTTCCTCCACTGTGCCTCCGCCTTTCTAGTGGTCAGCAAATCAAATTTAGCCTGCAGGCTGCGCCTCTCCCCCAACAGTCCCTCCTCTGGTGCCTCTGCATACCTCCTGTCCACCTCCAGCATCTTTCCCACCAGTCTATCCCTCTCACTCCTCTCGCTCCTCTCCCTGTGTGCCCGGATGGATATCAGCTCCCCACGAATTACTGCCTTCAGGGCTTCCCAGACCATCCCCACCTGAACCTCCCCCGTATCATTCACCTCAAGGTACCCCTCAATACTTGCCCGGACCCTCCTACACACCTCCTCCTCCGCCAACAACCCCACATCCAACCGCCACAACGGACGTTGGTCTCGCACCTCTCCCATCTCCAACTCTATCCAATGCGGAGCGTGGTCGGAGATTGCAATGGCCGAATACTCGGCCTCCTCCACTCTCGGAATCAGTCCCCTACTCACCACGAAGAAATCTATCCGAGAGTAGACCCTATGTACGTGGGAGAAGAAAGAGTACTCGCGTGCCCTCGGCCTTACAAACCTCCATGGATCCACCCCACCCATCTGGTCCATAAACCCTCTCAGTACCTTGGCCGCCGCCGGCCTCCTACCCGTCCTAGAGCTGGACCGATCCAGAGAAGGATCCAACACCATATTAAAGTCCCCCCCTATGATCAGACCTCCCGCCTCCAGATCCGGGATCCGTCCCAACATACGCCTCATAAAGCCCGCATCGTCCCAATTTGGGGCATACACACTAGCCAGTACCACCTTCTCTCCTTGTAGCCTGCCCCTCACCATCACATACCTACCCCCCTTATCCGCCACCACCTCCGATGCCTCAAACAACACATTTTTCCCCACCAGAATCGCCACTCCCCGGTTCCTCACATCCAACCCCGAGTGGAAAACCTGCCCCACCCATCCCTTCCTCAGGCGGACCTGGTCCGCCACCCTCAGGTGGGTCTCCTGAAGCATTGCCACATCCGCCTTTAGCCCCTTCAGGTGAGCCAGTACCCTTGACCGCTTCACCGGCCCATTCAACCCTCTCACATTCCAGGTGACCAACCGGATCAGAGGGCGTCCCGCCCCCCTCCCCCGTCGGCTAGCCATAGCCCGTTGACTGCCCGCCCCAGGCCAGCACCCCCTACTCGACCCCGTCCCCATAGCGACAACCCCTCACCTCTGTCCCCCCAGCCCCCACCAGCTCCTTCTTGACCCTACCAGCAGCAACCCGGTATTCCCCTTTCCCCCCTCCCTTCCCCCCCAGGCTAGGAACCCTCCCAGCCGCGAACCGTCCTCCATCGTACTTCCGTGGGTCAGCTAACTTCTGCTGACCCCGGAAACTCCCGCCAATAGCCCGACCCCTCCCGAAGTGGGATCATCCCCCAATCTATCCCCCCTCCTGGCACCACTCCAGCGCGGGGAAGAACCAGTTAAGGCCCCGCCTCCCCCGTCACCATCTCCACCCCCCAGCCCCGCAGCACGGGAAACCAGAGGAAAGCCCGCGCTTTTGCACTGCCCCACCACACCCTTCTGACGCAGCTCCCAAATATCAGCCCCACTCCATACCCCCACTCCGGCATAGAATACAACATACCCCCCCCGACCCTCCCCTCAAGATACACAGCCCAGACAATGTCCCACAGCACAAAAACAAAAACATAGCAGAACAACCCCTCTGTAAATAACCATATCGAAATTGCAAAAGTACTAAAACAAGAAGAAAACAACAGAAGAAAAAGAGAACACAGCAACAGCAGAATCCAGCACTAATATCTTACAGCCGACCTCGCAACCCCCAACCCCTAGTTCAAGTCCAGTTTCTCCGTCCGCACGAAGGCCCACGCCTCCTCCGGGGAATCGAAATAATAATGCCGGTCCGAATAAGTTACCCACAGGCGCGCGGGCGGCAACATTCCGAACTTTATCTTTTTTCTATAAAGCACGTCTTTCGTCCGATTTAAATCCGGACCGCCGCTTAGCCACCTCCGCACTCCAGTCCTGGTAGATCCGCACTACCCCATTCTCCCAATTGCTGCTCTTCACCTTCTTGGCCCAGTGCAGCACGCACTCCCGATCACTGAACCGGTGGAACCTCACCGGCACCGCACGCGGGGGTTCATCTTCCTTGGGCCTCCTGGCCAGCACCCTGTGCGCTCCCTCCAGCTCCAAGGGCAGATGGAGAGATCCGGCCCCCACTAGCGAATTCAGCATTACAGCCACATAGGCTGTCAGGTCCGATCCCTCCAGCCCCTCTGCAAGGCCCAAGATCCGCAGGTTTTTCCGCCTCATGCGGTGATCCAGCTCCTCAAAGCGTTCCTGCCACTTCTTGTGGAGTGCTTCGTGCCCCTCCACCTTACTCACGAGGACCACGGCCTCCTCCTCTCGTTCAATGGCCTGCGTCTGCAACTTCTTGATGGCAGCACCCTGGGTGGACTGAATCTCTGACAGCCTTCTGTTTGTTTCCTGCAGAGAGCTCAGTACTTCATCCTTGAATTCTTTAAAGCAGCGCAGGAGATCAGTTTGTTGTTTCTGGGCCCAGAGTCTCCATTCCTCTGGAGCTTTGTCGGTGGCCATCTTGGATCCCTTCCCCCGTTTTTTCTGAGGAGCTGCTGCTGTTTTTTCCACCTTTCCACTCCGAGTTCGAGTCATGGACTGCAGGGGAAGTCGTTCAGCACACCTTCCCCCACCGGGAGACGTCGAAAAATTTCCGTTTTGGGCTCTCAAAAGAGCCGAAAAATCTCTTTAAAACGGGAGCTTCCAAATGTGTGGCTTATTGCTGCATAACTGCCACTCGAAGTCCCTTCCTCTCTATTTTTGTGTCATCAGAAAATGTGCCAACCATCCCTTCAATTCCATCATCCAAATCATTTATGTAAATTGTAAACTGTTAACGTCCCAGCACTGATCCCTGTGGCACTTATCACATCTTGCCAACCTGGGGAAAAAAATTATGCCTACACTTTGCTTCCTGTTATCTAGCACATCTTCTGTCAATGCCAAGATGTTACCCCTTCTTAAATGAGATTTTCTTTTCTTCAATAACCTTTGATGTGGCACCTTATCAAAAGCCTTCTGGAAATCGAAGTAGAGTCCATCCACTGGTTTCCCTCTATCCTCAGAACATATTACTTCTCAAAGAACTCCAATAAGGTGCTGAAACAAAACCTTTCACAAAGCCATGGTGACTCTGCCTGATAACCTTGAGCTGATCCAAGTGTCTGCTATAACCTCTTTAGTAATGCCTTCTAACATTTTCCCAGCGACAGATGTTAATCTAGCTGGTTTGTAGTTTCCAGCTTTCTATCTCTTCCCTTTTTGGAAGATTTTGCTATCTTTCAATCTAATGGGACCTTCCATGAATCGAATGAACTTTGGAAAATATAAACCAATGCATCAGTTATCTCCGTCGACAGAAACCCTTGGATGAGGTCCATCAGGGCCAGGGCTCTAAACAGCCCGCAGCTCTCAACAACTTAGAGCTTCTCTGGTGACTGTAATTTTCCTGAGTTTCCCCCCTTCCATTTTCTGGTTTATTTCTGTTTCTGGGATGTTCCTTGTATCCTCTATACTGAAGACTGATGCAAAATACCTGTTCAATTCAATATAATTATAGGGACCCCAACAGGGATCAGGAACACTTTGATTTCTGAGGCTTCAGCGATCACCGGAATGGAAAGGAGACCTGAGAAAGGTACCCCCCCGGATCCGGAGTTCCGGAGCCATGAGGTCATGTTGCAGTTGTACAAAACTCTAGTACGGCCGCATTTGGAGTATTGCGTACAGTTCTGGTCGCCTCATTATAGGAAGGACGTGGAAGCTTTGGAACGGGTGCAGAGGAGATTTACCAGGATGTTGCCTGGTATGGAGGGAAAATCTTATGAGGAAAGGCTGATGGACTTGAGGTTGTTTTCGTTAGAGAGAAGAAGGTTAAGAGGTGACTTAATAGAGGCATACAAAATGATCAGAGGGTTAGATAGGGTGGACAGTGAGAGCCTTCTCCCGCGGATGGAGGTGGCTAGCACGAGGGGGACATGGCCTTAAATTGAGGGGTAATAGATATAGGACAGAGGTCAGAGGTGGGTTTTTTACGCAAAGAGTGGTGAGGCCGTGGAATGCCTTGCCTGCAACAGTAGTGAACTCGCCAACATTGACGGCATTTAAAAGTTTATTGGATAAGCATATGGATGATAAGGGCATAGTGTAGGTTAGATGGCCTTTAGTTTTTTTCCATGTCGGTGCAACATCGAGGGCCGAAGGGCCTGTACTGCGCTGTATCGTTCTATGTTCTATCTACGCATGCTGTTTCCGCCCACCTTCTCTACAATTTTTTACACACACCCCTCTGCTTTGCAGAAGAGAGTACAGAACTCCAGGAGTGGTGGGGGTCGGGGCCTCCAGTGATGAGCACCTTGATGGCAACTGGCAATGCATGCACAGCTCTTCCGCTGGGAAGTGGGTCTTTTTCCAGGAAGCTACAGGCGTCATCAGCAACCTGCTGTGCAAGCCAGCATCTCCTGGGGCACTGGTGCTCACACTTGTCGAGGGTTGATGGTGTGCCTATATACCCTTTTGTTCAGGATTGCATCTCCTTAGAGCTGGATCTATTCGCTATGCCCTATGGAAAAGAAGCTAACTGGTGTTGGTGTTTTGGCTCCTCTTGCTCTTCCGAGGATAGAACTTCATAAGCTGCTCCATGCAACAGTCAGGATAGGCAGCCCAAAGTGAATAAAGCCCAAGACAGGTGAAATGACTTCTGAGAAGTTGGAAATCGGCCGAGTGTGAGTTTTCACTGCTTTATGGAAGTGCTGTGTGCACCATCCTCTTTCCTAGTGCATGGTGCAGCTTTTCAGCTACACTTCTTGAATGCTTCGCAGCCTGTCCACTTTGAATAAGCACTCTCTCCTGTGCGATTGCTTAGCTGACTGTGGCAAATTCCAAACCATTCAGGAAATTCGTACATTTCTGGTTAATGCCAGGAATCTGGGTTAAATCACGATTAATTGGGGATGTAATTATTCTAATTGCTTACCCGACCGCTCCAGAGGAGTTTCCTGCTGACTTGGAAACCTGCTGGGTTAAACCCCAAAGTGAACAGGATCACGTTGGTTTCTGATCTGATGCCATTTTTTACGCCCTTTAGCCTCCCAAAATCACTTGTATCTGAACTCTTGCCCTCCAGAATCAGCTTTCTGTCCCGTGAATCAGTTAAATTATTACTTGTATGCCACTTGATTTCTAGAGAATAGTTTTAGTGGAATAGGTAAAGTTCTAATTCATCTTTAAATAGTTTTTCAGTGAAAGAAAATCAATTTGAACTATGAGACTGTTTAATATTCTTCAGTATTTGAACCTATGTGTACAGTTTTAGTCATTATAAGCAACAGAATTTTGAAACTGCCCAGGCAGTAAATACAAATAGTTCTTATAAGTAAGTCCTGATGGTTTTGGAATACAGTCTCTGGGAAGGACGAAGAAGAGTTATATTCAAAGGCTGCTATAAATTCAGATTATCCACTCCAATGTTTTCTACTTCTCTCTTGGTTGTGCTGGCTGTTATTGGCAGCATTGTAAATATTGTGATTTCTCTCCTCACGTTCTACTTAATGTGAGCCTTAACAGCAAGTTGGCAATATATTAAGCCAAGTCAAGTTTGACTTGGTGATTATCCAAAATCTGAACTCCAGCAAGACCGATCTAGATGACTAGCTCAGATGGAAAGTAGGTTGATTTTTATTGCATCAAGGGATGGTGTAGCAAGGCAGCTGCTCTGGATGAAATTGGCCAACAGCACAGACTGGGGCATGAAGTTGAAGACTGCTGGTATGTCTTGCGTGATATTGGTATCCCATGTCACTTTTCCTTGAAAGAATTGTTCCCCTATCTCAATCCCTCCATGGTCTTGCCCAACCATTCCTTCAGAGCATTCTCTGTCCATTCCCAAACTTCATTCGTCTGACCCCAAATCATCTCCACACCCCTTTGCGTTTCTCCCCCCGCCCCCCCCCGCCTCTCTCTCTCTCTCTCTCTCTCTCTTTCTCCACAATAACTTGCCAAAAATTTTCATCCATTTGATGAATGAAGTTCCAAATGTATCCCTGTTCAATACCTTCAATTCTTTGATACTACCAAAGCACCAACACTCCCCGTTAGAAATCATTTTGTGTATATTAGTCATTCTTCTTGCCCTTCCACCTTCTGCAATGTTGTTTTTCGTGGGTACTTTCTAAAATTGTGGCAAAGGTGCCCCACCCACCTCTGCTTCACCATTGCCTCTCTCCATCCCTCCACTCTTTTTCTAAATTTTCAGATTGCTTTCCTGACATTCAGTACTAATGAGCACCAATTTCCACCAATGAAATATTACAAAGACTGAAGCCACCATTTGTGGTCCCTACTACTGGCTCTATTAACCAGCATTCACTCCATTATTCTCCCTGACAGCTATCTCAAATTAAACCAGATGTTTTTGCAACCTTGGTGTCATAAATTTTTAATAAAAATTTAAAGTGGCCAATTCGCCTAGCCTGCACATCTTTGGGTTGTGGGGCGCAAAACCCACGCAAACACGGAGACTGTGCAAACCCCACACGGACAGTGACCCAGAGCCGGGATAGAACCTGGGACCTCGGCGCCTTGAGGCAGCAGGGCCAACCCACTGTGCCACCGTGCTGTCCTGAACTCTTTTTTTTTTTAAATAATTTTTATTGGAATTTTTTTACAGAAAATATAAAAAAATATAACAACAAACAATAATATGCAACAAACTACCCCATAACAACCGTAACACCCCCCAAACTGTATCAACACATGTATCCCATCCCCCCAACCCCAACAAGAGAGCTTAACCATAAATCAAATTTAAATAAAATAAACAAACATAGTCCTCGTCCCTTCCCACCCCCCCGGGTTGCTGCTGCTACTGTCCCAGTACCCTATCGTTGAGCCAGAAAGTCGGGGAAAGGTTGCCACCGCCTGAAGAATCCTTGTACCGATCCTCTTAGGGCGCATTTGACCTTCTCTAGTCTAATAAAACCCGCCATGTCATTGATCCAGGTCTCCACACTCGGGGGCCTCGCATCCTTCCATTGTAGCAAAATCCTTCGCCGGGCTACTAGGGACGCAAAGGCCAGCACACCGGCCTCTTTCACCTCCTGCACTCCTGGCTCCACCTCAAACCCAAAAATCGCGAGTCCCCATCCTGGCTTGACCCTGGATCCCACCACCCTTGACACCGTCCTCGCCACCCCCTTCCAGAACTCCTCCAGTGCCGGGCATGCCCAGAACATATGGGCATGGTTCGCTGGACTCCCCGAGCACCTGACACTCCTATCTTCACCCCCAAAGAATCTACTCATCCTCGTCCCAGTCATGTGGGCCCTGTGCAGCACCTTGAATTGAATGAGGCTAAGCCGCGCACACGAGGAGGAAGAATTAACCCTCTCCAGGGCATCAGCCCATGTCCCGTCTTCGATCTGTTCCCCCATTCCCCCTCCCACTTAGTTTTCAGCTCCTCTACTGATGCCTCTTCCACCTCCTGCATAACCTTGTAGATATCGGATATCTTCTCCTCTCCGACCCAGACCACTGAAAGCACCCTGTCCCTCACCCCCCTCGCGGGAAGCGCAGGGAATCCTTCCACCTGCCGTCTAGCAAATGCCTTTACCTGCAGATACCTGAACATGTTTCCCCGGGGGGAGCCCAAATTTCTCCTCCAACTCCCCCAGGCTCGCAAACCTCCCGTCGATAAACGGGTCCCTCAGCTGTCTGATGCCCGCTCTGTACCAACCCTGAAATCCCCCATCCATGTTCCCCGGGACGAACCTATGGTTCTCTCCTCAACGGAGCCTCCATCAAGCCCCCCACTTCTCCCCTATGTCGCCTCCACTGCCCCCAAATCTTGAGGGTAGCCGCCACCACCGGACTCGTGGTATACCTCGTGGGAGGGAGCGGCCACGGAGCCGTTACCAGGGCCCCCAGGCTCGTATCCCCATGGGACGCTCTCTCCATCCATTTCCATGCTGCCCCCTCCCCCTCCATCACCCACTTGCGCACCATCGACACATTGGCCACGCAGTAGTACCCCGAGAGATTGGGCAACGCCAGCCCCCCCTATCTCTACCCCGTTCCAAAAAGACCCTCTTCACCCTCGGGGTGCCATGCGCCCAAACAAAGCCCATGATGCTGCTGGTCACCCTTTTAAAAAAGGCCCTAGGGATAAAGATGGGCAAGCACTGGAAGAGGAACAAGAACCTCGGGAGAACCGTCATTTTGACGGACTGCACTCTACCCGCCAACGACAGCGGCACCATGTCCCACCTTTTAAATTCCTCCTCCATCTGCTCCACTAGTCTGGTGAAGTTAAGCTTATGGAGAGTCCCCCAACTCCTGGCCCCTTGTACCCCCAGGTACCTGAAACTCTTCACTGCCCTCCTAAAAGGGAGCCTCCCAATTCCCTCCTCTTGATCTCCTGGGTGCACTACAAATACCTCGCTCTTTCCTAAATTTAGCTTATAGCCCGAGAAGCCCCCAAATTCCGCTAACAGCTCCATCACCCCCGGCATTCCCCCCTCTGGGTCCGCCACATACAACAGCAGGTCGTCCACATACAGCGATACCCGATGTTCCTCCCGCCCCGCACCAAACCCCTCCATCTCCCTGACTCCCTCAACGCCATAGCCAGAGGTTCAATCGCCAGTGCAAAGAGCAAGGGGGACAGGGGGCACCCCTGCCTGGTCCCACGATAGAGCCTAAAGTACTCCGATCTCCTTCCATTTGTAACTACACTCGCCATCGGAGCCGCGTAGAGCAGCCTCACCCATTTGATGAATCCCTCCCCAAATCCAAACCGCTCCAACACCTCCCACAGGTACCCCCACTCAACTCTATCAAACGCTTTCTCTGCGTCCAGCGCCACCACTATCTCCGCCTCCCCCTCCACTGCCGGCATCATGATAACATTTAGCAGTCTCCGCACATTCGTGTTGAGCTGCCGCCCCTTGACAAATCCTGTCTGATCTTCGTGTATCACCTCTGGCACACAATCCTCTATCCTGGTGGCCAGGATCTTCGCCAGCAACTTAGCGTCTACATTGAGGAGCGAGATAGGCCTGTATGATCCACACTGCAAGGGGTCCTTATCCCGCTTTAGGATCAAAGAGATCAGTGCCCGTGACATCGTCGGGGGCAAAGCCCCCCCCCTCCCATGCCTCGTTGAAGGCTCGTACCAGCAGGGGGCCCACCAGGTCCGCATACTTTTTGTAAAATTCCACCGGGAACCCGTCCGGCCCCGGGGCCTTACCTGACTGCATTTGTCCAATCCCCCTGACTAGCTCCTCCAGCTCTACCGGCGCCCCCAGCCCCTCTACCAGTCCCTCTTGAACCATTGGGAAACATAGCCTGTTCATGAAGCTCTCCATCCCCTCTCTCCCCATCGGAGGTTCCGACCGGTACAGTTCCTCGTAGAAGTCCATAAAGACCCCGTTTACTTCTGTCCCCTTCTACACTACATTTCCACCCCATCCTTCACTCCACCAATTTCCCTAGCAGCCTCCCGCCTACGGAGCTGATGCGCCAACATCCTGCTCGCCTTCTCCCCATACTCATATACCGCGCCCTGCGCCCTCCTCCACTGTGTCTCCGCCTTTCTGGTGGTCAGCAAGTCAAAAGCGGCCTGCAAACTGCGCCGTTCCCCCAGCAACCCTTCCTCCGGTGCCTCCGCATATCTCCTGTCCACATCCAGGAGCTCCCCTACCAGTCTCTCCCTCTCCTTCCTCTCCCTCCTTTCCCTGTGGGCCCGGACGGAGATCAGCTCCCCCCGGATCACTGCTTTCAGAGCTTCCCGGAACATCCCCACCCGGACCTCCTCCGTATCATTGGTATCCAGATACCCCTCAATGCTTCTCCGAACCCTCGTACACACCTCCTCATCCGCCAGCATCCCCACATCCAGGCGCCAGAGCGGGCGCTGTTCCCGCGCCTCCCCCATCTCCAGATCAACCCAGTGCGGAGCATGGTCCGAAATCGCTATGGCCGAATACTCGGCATCCTGCACCCTCGGGATCAATCCCCTGCTCAGGACAAAAAAAGTCTATCCGGGAATAAACCCTATGGACATGAGAGAAACAGGAATACTCCCGCGCTCTTGGTCTCCCAAACCTCCAGGGATCCACCCCTCCCATCTGGTCCATGTATCCCCTCAGTACTTTGGCCGCCGCCGGTCTCCTACCCGTCCTTGCACTGGACCGGTCCAGTGTGGGATCCAGCACTGTGTTAAAATCTCTCCCATGATCAGGCCCCCTGCCTCCAGGTCCGGGATGCGGCTCAACAAGCGCCTCATGAAGCCCGCATCATCCCAATTCGGGGCATATACATTCACCAGCACCATCTTCTCTCCCTGCAGCCTACCCTTCACCATGATATATCTGCCCTCCTTGTCCGACACCACCTCAGCTGCCTCGAACGCCCCCTCACGTTCCAGGTAATCAGCCGGATCAGAGGGCAACCCCCCCCCCCCCCCCCCCCCCCCCCCCACTGGCTAGCCATAGCTTATCAAATGTTCGCCCCAGGCCAGCATACCCCGCCCGACCCGTTCCCCATGGCGATAATGCCTCTCCTCTTCCCCCCCCTGGCCCTCACCAGCTCCTTCCTGGTCATTCCAGCAGCAACCCGGTATCCCCCCCCCCCCCCCCCCCCAGGCTAGGACCCTTCCTAGCCGCGACGCACCCTCCATAGTACTTCCTTGAGTCAGCTGACTTCTGCTGACCCCGGCAGCTCCCACCAACGCCCATCCCCTCCCGGCATGGGGTCATCCCCCTCTTGCCACACCTCCTTGGCACCGCTTCAGCGCGGGAAAGAAGACCAGTAGAGGCCCCGCCCCCACCGCCAACTCCACCCCCCCTGCCCCGCAGCGCGGGAAACCAGAGGAGAGCCCGCGCTTTCACACTGCCACACCCCACCCTACTAACGCAGTTCCCCAACATCCAGTTTCACCCCAACCCCCAGCCCCGTACAGAAGAGAACATATAAAACACAAACCCCCAACATTCCCCACCTAACACACAACCATACCCAACAGACAAACCCACCCGTAAACAGAGCAAAAAGAAAAAACCAGCATACATAACACACGTCGAAGTTAAAAAAGTTGAAAAAACAGCAACAGCGAAAACAGCAATGGCCATAGTATGTCCCCAGACCCTAGTTCGAGTCCAGCTTCTCCGCCTGTACAAAGGCCCACGCCTCCTCCAGGGACTCGAAGTAATGGTGCCGGTCCATGTATGTCACCCACAGGCGCGCAGGCTGCAACATTCCAAACCTGACCTGCTTGGCATGAAGCACCGTCTTCGTCCGGTTGAACCTGGCCCGCCGCTTAGCCACCTCCGCACTCCAGTCCTGGTAGATCCTCACTACCGAATTCTCCCATTTACTGCTCCTCTCTTTCTTGGCCCAGCGCAGCACACACTCCCGGTCACTGAATCGATGGAACCGAACCAGCACCGCCCTCGGGGGCTGATTTGCCTTGGGCCTCCTGGCCATCACTCTGTGAGCTCCCTCAAGCTCCAGGGGCAAATGGAAGGACCCCGCTCCCATCAACGAGTTCAGCATCGTAGTCACATACACCGGGAGGTCCGACCCCTCCAGCCCCTCCGCCAGGCCCAGGATCCTCAAATTCTTTCGCCTCGTGCGAACGTCCAGCTCCTCCAAGCGGCCTTGCCACTTTTTATGAAGTGCCTCGTGCAACTCCACTTTCCCCACGAGGACCACGGCCCCCTCCTCCCTTTCAATGGCCTGCTGCTGCAACTCCCAAATAGACACCTCCTGGGCTGCCTGGGTCCCAAGCAGCTTGTTTGTAGTTGCATTCATGGAGTCCAGCAACTCAGCCTTCAGCTCCGCAAAACAACGCAGGAGAGAGGCCTGCTGCTCCTGCGCCCACTTCCACCAGTCCTCGGGTGTCCTGCTGGCCGCCATTTTGTCCTCCTTCCCCCGGTTTTTTTGGGGAGCTGCTGCAGCTTCTTCCTTCGTCCCACTCCGGGTGAGCACCATAAATTGTGTGGAAAGCTCCTCCAGACACCTTCCCCCACCGGGATGCGTTAAAACAGCGCCGTTTGGGGCCCTCAAATCGGCCCAAAAGTCCCTAAATAGCGGGAGCTGCCGAACGTGCGGCTTAGCTCCACATAGCCGCAACCGGAAGTCTGAACTCTTTTTTTTTAATGGCTGTATGTCTTCCATTTTTCACAGCCATACAGTAAGGTGCTGAACACACATGGCCTCCTAAACCATTAGCTTAGCCCTTGGACCATTCCTTTCATGTTCATGAGCTCGGAGAAATTTGGTAGCTTCTTTCCCTATGCATGGATGTTTAGAAACTGGTTTAGCTCAGTAGGCTAGACAGCTGGTTTGTGGTGCAGAACAAGACCAGCAGCGCGGGTTCAATTCCCGTGCCAGCTTACCCAAACAGGCAACGGAATGTGGCGACGTGGGGCTTTCCATAGTAACTTCATACTTTCAGCAATAAAAGGTTATTATTATTAGGTGCAGACCTGGCAAGGAGGGAATCCCAGTCAAAGTGCTCAGGCATGGAAAGCCCCATCTATCACCACACCTTTATGACCACCTTCTCTGGAAAAGCTCTGTTCTGCCGGGGCTGCGTGATGCAAACATTATCTCACTAACAAAAACACGAACACTAACAAAAACAAAGTGACAAAGGAGATTGCAACAGCTACAGGGGCATCTCACTCATGAGTGTCACTGGCAAGGTCCTTGCTAGAGTTATACTTGAAAGACTCCATTTGCTTACAGACTGAGAGTATCCAGAAGCACAATACCGTGTTCATGCCAGCAGATCTACTGCAGTGTTCTTCAAACTTTTTTTCCGGGGACCCATTTTTGCCAACCTTCGGGACCCAACCCGGCCGTCCTTTGCGACACACACCGGCCGTCCTTTGCGACACACACCGGCCGATCTTTGCGACACACACCGGCCGACCTTTGAGACACACACCGGCCGTCCTTTGCGACACACACCGGCCGACCTTCGTGACCCACGCCGGCCGACCTGAGCGACCCACCATTTTCTCTTACCTTGTTTGCTGCTGACAAAAATTGAGAAAATGGTTTTGGGTCCCTTTGGCCCTCATGCACGCTCCTTCAATGGAACCTGTTGGATGAAGGTGAAGCCTTCTGGTGTCGGAAAGTATGGAGTCTCCATCTGTCCAAAGTTCTGAATTTTTTTCCTGTAAAATTTTATCAAATAACACCCCCCCCCCCGAACTTGCAAAAAAAATATATAAAATGAGTAAAATAAATGAAAAAAATGAATAAATCCCCCCCAACTTGTAAAAAAATAAAATAAATGAAAAAAATAAAAATTAAATGAATAAAATAAATGAATACAAACCACTACAGAACTTGTAAATGAAAAAGCTGCAACCTTTTTAAAAAAAAAAGCGGCCGCACTGCGCATGCGTGCCCGATCATCGTGGGCGCATGCGCAATGCGGCCAAATTTTTTTTAAAATATGCTTGCGGCCGCTTGCAGCCGGCGTTATGAAAAGCCGGCTGCTGCGCGGGGATTTGCATGATCGGGAGCGCCGCAGACAACGGCTCCGCGACCCTCCCGACACCCGCCTGTGACCCACCCACGGGTCGCGCCCCCGACTTTGAAGAACACTGATCTTCTCCATATGCAAGTGCACACCCCTTCACACTGCTTTCCGACATATCAATAAGGCATTCAACACTCTCAGCAGAAGAGGTCTCTACAAACTTTTGTCGGGCAAATTGGCTGTTTAGCCTGCCAGTCCTATCCGCTCCATCCATGACGACATGCAGTGCACTGCACAGTTTAATGGCACCACCTCTGATTGTCTCAGGGAAGACTATGTACTAGTCCCTGCTCTGCTCCTGGTCTTTACATTTCCTGCACCTATGGAAGACCTGCCTAACACAGGTCAAGGGTCAATCCATCCAAACTAAAAGCAACAACAAAAATACATTGCGTCCTAATCAGAGGGCATCCACGTTGCACCTAAAAAGATAGAAAAGTGTACTTTCTAAATGGTGAAAAGCTAGTATCCGTGGAGAACCAAGGAAACTTGGGATTGCAAGTACATAGATCATTAAAATGTGATGAACAGGTACAGAAAATAGTTTAAAAAGCCAATGGTGTGTTTGCCATTATATCTGAAGGACTAAAACCTAAAAGAGGGTAGAAGTCCTGTTTTGGCTATACAAAGCCATTGTTAGATTACAGCTGGAGCACTGAGAGCAGCTCTGGTCAGTGCAACTGTGGAGAGGAAGTGCCTTACCAATTTACCAGATTGATCGGAGTATCGCTGTTAAAAACGTCATGCTGTTGAATCTTTACATCGTGTGTGAAACAAGTAAGATACAAGAAGGCCAAATTTCGAAGGGAACACCAATTTGTATTGTATGAGAAATGGGTGCTGATTGGTTGGCCAGTCAACTCTGGCCAAGGTGTTGCCATAGAGAATGTGCTATGGAACTATTGCTCCAACTTAGTCCAAAAAGGGGAAATGCCTGGATATGTTCCTTTTGACTGCAGGGGACAGGTCTCTGCATGGGAATATATGTAGTTTAGCAAGCAAAAGTAAACCACTTTGCAAGCCTGACTGGTAATCTTAAATTGGTGGTTGTGTAATTATTGCACACAGGATTTTTCAGCTAGTGCTGGCTGATCACAGAATTACATCTAGCATTCGACATTTATGTTTTGAGTTTTGCAAGCATTGGCTGGTTGAGTATGGCCAATACTCTGCCTATTGCATGCAACCAAAGGGATGTGCTGTTTGGTAGAGTCCAGAACTATGGTCTATGTAAACGTAATTGCAACCAGTGCTGAAATTCATACCACATTAATAATTTTTGTGTATGCGTACAAAGTCTTTTTAGCCTGAAAGCAACACCCTGTTAGTGGAAAAGATCACTTCTGTTGCTACTACATAGTAGCAGTGTGAAATGGCTAGCCTTACCTGTTGCCCATTTTGTCTGTGCTGGTGTGATGCCAGGTGCAAAGCCAATACTTTCCAATAACTGGATGAAAGCAAATTACTCCGGAATCTGGAATCTGAACCGAAAGAGAAAAGTCTGTAAAATCTCAGCAGGCCTGGCAGCATCTGTAGGGAGAGAAAAGAGCTAACATTTCGAATCCAGGTGACCCTTTGTCAAAGCTAAAGGGTCAGCTGAACTCAAAACGTTAGCTCTTTTCTCTCCCTACAGATGCTGCCAGACCTGCTGAGATTTTCCTGCGTTTTCTCTTTACTTTCCAATAACTGGTGGATCTTATCAAAAGGCACATCCCTTCAGCTGTATATAATAAACAGCGTATTGGCCATACCCTACCAGCCTGCAATTGCAAAATTGAGAACATAATGTCAAAAGTTAGATGTGATTCCTTGATTGGACAGCATTTACTGAACGATCCCAAGTGTGCTAATAATTAGACTTTACAACCAGTTTTAGTCAGTTAGGCTTGTGCTGTTGTTCACTTGTGCTTGTTAGATGCTGCATATATTCCATCTCATTCTGACTTGGGCCTTACAGATAGTGGACATATTTTGGAGGGTCAGGTGGTGAGCCACTCACCGCAGGATTCTCAGCCTCTGACCTGCTCTTACAGCCACAGTTATATGGCTAGTCCAGTTCAGTTTCTTGTCGATGGTAACTCTAGGATGTTGATGGTGGGAAATTAAGAGATGGTAATGCCAATCAATCTCAAGGAGTGATAGTTAGATTCTTTCTTGTTGGACATGGTCATTGCCTGACACTTGTGTGGCACGAATGTTCCGAGCTACTTAACAGCAGAAGACTCAATATTGTCCAGGTCTTGCTACATATGGACTGTTTTAGCATCTGAGGAACATGAATGGCACTGAACTTTGTGCAATCATCGGTGAACAGCCTCACTTCCTGCCTTATGATGGAGCGAAGGTCATTGATGAAGTAGCTAAAGATGGTTGGGCTTAAGACACTACGCCGTAGTGGTGTCCTGGATAGAGATAATTGACCTCCAACAAGCAAAAACATCTTTCTCTGTGCTAGGTTTGGCTCCAACCAGTGCAGAGTTTTCCCCCTATTTCTCATTGATTCCTGTTTTTGCCTGGACTCTTGATGCTACATGTGGCCAAATGTTGCTTTGATGGCAAAGGCAGTTATCTCAGCTCGCCTCTTGAGTTCCACTCTTTTGTCCATGTTTGGACCAAAGACTGTAACAATGCCAGGAGCTGAATTATCCTGGCAAAAACCAAACTGAGCGGCAGTAAGCAAATTATTGCTTAGCAAGTGTTTCTTGGTAGTAATGTCAGTGACATTTCTGTCATATTGCTGATGATGAGAATAGACGGATGGCACTATAATTGGCCAGGTTGGATTTGTCCTGCTTTTGTGGACCGGACATATCTGGGCAATTTTCCATTTGCTGGGTAGATTCCAGTGTTGTAGCTGTACTGGAGCAGTTTGGCTAGGAATGAAATGAAATTAAAATCGCTTAATTGTCACAAGTAGGCTTCATTGAAGTTACTATGAAAAGCCCTTACTCGCCACATTCCGGCGCCTGTTTGGGGATGCTGGTATGGGAATTGAACCGTGCTGCTGGCCTGCCTTGGTCTGCTTTAAAAGCCAGCTATTTAGCCCTGTGCTAATTCTGGAGCACCTGTCTTCAGTACTATTGCTGGAATAATGTCAGGACCTATGGGCCTTTGCAGTATCTATTGCCTTCAGCCATTTCTTGATATCACGTGGATTGAGTCGAGTTGGCTGGAGACTGGCATCTGTAATGTTGGCAAAATCAGGAGGAGGCTGAGAATGGATCTTCAGCACTTCTGGCTGAAGATTGTTGCAAATGTTTGAGCCTTGTCTTTTGCACTGAATGTGCTAGGCTCCCCCATCATTGACAATGGATTGGATTGGATTTGTTTATTGTCACTTGTACCGAGGTACAGTGAAAATTATTTTTCTGCGAGCAGCTCAACAGATCAGTAAGTACAAGGGAAGAAAAGAAAATACATAATAGGGCAACACACGATATACAATGTAACTACATAAGCACTGGCATCGGATGAAGCATACAGAGGGTGTAGTGTTAATGAGGTCAGTCCATAAGAGGGTCGTTTTGGAGTCTGGTAACAGTGGGGAAGAAGCTGTTTTTGAGTCTGGTCGTGCATGTTTTCAGACTTCTGTATATCCTTCCCGATGGAAGAAGTTGGAAGAGTGAGTAAGCCGGGTGGGAGGTGTCTTTGATGGAGACATTTGTAGAATTATCTCCACCACTGCCACGCACAACTGTATGTGGCAGGGTTGCAAAGTTGGGATCTGATCTATTGTGTAGGATCGCTGAGCTCTGTCTACTGCTTTACATGGTTTGGCACGTAAGTAGTCCTATGTTATAGCTTCATCAGATTAGTACCTCATTTTTAACTGTGGCTGGTGCTGCTTCTGCTGTGCCCTTGTGCACTCCAGTTGAACCGGGTTTGATCCCCTGGCTTGATCGTGGAATGGAGGCTATGCTGGGCTATGAGTTCACAAATTGTGGTTGAATACATTTCTGCTGCTGTTAATAACCCACAATGTCCAGTTCTGAGTTGCTCGGTCGGTTGATGGTGCCACACAGCATGATGGAGGGATCCTCAATGTGAAGATTGAACTTCTCCACAGTAACAGTGTGGTGGTCACTCCTACCAGAACTGTCACGGGTAGATGCATCTGTGACAAATAGAATGGCGAGGAAGAGATCAAGTAGACTTTTTCCTCTTATTGGTTCCCTCTCCACCAACTGAAGACCCAGTCTAGCAGCTATGTCCTTTAGTTTGTCAGTGGGCTTGGTAAGTAGTGGCGATACCGAGCCACGCTTGGTACTGAGCATCAAAATCCCCCTTGCAGACTGCATTTTGTGCCCCTTACCACCCTCAAATCTTTTTCCAAGTAGTATTCAACATGGAGGAGTACTGATTTATCAATTGAGATGGGGTAGGATATGGTAATCTGCAGATTGTTTGCTTGACCTGATGCCATGAGACTTCATAGGGTCTGGAGTGAAATTTGAGGAGTCTTGGGGGCAACTCCCTCACTATGTACCACTGTGTGGCCATTTCTGGTTGGTCTGTGTTGCCAGTGGGACAGGACATACCAGGGATGGTGATGGTGGTGTCTGGGACATTATCTGTAAGATATGATTCGGAGTACGACTATGTCAGGCTTTTGCTTGACTAATCTGTGGATAGCTCTCCTAGTTTCGACATGAACCTCCAAGTGTTAGTAATAGGGACTTTGCAGGGTCGACAGGGCTTGGTTTGCCATTGACATTTCTGGTGTCTAGGTTGATACTGTGTGGTTTTGTTCCTTATCTTCATCTGTGGTGGTTTCATACAACTGAGTAGCTTGCTCTGCCATTTTCAGGGGGCACTTAAGAGTCGACTACATTGTGGATCTGGAATCGTGTGTATCCCAGACCAGGTAAGGATGGCAGATTTCCTTCTCTAAAGAACATTAGTGAACCAGATGGGGTTTTTATGACATCAATTTAATAGTCACCATTACTGAGTCTAGCTGCGAGATTCTCTGTCGGCGGGATCCTCCGCTTGCCGGATTTAAGTATGTAATCAATGCTGCCATTAGAGCACTGAGGGGGTGCTGCACTGTAAGGGGCAGGGGCGGATCTACTATGAAACTAATGAAGCTTAAGCTTCAGGGCGCCTAATCCCGGAGGGGCCCCAGAAGCGACTTTAGTCCACGTTGCTTAAAAGTTTTGGGTCTACTGTATGAGAAGGGGTTTTTAAAAAAGAATATTAATAATATAGTGTAATTCAATACAAAATAGTTAAAATAAAAATTAAAAGGTTATTAAAGTATCATGTAGGCGAGCCGTAAGAGAAAAAAACTTTCAAATTAAGGATGTTTCATTCTAAATGTATTTAATATAAAATAATTATAAATAATTTAAAACACTATTAACATTTATGACCGAAATACAAACAGTAGATGACGTGTCGTAACAAAAAAGGGGAGCTGTTGCAAAGGCAATCACAATGCTAACGTGACTTTTTAACGTGATAGCACTCGTGATAGCGATCTAAGCAAGAATTTTTTTCAAAAGTGTTCATAAGGATACAATATTTTAATTACCCCTACTCAAAAATAAATGTTACATTTAGAAAAGTAAGGTAAGTAATAAAGGTGAAATTGTGTTAGATTAGCATAAGCCTATTGTTTTTATGAAGAGGTGAACGGAAGGTAGGCTACGACCGCATAGCCTGTGCTAATACTATATTACAAGTATTTATGAAAAAGCAATAAAAGGGTGAATTTGTGTTAAATATTTGCACCTTGGGAAATCCCAGAACACAGAAGAAAACACGCCATCTAAAATGCAATGCGCAGATGTTCTTCAGCTTATTTGTGAGCAACACCTAATTGAAGTGTTCCCCAAGATTACTACTGCGCTTAAGCTGTACTTGACAATGCCTATCACGAGCTGTGAAGCAGAAAGGAATTTTTCAAAGCTATCCTTTATAAAGAACAAATTTCGGTCTACCATGACTGAAGAACGCTTAAATTCTTTATGCATATTGTCTCTAGAAAATGACATTGCAAGGAAGCTCTCGTGTGACAAAACTGTACATGAATATGTTGGTAGAAAAAACAGAAAAAAGAATATTTTGTAAAATGTGCTTCATGTAGTATGTATTCTCATAGGTGTCTAAAATAAAAGATTATATTGACTGTCGTCTTTTCTATGTTTTATTTCATCATTCTATGATGCACCATGCATGTATGTAACATTTCCCTAATTTTCATCCCCCCATAACTCGAAAACTATAAGGCACAGGCAATTTGTATTCACACCAGTGACTTTGACATGTGAGATAATCCAGTACAGCAATTTTAATCAAAATCTGAGATTTAGTGGTTAAATTTTTTTAAAAATGTGTGGTGATCTGTCGTGGAACAACCCCATTGAAGAAGATAACAGTGGTTACCCAGACCTCGTTGCTGGTTGCGAAGGGGCCCCATAACAGTTCAAGCTGCAGGCCCCCAAAAATGTAGGTCCGCCACTGGTAAGGGGTGGCATCTTTTGGATGAGACATTAAACTGTGGCCTCGTCTTCCCTCTTAGTGGGCTGTAAATGACCCACAGCACTAGTCAAAGAAGGACGGGGAAATTTTCCTCGTACTCAAGCTGTCATTTGTTCCTCGGCCATCGTTGCAGAGACAGAATTGTTTTGACTGAAGCGTTTACTGTGGGTAGGACCATGGCTACTGAATTTTCCTACAGTGTCTGAACCTATCATTGGGTTGGAAGCTCTTGGGGACATCGTGAGGTTATGAAACACAGTACATAAACACAAGTACTTTTTAAAACAAAAAGTGGGCTGCAGCTTTTTCAGCAATGGCTTTAATGAGCTTCTTAGTTTCATTAGGGATTATAAATAGCCCCAGTGCATTTTTCTCTAGTTCAAACAACGCTTCTCATCTGCCTTCTAGGGAAATCCTAGAAATGGCTGCTGGAATTTAGTTTGCTTATGATTATTCCTTCCCTCAAGGCTCAGTTAATGACTATGCTCATCAAACCAGATAAGTCTTTTAAATAGCAGATGAATCAGCAAATACCCTGAGATTTTGGTGCCTACCTTGTAAAGTCTGATTGTATTGTACATCCAAAATGCGTGAATGTTAGAATTATTCAAGTGTCTTCGTTTGTTTTGTTGTTTCTCCCTCTCCTCCCCCTTCTCATACAGATTAAGGCTGTAATGTGTAATTGCAATTTCAATGGTATATGTATGAGTTTTCAAACTGCGCTATGCAGTTGAATACCATGGGCTCCCCAAGGTTGTCAGATTGCTGAATGTTTGTGTCTGTTGACATGCTAGATTTTTATATATTTTGCTGTATACTGACGCCCTGTAATGATTTTGAGCTTGCATACCATGTTGATGCATCCTGAAACATTGTGTTTTCTGCAATTACATCATTGTTTTCCTTGTGTAGTTGATTTTTGTTTCTGCAAATTGAGAGGTTCTCTGTCGGAGTGTTGCCAGTTTTTGCGTGGGTCCCTGAGACTGTTATCAGTCTGTTTAACACTGAAAAGTCTGAAAACTATTTTGACAGGTGAATACCTGGCTAACCTAATTCCCAATTTATAAGGTGTTTGCTTGTTACACAATTGAGCTAATTCTGCTTTCAGGCCAAAATTGATTTCTCGGTCAACATCACCAAAACAAACTGGGCTCGATCTACCTGAATGGGAATAGAGTGCCATAGCAAGCGGGTTTAGCCAGGGGTTTCCTGGTGCTTGGAATGCGTATTTGGGTAGATACAGGGCCTCGGCAAGGAATGCTCTGACGAGGCCCTAATTAGTTCAATTTTCTGCACTAAGGAGCTCCACTTGCCGGAACTCCTCAGTGCAGAAGGAGATTGGGATGCCATTATTAAATGGTCTGCCAATCTCCCAAACCTTCCAAATTACCTAATGAGGGGGTCTTCAGGCCCCTCTGCACACACACAGGGCACCCCCGGGCTCAATCCCCATTGAATACCAGTTTGGCACCTTGGCACTTCCAGTCTGGCAGTGCCACCTGCACACCTTGGCAGTGCCTGGCTGGAATCCAGGTGGCACTACCAGAGTGCCAGGCTGGCACTTCCCAGATGTTGTCCAGGGTGCAAGCATCTGGGGGCCTCTGATTCCCTGGGAGACTTCCACGAGTGCCATTCCGTCTGGCCCCAGCACTGAACGGCGCTCGGCCAAGATCTCCAAGGCGAGGGGGTGAAATCCGACGCCTTGGGTAGATCATGGGAGTGCATATTAGAGACCAGCTGTCTCCCTCTAATATCCAGATTTGTTCAGTGCGGGATCACAACGTCTCACAAGGTCGTGTTAGCTCTCACGAGGCGCGGCGAGCCAGGTAGATCCTGGAAGAGGAATCTCCTTGCATCTACTAGCTGCAGCACACTGCCTTTCAGGCAAGACGCGATTGGAAAATTGCACCCAATATCTGGTCAACGTCGTGCTATATTGGGAGATCCCGGTGTGCAAATTAGCTGCCGCATTTCAAGTACTTCTGTTGCTGTAAAGTGCAATGTCCTGAGATCATGATGTCATGTGAGAGTGCCTTTAAGAATTGGATGTTTAAGAAATGTACCTTTAAGAAATGAGGCTGATCATATTACTGAAGTGATGTCACGGGGGGAGCTGAGCTCACTTCTGCTTTTTGGGAGTTTTAGTTTCAGTTTTGAAGAAAGCTTGGGTGTGGCTGTGAGCTGCATTGCTGGTGATCTCTGCCATGAAGGACTATCTCTTAACCCTTTGGTGAAATCGGAATTGTAAAAAGGTCTCAGCATTGAATATAAATCTTATGTGCTCTGTTTGAAGGATTTGTTAAGTTTTTTGGATGTTGAAAGGAACAGTTTGCAGGATTGGGTAGTGTATTATTTTCGGGGTTATCTTTGAAGTAAGGGGTGTTAAGAGATCTAATGTTTATTTAAAAGGTTAATTTGAGTTCATGGAATAAACATTGTTTTGTTTTAAAAACTACCTGTCCATAATTGTAATACTACACCTGGGGAACAAGCCGTGTGCTTCAAAAGCAACAATCCATTAAAGGTGGGGGTTGGTTGAACTCCATGGTACATTTGGGGTTCTGAAAACACCTCTCCCATAACAATGAAAAGTGATGTATAAATGCCAGTTATTTTTTGTTGTTGAAATTATTTGACACCAGGTTCTTAATCACATTTATATATCCCATTTGTTCCTGTTATTCGGGACTAAGAACGCTTTGTTGGAAGATGGGTTGCAAAGCTCTCTGCTCTGAACATCACTGTCTGTGCATGTGTATAGTTGCAGCAGTGTGACTGTTCCTTCTGAAAATCATGAATACTGTAAATGGGGCAAAACCTCGCAGCAAAACCTATTCCTTTACCTCCTTTTGCTTTCACATCTACAAATTTTTAGTTCTAATTACCTTCTGTAATGAACTCCAGTTGGCTTTATTGGTTGGCCAATTGGAGTATGAGCTCCCTCAATGATAGCTCATTGAGGGGGCCGATATAAGCACCTGTGTAGGTTTTGTGAGCCAGTCTTAAGTTGACTGGACTGCTAGCAGTGCTGTTTGTAGCTGCTCCTGTAATATCGTTATTGTAAATAAATATTGGTGTGGTGACGGAACTCCTGCCTCCCGTGGATTACCACAGTGGCGACGAGGTAAACTAAGAATTTTGTGGAGACCAGCTGCCGCACTCGGAGGGTAAGCCTTGCCATTTTAAAAATGCCGTTTTTTGGGAGATTAGAGGCATTTGACCCGTCTATTGAGGACTGATCCCAGTATGTGGAGAGAATGTGTTACTTCTTCAGGGCAAATGATATACTGATGGACGAAAGGCGACGGCTTATCCTGCTGTCGGCATGCGGACCCTCAGCTTTCGCCATTATACGTAGTCTGACTTATCCCGATGCGCCGGACACGAAAACTGTGCAAGAATTAACGGAATTGCTGAAAGACCTAAAATTAGATTGGTTGAAAATTTTCCAGAGTGGAAGCGGGCAGTTGAGTGGAGTACTCCAAAAATACCCGGAGGTCTTCCAGGAAGGTTTGGGGGAAATCATAGGCGCCAAAGCAACTTTGCACGTGGACCCAGAAGCCCTTCCGAAATTTTGTAAGGCCAGGCCGGTACCTTTTGCATTAAGGAAGAAAGTAGATGACGAAATAGAAAGGTTACGGTGCGACGGCGTTATCAGACCAGTACAGTTCTCGGAATGGGCAGCGCCGGTGGTACCAATTTTGAAGCCAGACGGCTCGATACGTCTCTGTGGAGATTTCAAACAGACGGTAAACAAATACGCACTGCTGGACAAATACCCAATCCCGAAAATAGACGACCTATATGCCAAATTGGCAGGTGGGCTTTTGTTCACGAAACTGGACATGAGCCACGCCTACCTGCAGTCAAAACTGGACAAGGGCTCCCAGAAGTTCGCTACGATCAACACCCTGAAGGGCCTATTTCGTTATACTAGGCTACCTTTCGGTGTGTCATCAGCCTGCACTATATTCCAGCGTACGATGGAAAATATTCTGCAGGGACTACCGCAGGTGGCGATTTATTTGGACGATGTCTTAATCACGGGTAGGACAAACAGGGAACACTTAAGGAACCTGGAGGAAGTGCTCAGGCGTTTCGCAAAGGCAGACGTACAGCTAAAAAGGGAAAAATGTGTTTTTCTGGCCCCACAAGTGACGTACCTGGGATATAAAGTAGATGAGTCAGGCTTGCACCCATTCGAAGACAGAGGAAGGGCAATAAAAGAAGCCCCAACTCCCACCACGGTCCACGAGTTATGATCATTTCTAGGGTTGGTAACCTATTATGGAAAATTTATTGAAAATAGGGCGTCCATCCTAGAACCCCTCCACCAGCTACTAAAAAAGGGTCAAGAATGGAAATGGTCCGCCCGCCAAAACCGAGCATTTAAGGACATTAAGCAACAGCTGTCATCCGAAAATGTCCTAGAGCATTATGACCCAAGGAAGGAGTTGGTGGTCACTTGTGATGCATCCCCCTACGGGGTAGGAGCCGTCTTAGCCCACAGAGGAAGGAATGGGGAAGAACGGCCAATAGCCTATGCTTCGAGGACCTTAGCGATGGCTGAGAGGAAGTACGCCCAAATCGAGAAGGAAGGACTGGCGGTGATATTCGCAGTAAAAAAATGTCACCAGTATCTGTACGGGCGGAAATTCACCATAGTGACGGACCATAAGCCGTTATTAGGGTTATTAAAAGAAGACGAGTCAATATCCCCGATTGCATCAGCTAGAATCCAACGCTGGGCGTTGCTACTGGCGGCGTATAGATACGTTCTGGAGCACAGACCGGGAACGCGAGTAGCAAATTCAGATGCTTTAAGCAGACTTCCACTCCCGGACACTCTGCCGCAAATACCAAAAGTAGAGGAGACAGTAATGACTCTAAATCTTTTGGACACCCTACCAGTAGACGCACAACATATTCGGTTGTGGACGCAAAAAGACACAGTTTTAGCCAAGATGAAGCATTTACTGCTAACAGGGGAACTGGAAAGACCAGTGGAGCCCCAGATGCACCCATACTGGAGCAGAAGGGACCAAATAACCGTAGAAGACGGTATCCTAATATGGGGAGCCTGGGTAATAGTCCCAGCTCAGGGCCGTCAGCCAATCTTAACCGAGTTACATCACGGACACCTAGGGGTGTCTAAAATGAAGTTGCTAGCTCGAAGCTACGTTTGGTGGCCAGGTTTGGACACAGACATAGCAGCCTTGGTACGTCGGTGCCAGGAGTGCCAACAGGGGCAAAGAGTGCCACCAGCGGCGCCATTGCACCCGTGGGAATGGCCAGGCAGACCGTGGACCCGCCTGCATATTCACCACGCCGGCCCTTTCATGGGCTCAATGTTTTTGGTGATAGTGGACACCCACTCCAAATGGTTGGACGTCCACCGGGTAAACGCGGCAAGCACAGCATCGACAATTGAAAAGCTCAGGGCCTCGTTTGCAACACATGGACTTCTGGAGGTATTGGTGTCGGACAACGGAACGGCATTCACAAGTGGGGAATTTGGAAAATTCCCGAAGGAAAACCGAGTCCGTCACATCAAAACGGCCCCTTACCATCCAGCGACCAACGGCCTGGCAGAGAGAGCGGTCCAGACACTTAAAGCGGGACTCAAAAGAAGCAGCCGGCAGCGTCAATGGACACAAAGCTCTCCCGCTGGCTGTTTGATTACAGGACCACACCGCATTCCACAATGGGTATACCGCCAGCCGAACTCTTAATGGGAAGGCGGCTGCGACCGAGGCTGAGTCTCCTTTTCCCAAATTTAACGGGGAAAGTGGAGAAACAACAGGAGGCCCACGCAGGGGGCATGATGATAGTCAGCAGCAGAGACATTTCCAGGTGGGGGCACCGGTTTGGGTCAAGAATTATGGGAATGGACCAACGTGAGTCAAAGGCACGGTAGAGTCCCAAACAGAGCCCATATCCTATGAGGTTTTGATAGGAGGTAAGTTGCTGAAGAAACACCTAGACCAAATAAGGGCAGCGGAACCACACCTAGAGGCAGGCGAAGCAGGACCGCCTCAAGCTGGGATAGCCCAGACGGAAAGGATACCCACACCCCAACCCCGAGCAATTTCTCCAGACCCCGTCATCCAGTCATCAGAGTCAGAGATGGACACGTTCGACGAGGCCGCCGCGACACCTCTCCCCGAGGACGAGGAAGAACAACTTCCAAGGAGGTCGTCAAGAAAAAGACGGGCAACTATAAGGTACACCCCGCCCACTTCGGAGAACAACCCGGCGGACAACACAGAGATGACAGACCCAGACATGAGGAGCAGAAAGAAGCTCAGCGGAATGCCAGCTGGCAGGAATTCCTCGGACCTTGGGGGGGGGGGGGGAGGGGTGTAATGAACTCCCATTGGCTTTATTGGTTGGCCAATTGGAGTATGAATGATAGCTCATTGAGGGGGCCCATATAATCACCTGTGTAGGCTTTGTGAGCCAGTCTTAAGTTGACTGGACTGCTAGCAGCACTGTTTGTAGCTGCTCCTGTAATATCGTTATTGTAAATAAATATTGGTGTGGTGACGGAACTCCTGCCTCCCGTGGATTACCACACCTTCGATCTTTTTTTTTCCAAATTGATGAATAGTTTTATTCTTGGGATACGTAAATGTGATCAGTAAAGAACCCTGTGTCAAATAATTTGAATTACAAGAAATAACTGCCGTTTGTACATCACTTTTCATGACCTCAAGACATGACCAGGGAGCTTCACACCTGACAAAATTAATCCCATCATGATGAACAAAAATGTCACTTGACCTTTACAACAGATACTCCTGCTTTGTGTTTACAGTAAGGGAAGAACTGATGGTTAGCCTCCGTTTCCAATTCCCGTAAGACCTGAATTATTAAATAAATTTCCTTCACTTTTTAGTGTAGCTAAAGGACCCATCAGCGAGGTGTAGGATTGAATTTTAAATCAGCACATTGTAATTGTGATCATGAACAAGGACTGATTGATTTGGAGGCAATAAAAAGTGTCTTTTTTTCACCTTTTTGCATCACTTGAACTGAGAAATGTACTTGGGCACTTGCTCTACGTCAGGCACAACCAGATCAGATCCATCACTGAGGTACTATTTTTCTATCCCAATAACAAACCTCCAAACCAACCTAAGAGCATCACTAGCTCCCACTGTAATTGTGACATTTTATCCATTTATCTTGACAGCCAATTAGTACTGAGTTGGACAGTTTTGTCGTTTGGCACTTGAAGAGCTGGACTGAGTATCTCTGAACTGAACTCCTTTCATCAGGGAGCTTCACACCTAACAGACTTTATCCCATCATGATAACTGTTTTGGGACCCAGATCCAAGGGGCAAGCAAATGGTCAGTGCTCAATCTGCTGTAAGCTCTCCTTGCCTCCAAAACTTCCTTGTATCTAAGTACTTCCACTCAATGACACGATACATTGTTTCTATTTGAATGCTCAGGGCGTCCAACTCTATCCCTGTGCCAGTTTGCTCAGCAATCATAATTCGCCTGACATTAGAGCAATGAGTTTAATCCTGCCTCCTAGTTAAAACCTAGCGTGCAGTTAAAATGTGCTGGGAGACTTGTCCATTTATGTCCTGCACCATTCCTGCCGTGCTCAAATTGAACTTGGTGTTCTGAATGGGAGGAAAGTCAGCCCACCTGTAAACAGCAAGGCCCTCCTTTAAATGTGCAGCTCAAGTTGCTGACTTATAACCGGCAGCCTGGATGGGTCAGCCGCTGTGACTTTTCTGCCAAGGGAAGTTGATAAGACAAAGAGGAAGGAAAAACCCAATTAAGATAAACCATTATGTTTCCGCCCTCCTTGTGGGGCAGCAGGAATCTTGCTTTGGGTTCCATAAGGAAAGCTTAGACAGTGTCACCTCCCTCAGCTTCCCACACACTGCAATCTTTTACATGAGGCCCTCCTGAATACCCAGCTCCTGCCCCTTGGCCAGCTGCCACTTCAGCCAGGCAGGAGGAAAGAGAAAGAAGATGGTAAAGCAGTTAGCAGAAGTGGTTAGCAGAGGCAGAGGACAGAACAAATGAGAAGGAAAATAAACCAAAACATCCAGACCCTGGAAGATGACTATGTGTTTGAGGACACAATAGACATAAGAACTGTACAAATGCATGAAACGTCGGCATTCGATAGTTTCCAGAGAAAATAAATTCTCTCAACCATTCCGATCAGGAGGTAGGTGAGAACTCAGCTCATCCGTAAATCTAAAGCTGAAGCATGATACAGGAGCACAGTGTAACATCAACCTGTTCCGACTATACCAAAAGATCTTTCCTGAAAATTTGGAAGTAAATGTTCACTCGGCAATGTTAAACTATGAGCAGGCCCCTTGGGTCTGCTCCACCATTCAATTAGATCACTGTTTATTGCGAAGGGAATTGAATACAATACAAAAGTTGCACATGGCATTGGTGAGACCACATCTGGTTGTACAGTATAATATATGTGTCTCCTTATCTAATGAAAAATATAAGTGCGTTAGAATCAGTTCAGATTGTAACCTCAACCCCACTTTCCTGCCTACCCCGATAACCTTTCACCCTCTTGTTACTCAAGAATCACTTAAGTTTATCATCCTATCTCATTTCACAATACTAGGCCTGGTACAACTTGCTCTCAGGTTGGCACCAGAACGTGCTGGCATGTGGTGGAACTGAGATTTAACAACTATGAACAAGTCACATCAGAAGGGGACACAACATAGAATTGTTAATTGTATGTTCTACGTCACTGAGACTATTGGTCCTGCTATCCTGGAGTTGAGTTGTAGCTGAAAGAGCCGTCGCTGAAAGTTGAAGGTATTACACCCATTGAAAAGTTCACTCTGATCAGAAGCATGAAAGTGTTTGCTAGAGCCTACCCATTGGGTAAGTTCCATTGAGAGATAACATGCAAAGCCAAATGAATGGGATGCTGTCGCATATGGAATTCTCAAGGCCAATATTGAAAGACATAAAGACATTTAGGGCAGCATAGCAGCACAGGGGGATAGCACTGTGGCTTCACAGCGCCAGGGTCCCAGGTTCGATTCCCCATTGGGTCACTGTCTGTGCAGAGTCTGCACATTCTTCCCGTGTCTGCGTGGGTTTCCTCCGGGTGCTCCATTTTCCTCCCACAGTCCAAAGATGTGCAGGTTAGGTGGATTGGCCATGCTAAATTGCCCTTAGTGACCAAAAAGTTTAGGAGGGGTTATTGGGTTACAGGGATAGGGTGGAAGTGAGGGCTTAAGTGGGTTGGTGCAGACTCGATGGGCTGAATGGCCTCCTTCTGCATTGTATGTTCTATGTTCTATCTTGGCAGAAAAATAGAAGGAACTAATTTGGAAAGATCAGGCAGTTAAAGAAGATTTTCAGATATTTGCAACACTCCCAAGATGAAAAGTTAGAACTGGAGAATAAAGTCGCTGAGCAGGAAAGACTGAAGGCTGTGCATGACATTAATGTACAAGCTGAAAAGGAGCATGTGAAAGAGAAACTGCAAGCTCTACAGTTAGCAGAACAGTTATCCAAGAGGGAGATGCTGAACCTCGGGTCCAAACTTCAACAACCCCTGCTTCAAACAGAACAATTTGCAGTAGAGAAGAACGATGGTGCTGAGATCAGATAGCAAATTAGTGAACTGCAGATGCAGCTATATCACAGTCAGAGAATGATTTATCAATAACAAATTGTGAGAACTGCTAGGACATTTAAAAGAAGTATGGAAATGAAGAAGCCAAGCACAGTAGGCACAACAGGAAACTGACAAACTGGTGGAAGCAGACACATGGAGTGGTTGGAAGAAAAACGTAAGCTGTAAAATTTTAATGTAGAGCCTGAGGAGATTTACTACATGCCAAAAACTGACTGCAGTGTATGCTCCGAAGAAGAGGCACAACATTTTACCATATAGGCAATACCATGAAAAATGTTTTGAGAAAAGACGATAAGATATAAAAAAAACCTTCAATTTAATTATAAAGGTTGATTGCTAATGTTTTCACTTAGACATAGCAAAAAAGGTTAATGATTGGAACATTTGTATTGATATGCAGAAGGCATATTTTTAAAGGAAAGAGTGGGGATATTATATGATTTAGGAACTATATGTTCAGGCATATGTACATATAGTAACCGGAGGGCCCACATTACTAATGTATCACAGTCTGTGTAACTAACTAATGATATATCAGTTTTCACGCAGCACATGGTGTGACCTGAGAAATACATTTTTAAAAAAAATATTTTTTATTAAGGTTTTTATAATAATAACAATGACATAAACATGGTATAATAAACATTTCCACCCCCACCCAAATCTTCACACGCCCCTGAGAAATGCATTTAATGAAGCTCTAGAATTTGACTTTAAAATTTGGTTATTTCAAACTGTTGGAAACCAGAGGATGCCTTCAGATCACTATCTGCCTCCAGCTCTGATTCAATCCCACTCCTATTAAAATACTGAATCACGGGGCAGCAAGGTGGCTTAGTGGTTAGCACTGCTGCCTCAGCGCCGAAGTCCCAAATTCAATCCAGGCTCTGGGTCACTGTCCGTGTGGAGTTTGCACATTCTCCCCGTGTTTGCGTGGGATTCGCCCCCACAAGCCAAAGATGTGGAGATTAGGTGCATTGGCTATGCTAAATTGCCCCTTAATTGGAAAAAAATAATTGGGTACTCTAAATTAAAAAAAAAAAATACTGAATCACATCTCTAGATTTGATTTCTATAGTACGCTCCTTGCCAGCCTGCTGTGCTGTGCATCATCAGATGATTCAAAACTCTGTACTTATCCTAACTTCTGTGTGATCTCCTATCCTTGTTGATCTGCACTGTTGGTCATATTCAAATTTAAACATAGCTCCACTTTATTCATCGCCTGTGACCTCCAGTCCTTTGACTCTGGCTTCTAATACAATCTCCGTCTTTTACTCCACTATTGATGACTAAATCTCCAGTTGTTGGTCGTATCCTCTGGGTCCCCCATCTACAAATCTTTTCACATTTCTGCCTGTGGCCCTGTATTTAAAAACTTTCCAAAACCTTATGATATCTTTGCAGTACAGAAACACTGGAGCATACACAGGAGTTCCAGTATCCAACTTAACAGGTTTATTCCAGTTTGCTCAAAACATACAGACACACAAAAGGGTGCTATTTCTAATGAAGCTTTTGGTGACTTCTAATTTTCTCGAGCCTATTTGTTCCTTCCTCTGAAATGTCTTGAACACATTTTTTACATTGAACGTTCTATGCAAATATGTGTTTGAGAGCAATACGGTGGTGCAGTGGTTAGCATTGCTGCCTCATGCCGCCGAGGACCCGGGATCAATCCCAGCCTCTGGTCACTGTCTGTATGGAGGTTGTACACTTCTGTGCCTGTGTGGATTCCACCCCCACAACCCAATGATGTGCAGGGTAGGTGGATTGGCCACGCTAAATTGCCCCTTAATTGGAAATTTAAAAAAATAAATAAATGTGTGTGTGTGTGTATATATACATATACATTATACATTTTTAAATTTAGATGGGGCTGTTTAGTACACTGGGCTAAATCACTGGCTTTGAAAGCAGACCCAGGCAGGCCAGCAGCACGGTTCGATTCCCGTAACAGCCTCCCCGAACAGGCGCCGGAATGTGGCGACTAGGGGCTTTTCACAGTAACTTCATTGAAGCCTACTCGTGACAATAAGCGATTTTCATTTCATTTAATTTTCATATATTGTGTGTGTTTGTTAATAATGTCATAACGATCAGGCTCCGGAGGAGGGATTGCTGAGGGAGCGGCGTAGTCTCCAGGCTGAGTTCGACTTGCTAACCACCAGAAAGGCGGAAGCACAGTGGAGGAAGGCACAGGGAGCGGCGTACGAATATGGGGAGAAGGCGAGAAGGATGCTGGCGCACCAGCTCCGTAAGCGGGATGCGGCTAGGGAGATTGGTGGAGTTAAGGATAGGGGAGGAAATGTGGTGCGCAGGGGGTAGACATTAATGGGGTCTTCAGGGACTTTTATGCGGAACTATATCGGTCCGAACCCCCAGCGGAGGAGGGGGGATGGGGCGCTTTTTGGACCGGCTGAGATTCCCGAGGGTGGAGGAGGGACAGGTGGAGGGACTGGGGGCGCCGGTTGAGCTGGAGGAGCTGGTCAAAGGGATAGTGAGCATGCAGTCGGGGAAGGCTCCGGGGCCGGATGGGTTCCCAGTCGAATTCTATAAGATGTATGCAGTCCTGTTGGGCCCCCTGTTGGTTAGGACCTTCAACGAGGCAAGGGAAGGGGGGGGGCTCTGCCTCCGACGATGTCTCAGGCGCTGATTTCCTTGATCCTTAAGCGGGACAAGGATCCCCTGCAGTGTGGGTCATACAGGCCGATCTCACTCTTAAATGTAGACTCCAAGCTGTTGGCGAAGATTTTGGCCACGAGGATAGAGGACTGTGTGCCGCAGGTTATCCATGAGGATCAAATTGGGTTCGTGAAGGGGAGGCAGCTGAACACTAACATACGGAGGCTGTTGAATGTTATAATGATGCCGGCGGTGGAAGGGGAGGCGGAGATAGTGTTGGCGTTGGACGTGGAGAAGGCCTTTGATAGGGTTGAGTGGGGGTACTTGTGAGAGGTGCTGGAAAGGTTCGGGTTTGGGGAGGGGTTTATCAGGTGCGTGAGGCTGTTATATGAGGCTCCGATGGCGAGCGTGGCCACGAATGGGAGGAGGTTGGAGTATTTTCGGTTACACCGAGGGACGAGGCAGGGGTGTCCCTTGTCCCCCCTGTTTTTTGCGCTGGCAATTGAACCCCTGGCCATGGCGCTGAGGGAGTCGAGGAACTGGAGGGGGCTGGTGGGGGTGGGGAGGAGCACCGAGTGTCACCCTGTGCAGATGACCTATTGCTGTATGTGGTGGACCCGGTGGGGTGAATGCTGGAGGTGATGAGGATTCTCCGGGAATTTGGGGATTTCATGGGGTGCAAGCTCAACTTGGGGAAGAGTGAGCTGTTCGTTGTACACCCGGGGGACCAGGAGGGGGGATTGGTAGGCTCCCACTAAAAAGGGCGAAGAGGAGCTTCAGGTACTTGGGGGTCCAGGAGGCCAGGAGCTGGGGGGGCCTTGCATAAGCTTAACCTCACAAGGCTGGTGGAGCAGATGGAGGAGGAGTTTAAGAGATGGGATATGTTGCCGCTGTCTCTGGCAGGTAGGGTGCAGTCAGTCAAGATGACGGTGCTACCGAGATTTCTGTTCCTGTTCCAGTGCCTCCCCATCCTTATCCCGAAGGCCTTTTTCAGGCGGGTTAACAGGAGCATTACGGGGTTTGTTGGGGCACAGGGGACCCCGAGAGTGAGAAGGGTGATCTTGGACTGGGGCAGGGATAGGAGGGGGCTGGCGCTTCCCAACCTCTGTGGGTATTATTGGGCTGCCAATGCAGCGATGGTGCGTAAGTGGGTAATGGACGGGGAAGGGGCAGCATGGAAGAGGATGGAGATGGCGTCCTGTGTGGGCACGAGCCTGGCGGTGCTGGTAACAGCGCCGCTGCCGCTCCCTCCAACGAGGTATACCACGAGCCCGCTGGTGGCGGCTACCCTCAAAATTTGGGGACAATGGAGACTGCACAGGCGGGAGGTGGGGGCCTCGATGGGGTCCCCCTTACGGGATATCCACCGTTTTGTCCCGGGGAGAATTGATGGCGGGTTCCAGAGTTGGCACAGGGCAGGTGTTAGGAGGTTAAGGGACCTGTTTGTAGACGGGAAGTTTGTGAGCCTGGATGAGCTGGAGGGGAAGTTCGGTCCCCCCGGGGAACACCTTTAGGTACATGCAGGTAAGGGCGTCTGTCAGGCGGCAGGTGGCGGGGTTCCAGCTGCTGCCGCCGCGTGGAGTCCAGGACAGGGTGCTCTCGGGGGTGTGGGTTGGGGAGGGGAGGATCTCGACAACGTTCCAAGTGATGCAGGAGGTAGATGAGGCCTCGGTGGAGGAGCTGAAGGGTAAATGGGAGGAGGAGCTGGCTGAGGAGATTGAGGAGGGGACATGGGCGGACGTCCTAGAAAGGGTGAACTCCTCCTCTTCTTGTGCGAGGCTTAACTTCGTACAGTTGAAGGTGCTGCATAGGTCTCACATGACCGGGACAAGGATGAGCCGGTTCTTTGGGAGCGGGGACAGGTGTATTAGGTGCTCAGGGAGCCCAGCAAACCATGCCCATATGTTCTGGGCATGCCCAGCGCTGGGGGAATTTTGGAAGGACGTAGCAAGGACGCTGTCAAGGGTGGCCGGATCCAGGGTCAAACCGGGCTGGGGGCTCGCAATATTTGGGGTTGCAGAGGAGCCGGGAGTGCAGGAGGCGAAAGAGGCCGGTGTTCTGCCCTTTGCGTCCCTAGTATCCCGGTGGAGGATTCTTCTTCAGTGGAAGGATGCGCAGCCCCCGGGCGTGGAGGCCTGGATCAATGATATGGCGGGGTTCATTAAATTGGAGAGGGTGAAATTTGCCCTAAGGGGATCAGTGCAGGGGTTCTTCAGGAGGTGGCAACCATTCCTGGATTTCCTGGCAGAACGGTAGAAATGAGGCCGGCAGCAGCAGCAACCCGGGGGGACGGGTGTCCCTTTGTTTTGGGCTGAAGGGACGTGTATATTTGTTTTTGTTAATGTCGGGCGTTAATTTATTTCTTTTTTGTATACGGGGGGGGGGGGGGGGGGGGTTTGTTCTTTCTGTTATTAGTATTTTCTGTTATTGATATTTTGTGCAAATGTGAATAAAAATTATTGAAAAAAAAAAAATGTCATAACGATCAGCTGGTGATTAGCCAAAGTCACCCTCGTGTCTGTTACATGTGTAAATTACAGTCTGGGTTATTGGGGCTCTGCAAATGCGAATGGGTAATAATGACGCTGCGTATTTGAGAATTTTAAAATATTTTATTTTGTAAGTTTGTTTTTTGGAAAAAAGGGGTCAATCTTCCAGCTTCAAATGAGGTGTAACCTGCTGCCAAGTGAGTGTCCCTTTAAGAAATGTTTTTGTTTCATCATATGGCTTCAATGATATCATTGTGTGGGTGGAGCTAGGTTGTGGCTCTGAGTTTTACTTTCGCTTTGAGTTTGGACTGGTTTGAACTGCACAGGTTGAAAGAAGTGGTTTTCTCTTATCTTCATTTTAAAAGTTGTTCCAACTTAAAAGAGATAATTGATTTCTGGAAGGAATTCAAATATGTTTGAAAAGGGGAACAGAGTATCAATAACCAGTGAGAATGCCGTATGCTGGGCCACACCTTTGAAAAGGGGTTTTTGGATTTTGTTATTGAATTGGAACATTTAAGGGAGAATTCATTAAGGGTTATACATAGATTACTGTAGCTGTGTGGGGTTTTTATGTTCGTAATTCATACAAATTCACGCTGTATGTGTTTATACAAATGTTAACTAAGTTCTTGGGATAAAGCTTGTTTTTCTTTGATTAAACCGCCTAAGAAATCTGTTGAATAACACCTGTAAGGCAGGCTCTTCTGCTCATCCTAGCCAAATTCAACAAAAGGTTCTAGGACAGGTGAGCTCCACAATATACTTTGGAGCTGGGGCAACATGGTGGTGCAGTGGTTAGCACTGCTGCCTCACGGCGCCCAGGTCCCAGGTTCGATCCCGGCTCTGGGTCACTGTCCATATGGAGTTTGCACATTCTCCCCATGTTTGCATGGGTTTCGCCCCCACAACCCAAAGATGTGCTACGTAGGTGGATTGGCCACACTAAATTGCCCCTTAATTGGAAAAAAAATAGGGGCTGGTTTAGCACAGGGCTGAAGAGCTGGCTTTTAAAGCAGACCAAAGCGGTTCAATTCCTGTACCAGCCACCCTGAACAGGTGCCGGAATGTGGCGACTAGGGGCTTTTCACAGTAACTTTATTTGAAGACTACTTGTGACAATAAGTGATTTTCAAAACTGAATTGGGTACTCTAAATTTAAAAAAATATATACATTGGAGTTTTTTTAAACCCCGGCCCATAACAAAGGGTTTGGCCACCTGTCATACACTCAATCCAATTTTCCATCCTAATTGCTTTAACAGGAAAGAAAACGGACCGGGGATTAATTTAACTGGCGGTATCTCATTGGTTGCCCAATAAGCCCTTCGAAAGTTGAAATCTTAATTTGTGGTGTCATTGGGTGGACAGAACCAAAGTTGGCTGTACTGATGCATGCACGGTTGGCTTACAACATGAACATCTGCTTTCCAGGACTAGAAGCTGAATTTCTTTGCATGAGCCTCTCTTGTAAAAGCGTGAAAGATTGTACTCTGTTAAGGGAAAATTACTTCTTCAATGGGGAGCTGCAGCTTTATGTTTGCCTAAGTAAAAGCTCCATTCAACAGTAGTTTGGTCTGCACGTACTATGAATTCTTGCAACGTTTCTCAAAAGGTTCTTGGATGGTCAGCTCCCTACTGATCTATTTATAAAATCTGTAGGCGTTGACATAGCAATTCTGGCCTCTTGAGCATCCAGTGGCAGCCATGTCGACTTTCAGCTGCATGGAATTCCCTCCCTAAAACTTTGAGTCACCCTCCCCCTTCAAGATCTTCCTTTAAAACTCCACCATCAGCTATCTTAATATCTCGTTTGTGGCTCAATGCCGCGTTTTGTTTGATAATGTTCCCTGGGACGTTTTTCATGATTAAAGGGACTATAAAAATACAAGTTGTTGCTGTTGTAAATGGTACTGTACATGTCACGAAGTATTAAAACAGAACTCCAGCAGGATTATCTTGGTTATTAAAACCATAAATCAAGGAAAAAGGCAAATTGGTTTAATCTTAGATTTGTAGTGACCATAAATTTGAAACCACTCCAAAACTGCTGAGATTTTGAAATGCTATGGCAGCATTTATGAAAATTGTTACCAGATTTCTGTTGGCTAAAACTTTCCGCAAGGTAGAAGCTAAATGTAACCTTGACCAGATTTCTTGTGGTTAACTAAATCCCACCCGGGGTGGGGGGGGGGGGGGGGAGAGACAATCCTTGCTTTGTGCTTCCCACCCATTTTCAAATCTCCGAGTTCTTGTTTTGTTAGATTATTGGCAAGGGATAGCTTGAACTGTATAGTTTTCTTGTTAAGCTGTGCACCCTTGCTTGCCCTAAGCAGTGTTTGCATCTGGCAACCAGGTATTGTGCTGGGAAACCACAAAATGATCGTTAACGGCAGTGCAATTTATGATGCTTTTGATTTTTCGTGACACTGGGAACATTCAAACTCTGCACACATTGTTATTCTGTCAGAGCTGTGTTATTTGTACTGGATGCATCAGTAGCAAAAGTAAGCAGTGTTTTTGAAATTTCACTCGCATGAGGGTGGTCTGGGAATGGAGTATCCTGTTCCCCTACAAGGTTACAAGATTTGAATACAAGCATTACCATGCCAAATTATTCTTTCTTTATTGGTGTTGCAGGTCAAGCGTGTGCAAGACGAGGGAGGGGAAATTTACTTTTTTGACTTGGCTCAAAGGGTGCAGGTCGGGGGAAACAAAAGATGGGGGAAACAAAACTGGCCTCAAAGTATATAGAATAATTTTAAGCATTTCTACACTTTGAAGGAAAGGGTCCCTTCAATGCAAGCAACAATTTCAAGAGATCTACCATTGCTCAGTAGCGAAGTATCGTGGGGTGGCACGGTAGCATAGTGGTTAGCACTATTTCTTCTCCGCTCCAGGGTCCCCGGTTCGATTCCTGGCCTTGGGTCATTGTCTGTGCGGAGACTGCACGTTCTCCTCGTGTCTGCACGGGTTTCCTCCGGGTGCTCTGGTTTCTTCTCATAGTCCAAAGATGTGTAAGTTAGGTGGATTGACCATGCTAAATTGCCCTTCATGTCCAAAATGGTTAGGTGGGGTTGCTGGGTTGCAAGGATGGGGTGGAGTTGTGGGCTTCAGTCGGGTGCTTTTTCCAAGGGCCGGTACAAACTCAATGGGCTGAATGGCCTCCTTCTGCACTGTAAATTCTGTGAATCTATGAATACCAGGCATTACAATGTTAGGCAATGCACACCAGTTAGATTATATACGTGTTAATTGAGCTGCTGATGTCTCTTATAGTGGCAGTTGAGGCACAATAGTTGGGCTCAAGAGTCCTGCAATTCGGGGACGAATAAATTCTGTCAGATCGGTGACTTGCATCAGAGAGTACAGCTGTAGGTAATGGGTGAGATGGGAACAGGTGTTTTCCCCACCTCACAAGGTTGATGAGCTACTGAAGCTCATTCTGAGCTTGCACATAGGGGCGAAAGAAACCGAGAACACCAGAATATCATTTTGATCCTTTAAACCTAGATGTTTTATCAACTCATGGACATTGCAAAAGAATTAAATAAGCATTATGTACCAGCACATTGCCCAAATGATGCCCTTATTCTTCCAGGTGGTAGCAGCCGCAGGTTTGGAAAGTGCTGTCAAAGGAGCCTGTAAGTTGTGACAATGCGACTTATAGATGCTACACACTGCTACCACTGTTTGTGGGGCAGGAGTAAATATTTAAAGCGATGGATGGGGTGTCAAACAAGCAGACTGCTTTGTCCTGGACGGTGTGGAGCTTCTTGATGTTACCAGTGTGCATGCAGCTCCAACAAGTGGAGAATATTCCATCATACTCCTGACTTGTGCTTTGTGGATGGTGGGCATGCTTGCAGCATAAGAAGGGAAGTAACACTCCGCCTTTGACCTGCTCTGACGTCGCTGTATGGCTGGTCCAGTCCGGTTTCTGGTTCATGGTAACCCCTAGGATGTTGATTGGGTGGGGGGGTGGTTATTGCCTGGCATTTCTTTGGTGTGAATGTTACTTCCCACTAAGAATCAGATCTGCATCTGAGTGGCTACTCATTTCCTCAGTTGCCCTCAGTAACCATTGTGCCAGCTTCACGTTTTTCAAAAGGAGTACTAAACGACGGCAGCGTGATTTCCCACTGGGGAGCCGGTTAATTCCCGGGACGCCATTGAATTCGACTTCAATCTCGCTAATGAATTAATGCAAATTAGGGTTAATGAAATGCCCGCCATGTTTGGACGCGAGCCGGAACTCACCATCAGGTGTGGGTGGTTAGCTCACAAACTGATTCACACCTGCCACGAATCTCGATTTTTGCTTTTCCCACCATTTAACCAAAGCACCCAGATTCATGCCGGGCATAATGCAGTGTTAAATTATGTCCTACATGGCCAATATTACTGATACTATCTTTTTCATTTAATATTTTATTTTATTCACAATTCAAATCACCCTGCTGTCATGGTGCGATTTGAACTTGTGCATTCGGATCATTTGTCCATGCCCCTGGATAACCCTTATCAATCTTTATGATAATTCAATATGTAGTGGGTTTTGCAACTTGCTGGAGAAGGATGGTTGAGCTAAAAATTCAAGATAAAGGTGAGCACCAAAGCAGTTTTCAGCACAGTCCACTTACTTAGAGGCACTGCCAGTATAAATATTAATTATTCATTGCTATTTTAACTACAGTGAATTGCGTTTTTAGAATACACAGTCTGCATTCATGGTACTTGATAATTAGTAATTACTGATTCGTTTAGATTTGTAGGTGACAGGTTATTGCAGTCATTTTCAAAGTCGGGGTTGCTACCCGCAGGTCTTCATGGGTGGGTGTCGGGGGATCACGGAGCCATCCATCACAGCGTTGCCAATGGTGGGAATTAATGCGCAGTGGCCACAGCAGCCAGCTTTTAAAATTGCCGGCTGCGACTGGCTTTCAGAATGCAGGTTTGCTGTGCACATGTTCTCACTCATTGGTGCGCAGGCCCGGAGTCCAGCAAGAAAAACCACCCCCTCCTGACATCAGTGTGCTGACCCAAGAGAAGACTTTTTTTAAAATTCAATGCAATTTTCCTGCTTGAAGTGATGACACCGATGTCACCTGCTCTGGCCGTGATTACGATTCCTCCATTGTGAAATTTAAAATTGATTGTTTTGTAATAAGGACGAGATGTCCAGAGAAACAAACAGGCCAGGATCTCATAAATAAATCTGCTGGAGAGAGTGGTTCAGGAGAATCCACAGCAGGACAAAGCAGTGCTGGTGTGAGGTCCAGGACCTATGATGAACAACCCATACAGAAATGTAACATTGAATGACAAAGCAAGTGAGATTGTGAGGACCAAGCATGCTCACCTGTCCCATTAAAGATAAGTGAAAATGATGGGTCGCGATGGTTGGCCAGCATGGGTCCCGAAGATTGCCCGGTTAGTAAGAATGGGTCCCGGGAAAAAACTTTTGAAAAACACCGGGTTAGTGAATGGTGTGTACCAACTGGTCTGCCACAGTGACAATATCTGGTGAAGTTTGATTGTGCTGCAGAACCTTGGGCATTAACCCTATTAGGATTGGATGGGGTACACTATGAGTCCATGTGTTGTTGAAATTTTGACCAGCCAATAGCTGTTCTAAAGGTTTGTTCTGAAACAATCTGTGACCTGCTCCGACTATGCAGCATTTCAACATATTGGCAGCAAGGCGGAAGTGGTGCTGGAGGTCAGATGCCACAATCCTTTCACTGGGTACAAACCAACAGGAATATGGCGACTAGGGGCTTTTCACTGTAACTTCATTGCAGTGTTAATGTAAGCCTTTTGGATAGCACTATTGCTTCACAGTTCCAGGGTCCCAGGTTCGATTCCAGCTTGGGTCACTGTCTGTGTGGAGTCTGCACATCCTCCCCGTGTGTGCGTGGGTTTCCTCCGGGTGCTCCGGTTTCCTACCACAGTCCAAAGATGTGCAGGTTAGGTGGATTGGCCATGATAAATTGCCCTTAGTGTCCAAAATTGCTCTTAGTGTTGGGTGGGGTTACTGGGATATGGGGATTGGGTGGAGGTGTTGACCTTGGGTAGGGTGCTCTTTCCAAGAGCAGACTCGATGGGCCGAATGGCCTCCTTCTGCACTGCAAATTCTATGAAAATACATCTTAGCATATTAATGTCAATTCTACCCCTCTTACCCATCCATCACTTACCTCTAATCCTGGAGTAAACCAGACCTTCTCCATATATGCTAATAGATTCACTTGGGAGCATTGTCACTACTAAGTCAAGTCCTGCTCCAGGATTTGAGCACTTAATCGAGTTTGATAATTCAGTGCTGAGGTATCATCCTAAATCAAGATAATAGATGAGCTCCAGTTTACTGGTTTCCACTGATTCAGATGGACATTAAGGACCCCAACGTACTACTTGAAAAAGAACAGGAAGTTCTCAAGTGTCATGGGGAACATCACAAAGTAGATTTACTGGTTTTTCATCTTTCTACTGTTTCATACAGCCCTGTCAAAGATAAAATAGCTTGATTACCAGAGTGAGGCGGGAGGGAGGGGTAAAGGGACAGGCATTCTAGATTATTTGAGTACTAATCTTCACTTTTGCCAAGAGTACTGGAATGGTTATGGAGGGTTAGGAAAAGAGTTTTTTTGTGAAACTAATGATAATCTTTAATTTGATGTTTAGCACAGAGCTGTGCAAAAAGTTGCGAATCGTGTTACTGTGGCCAAAAACCGCAGATTGTCCGTTTTTCTGCAGTTTTCACAACTCTGGCTATTTGCATACGTAAATAGCCCGAGCAAACTATTTTGTTTACATAATTGTAATTGAGATGTGGGGAAGCATTTTCATAAATTATGTTTGTTATCATTATATTCATTAAATCTCAAGTGACTAAATGCATATTTTTTCTGGGGTAAGGGAGGGGAGCTGTTTTGAAAATGGTGAAGTGTTACGGATAAGGTGAAATTAAATACATTTGCTATTTTAGAAAAGCACCTAGGCATGGAAAAACAGTGTAAAATTCACAAGCCTAAAGCATAGCTAGTGATTAGAAATGTGTTTTTCAAGGTGGGATGGGAATTTTCAGAGATGGGAGGAGAGGGGAGTTAGTGTATTAAAGGATTTGTTTCTGCGAAGTTGGAGGAGATGAGGGAGAAATATGGGTTGGGGCAGGGGGAGATGTTTAGGTATATAGAGGTCTGAAATTTTGCCAGGAAGGAGGTACAGAGCTTTCCGTTGGCGCTGGCTCCCACACTGTTGGAAGAGATATTGATGACAGGGGAAATGGAGAAGGGGGTGATTTATGGGGTGATTCTGGGGAAAGGTGGGTATCGCTAGAGAGGATTAAGGTGAAGTGGAAGGAAGAGTTGGGGGAGGATATTGAGGTGTGATCATGGTGTGAGGTGCTCCGGAGGATGAATGCGTCAACTTTGTGCGCGAAGTTGGGGCTGATACAGTTGAAGGTCGTGTACAGGGCGAACCTCACAAGGGTGAGGATGAGCTGACATTTTGAGGGTGTGGAGGATGTTTGTGAACGGTTTGGGGGGTGGAGGGGGCACTAATCACGTTCATATGTTTTGGTCCTGTCCAAAACTGCAGGGGTATTGGAGGGAAGTCTTTAAGGTAATCTCAAAGGTGATGCACGTGAGACTCGAACCGGGTTCCCCAGAAGCCATATTTGTGGTGTCGGATCGGCCAGGGTTTGAAGCGGGTGGATGTCTTGGCCTTTGCCTCGCTGATCGCCCAAAAGCAGATTCTGTTGGATTGGAGGTCGTCTTCTCCACCCCGTGTCTCGACGTGGCGGGGGGATCTGCTGGAGGCTCTTAATGCTTGAGAAAGTAAAGTTTAAGTTGAGACGGAGAATGGAAGGGTTCTACAATTCATGGGCCTTGTTCATCGTGAATTGGATGACATCGATCATTGCGGGGGGGGGGGGGTCGGCGGAGGTTGGAATGTATGAGTTATTGATTCTTTTCCATTGTTGTTTTGTATTCAAAATGTTGGGCGCAGTTTGCGGGTGGGTGGGTTAAGGGGATTGTTGGCTTGGGGATTGCCATTGTATTTGTTGTTATTGTTGATTATCTGTTGTTGTAAATTTTGATGAAAATGTGAAAAAGGAGGAGAATAAAAATATTTATTTTAAAAAAAAGAAATGTGTTTTCACTTCCAGATAGTAAATCTGTGGAGTAACCCGAAAGCAATTGATTCCGAGGTATTTGATACCTTTTCCAAAACGACGATGTTGATATTTGTTGTGAAGTGGAATAGAGGATTACAGAAATATTTTACATTGCCCAGAAATTGTTTTAACAAAGTCAAACAATCAGGGAAATAAATTCTTTCTATAAAGAGTGAGTTAACATGCGGTGTGGTTGAGAAGCCAGGATAGAATAATTTGAGTTGTGGATGGAAAGGGGCCTGATGGGTTAAATTGCATCCTCTTGTTCTGTTTTAAATAATTTCTCAAAACACAAGTAGTAATAATGAAAATCGCTTATTGTCACAAGTAGGCTTCAATGAAGTTGCTGTGAAAAGCCCCCAGTCGCCACATTAGAGGAGGCCAGTATGGGAATTGAACCCCCGCTGCTAGTATCGTTCTGCATTACAAGTCAGCTGTTTAGCCCACTGTGCTAAACCAGCCCCAGGTCATGTATTTTACTAAAAAGAAAGCCCACCACCCGCCCCGGCATAAATTGTGGCTGGTTATGGAGGACTTCTAACCAAAGTTGGAAAATATCAAGGATTTAACAAAATACAGATTTTACTCGAACAATAATATATTAAACTGACGTTACCACATTGGACCAGCAACTGAGTAATAGTTTCATTGACTTGCTGCTCGTAGATCATAGGATGCAGTTTTGTACAGTTTTCATATTATCCTCCAAAATAAAAGCAAAATACTGTGGATGCTGAAAATCTAAAATAAAAACAGAAAATGCTAGATAAACTCAGCAGGTCTGGCAGAGAGATCCGTTCCTCCTGAGCAGTTCCCCGCAGAACTGGGAGAGACTGTGACAAACATTGATGTGCATGATTTGCACATTCAGACTTGGGGGCAAAGTGACATAGGCAGAAGATCTAAGCATCATTTTGATTAGAAATGATGAATGGCAGCTTCAGGATGGATGGAGGGGGAAGTAGGAAGATGTATATGTCAAGGGAGGAGAAAGATGAAAAGATTTGTAGGCATTAAAGCTCCGATGGGCTGAATGAAAGGGAAATGAGTTATGTATGCTGTACAAAATGGTCTTACATTTAATTTCTGATGTAGAAATTTTACTTGTTTTTCTACAGAGATTCCACGCCACACTCTCTTACCGCCAATACTTTTTAAAAAATAAATTTAGAATATCCAATTCATTTTTTCCAATTAAGGGGCACTTTAACTTGGCCAATCCACCTAACCTGCACATCTTTAGGTTGTGGGGGTGAAACCCACGCAAACACTGGGAGAATGTGCAAACTCCTCACAGACAGTGACCCAGGGCCGGGATTCGAACCCGGGTCCTCAGCGCCGTAGGCAGCAATGCTAACCACTGTGCCACCATGCCGCCCCCCCATACTTATTTTTAGTATATATTTTTTTAAGTACTCAATTTGTTTTCCCAATTAAGAGGCAATTTAGTGCTGCCAATCCACCTACCCTACACATCTTTTAGTTGTGGGGGTGAGACCCATGCAGACATAGGGAGAATGTGCAAACACCACATGGACAGACACTTGGGACCGGGATTGAACCCGGGTCCTCGGTGCCGTGAGGCAGCAGTGCTAACCACTGAGCCACGGCGCCGCCATTACCCGCTAATACTTATTGCAATTTGCTACTTTCCGTCATCAGGCAAATAATTTTTCCTAACTCTTCCTCTTTTGCCAAATTAACTTCCTTTGAAACAGAGACGCTAGTCACTTTTGAAAATTGATTTCTGTTCGTACAATGATTCCTGTAACTGCAGTGCCTGAAATCTGATTTGGTGTTACTGCAGAGTTCCTTAGCATAGTTTGTGTTTGTGGTGCAATGTTGCCTCATTAACGTTTTTCCGGTGTGTGTACATCTCTGATGAAGTTATTTTACTTTCAATTTTATAATTGTCCTGAGGCTTCATTAAGTTTGTTCGGCGCCAACAAAAACAATTCCATCTTGCAGAAGGCATTATGTTGCTTAAATCCAAGAACAAGATTAATTTAAAAACTTTCAGCTGCTTACAAATAATGTAGGGAGATAGATTTGTTGCTATATTTATCTGGTTCTAAATACAGCGGGCAATATGGTCGCCTTCCTTAATCCTAATTACGTTTGCTCTAGAGTCGCCAGGTATCTTTCGATACCACCACAAGGTTCAAACCCAAATACTGATCAAAGAATCAATGCACCAGTTAGTTAGTTCAAAGTCAATACTATTTATTTACACATACAATAATATCTACTCATGCACAAATACCACAAACTAAACTATCTCTAATGCTAACCCCTATACTTAACTTCGGATGCCCACTCAGTCAGAGGAACAATGGCCGTTGTTCGGATCTGAGGCTGTTGGGTACGAAGATGTAACAGGAGAACAGCTAAGGTTGTCCGTCTGATGGCGAGCGTTGACCCTGGACTTACTTGCTTCTGGTGCACAGGTCTCTCCGCTTCGAGAGCCGAGTCCAAGAGAGCGATTCACTCTCGGAGGCTTCTTATACCCGAAGGGGCTTTGCGCGCTTTTGGGCAGGCCTTGAACTTGGCCCCGATTAATTGGGCCGTATCTTGATCAGTCGTATTGATCTTGACCAATAAAGGGGTGGGTGCCCTGATGGCTGGGTGTGCCTTTGGTGGCTGTTGGCCTTGCTTTGTTTGTGTCTTTCTGGCGCCGGGATGTCTGTAACAGTATCGGTTACTTGAATGTCATTCCTTTGTTCCCGGAGATGAGCCATCAATATGCTAATTGCCTTACAGTTTCAGTCTCGTCTGGGAGTTGCCTTCTCAATACACATCCAGGCTTTGTGCCTACTTGCTTTCTTAACATTGCCCATATTTCCCTATAGTCTTTGCAAACATCCATTTTGTATTCTGGAAGTGGCCATCCCAGATGGCTACAGTAGTTGATGGGGAAAGGGAAACCTTTTGACCCTTCATACTTGTACTGAACAATCCAAAACGAACCCTGCTGCCTTGCTCTTTCTCCAAAATCCTATGCCTTCCTTTGCTTCAAATATTACTTTTAAGCATCAACATTTTTTGTTCTTTTTTAAATAAATTTAGAGTGTCCAATTAATTTTTTCCAGTTAAGGGGCAGTTTAGCATTGGCGTCCAATCCACCTACCCTGCACATCTTTGGGTTGTGGGGGCGAAACCCACGCAACCACGCAAACACGGGGAGAATGTGTAAACTCCCCATGACAGTGACCAGAGCCGGGATCGAACCTGGGACCTCGGCGCCATGAGGCAGCAGGGCTAACCCACTGTGCTGTTCCTTGTGCATCAAAATGTATGTAATTCTGGAGCATTCAGGAATTGTATAGCCAGTGGCAGTAAGTAAAAAGCCTGTCTTGCTTGATTAGCCGTAATGATATTGAATGCAGATAGCCAATTTAAAAGTTGATTTGATGAATTGATGATTTGATGAATTGACAATCACTTAATTATATTAACTAACAACATGGGAACCTGATTTCGTGAAGAGGCACAAAATCAGACAATTTTAATACTGCATTATTGCATAGCAAGATTGATTGAGTATTAAACTGAACATCAATAGCTGAAAAACACAGCACTTGAATATTTTGAATCTATGGTGAACACTAACGTATGGCAACAACCTGTTTGCATTGAGAATGACATAAGAACATAAGAACTAGGAGCAGGAGTAGGCCATGTGGCCCCTCGCGCCTGCTCCACCATTCAGTGAGATCATGGCTGATCTTTTGTGGACTCAGCTCCACTTTCCGACCCGAACACCATAACCCTTAATCCCTTTATTCTTCAAAAAACAATATATCTTTACCTTAAAAACATTTAATGAAGGAGCCTCAACTGCTTCACTGGGCAAGGAATTCCATAGATTCACAACCCTTTGGGTGAAGAAGTTCCTCCTAAACTCAGTCCTAAATCGACTTCCCCTTATTTGGAGGCTATGCCCCCTAGTTCTGCTTTCACCCGCCAGTGGAAACAACCTGCCCGCATCTATCCTATCTATTCTCTTCATAATTTTATATGTTTCTATAAGATCCCCCCTCATCCTTCAAAATTCCAACGAGTACAGTCCCAATCTACTCAACCTCTCATAATCCAACCCCTTCAGCTCTGGGATTAACCTAGTGAATCTCCTCTGCACACCCTCCAGCGCCAGTACGTCCTTTCTCAGGTAAGGAGACCAAAACTGAACACAATACTCCAGGTGTGGCCTCACTAACACCTTATACAATTGCAGCATAACCTCCCTAGTCTTAAACTCCGTCCCTCTGACGACAGTTTTCTTTGACAAGAATGGTCTGCACGGCTTGTTATGGCTTTAATAAATGATTGGCCGCATCCGTGCTGTCAAACAAGGATTCTGCTGCTGAGGTTCCTCTCCCACCTTATAAAAATTCCATGGATTCCCAAAATATAACACGAGTGGTTTTCCTGTATGAAATTTAGCTATACAACTCAAATACATAGATTTATTATTTTTGTTTTACTTAAGTAATTGTCTAACTGGTATTGAGTGGCTACTGCCAGGTGGTTTTAAAGAAATAGCAATACATTTACACGTAGCAAGGTTCCACAACAGAAAAGCATAGATCACCAGCTATAGATCCAGAACTTACATTCCCCAGAAGATGTGCTGGGGGACCCCACGGAAAATCTCATGCAAGCCACTATATGGGAATTGACCAGAAGTTTAAACTTCCGTTGGGCAACTACTCTTAGCTGTGCCATGGACTCTCCAAAACTCTGATATAAATCTGAGACTTTGGCTGGTTCCGAATCTCTCTCCAAGTATGTGTATACACACACATGCACACGCGGGTTCAAAACGGGGCATGGTTTCACTTCCCCTGATGCTGATGTCCTGCACAGAAGGGACTATGAAGCTGAGGCAGTGCACATTTCCCAGGAGGTCCAATCGGACATCCAAGTGCAAAATGTGCAGCTCCATTCCGAGGCAGTTTGATTAGTTTGGTTCTATAAACAGCTGCTGTGGCTGAGTAGCAGTCAGTCAGAAAGAGTAACGGGTGAAGTCAGATGAATGTTCACAGACACTCTTTGGTTACAGTAAGAAGTCTTGCAACACCAGGTTAAAGTCCAACAGGTTTGTTTCAAACACGGGCTTTCGGAGCGCAGCTCCTTCCTCACATGAGGAAGGAAAAGTGCTCCGAAAGCTCGTGTTTGAAACAAACCTGTTGGACTTTAACCTGGTGTTGTAAGACTTCTTACTGTGCTCACCCCAGTCCAACGGCGGCATCTCCACATCACTCTTTGGTTAATTCTCAGTCCGTTGCCCCACAAGACGGACATCAAACCCCACTGACCTGTCATTCTGTTTAGCTAATTTAAACGTGCTGAGCAGAGAGAGGGTCACCAAGTGGCCTGCTGGGAAAATAAGCCATTGCCAGTGATCAATAACAGATCTGTGAAGGAGGCAGGCACTCTTGCAGTCCAACATCATTCTTTTTTTAACTGAATTTTTACATCCCCCTCTGCTGGGAGTGCACAGTTCCAGGAAATGTGCTCCTGGTGTCGTGCCAGAAATAGCACAGTGGACTGTTTAATTGCAAAATAATATTTTTTAAAAGGTTTTATACTTGAAAGGTGCTGACTTGTCAAACCCCATGATACCTTACTGTGAACCTCTAGGGTATCACAGTTGCTGATGCACATCAGGTTGAGGCAGGGACCCCAGACGAGACAACAGTCGGAGGTCTGCTGGATCCTAGGACCTAGCTGGATCCCAGCCTGATGCTGAACCTATGGAACATTCTATTCCGGAGCTGATGGAGATGTTTGGGAGCGGCCGGGACATCCAGAAGGAATCATCAGTGATGCTCCAGCAGGTCCATAGCCGATTGGAGGAGTCCCAGGAGCTACGGGCGCAGGGGCTGTCGTTGGCAATGCGTGGCACCGAAACCAACACTGCCACAGCCCTGATGCACAATGTCAGAAGCATTAGTGAACCTGCCCAAGGTGTGGCGCAGTCGGTGACGGCCATGGCCGAAGTCCTCAGCAGAATATCCACTAACAATGACCCAGTGCTAGGCTGACATGTTCGCTCTCAGATGGGAATTGCTGAGGTGCTGCAGAGCATGTCCCAGTCACTGAGGAGCATTGCAGAGGGTGTTGACAGAATGGGGCACACCATGGGGAGCCGCTAGGGCTGCTCTTCTGGCACGCTGAAGGTTCGAACCAGCTATCTATCTGTCCTGAGGTGACATCCAGGGCCCTTTGGGCACCGGGAGGGAGGAGAGTACGCTGGGTGCCAACCCAGACGTGTCCCATGGCATGGGGATGGTGACTACCAACGTTCCCGAGTTCCACCCCTCTGATGAAGCCACGTCCCGCAGTCAGCACACTGGACAGGGCGGCACGGCTGAGTATGTGCTGCCAACAAGTGTGCCTTTGGCCTGTTCCCCAGTTCATCTCCAGGACCGTCCCCCAGCCCTTGCTGGTCCTACGCCTCATCATTCTCGTCTTCCTCCTCGTCCATCTCCTCCTCCTTGGAGGTGACCACACGTTCCTCATTCCCCCACCTCCAGCACATCGCTTTGTTGCTGTGCCAGGTTGTGGAGAACACAACAGACCACCACAACGGTAACCATCCGGGAGTGTACTGCAGGGCACCACCAGAGCGGTTGAGGCATGGGAACTGCGTTTTGAGCAGTCCGATGAACCGCTCAATGACAGCCCAGGTGACCATATGGGCCTTGTTGTATCGGGTCTCTGCTTTGGTCTCCATCCTCTATTCTGGCATCATTAGCCAGTTCCTCGTCAAGTACACCTTCTCCCCAAGAGCCAACCAGCCATCTTGAGGTGGTCCTTGAAGAGGCCGGGGATGTCTGACTGCCCCAGGATGTGCGCACTCCCTGGGAAGCGTGCACACACATGCATGATCTGCATGTGGTGGTCACACACTAGTTGTATAATCAGGGAGTGAAACCCCTTCATGTTAATGTAGGGCACTCCCAGTTGGCCTGGTGCACGCAAAGCAACATGTGTGCAGTCTATCAGCACCTGAATCCGCCCACGGTGGATAACCCGGCTGCCCGGCATCTTGTTGGGCTTGGTCCATGTTAAAGTTGATAAAGTTTTCTGCCTGGCAAAACAGGGCATCCATTACCTGTTGGGTGTACCTGTTGGCTGTAGCCTGAGAGATGCCACACAGGTCCCTGCTTGAACCCTGGAATGACCCTAAGGCACAAATGTTGTGGGATGCAGTGACCTTGACGTCCACAGAGAGCAGGTGTCCTCCTACTCCACTTGGTGCCTAGTCCACTAGGACATGGCACAGGTGCCGCACTGTCTCCTTGTTGAGGCGGAGCCTCCTGCGGCACATGCTGTCCATTATTTTTTTGAACCCCAGCGATGCCTGTACACTCTGGGCCATCGCGGATCTTCCCCTCTGGGTCTCAACATGGTTTTGTGCCCCGCCCCACCCCCCACATACATACACGCACCCGGTCCATGCACTCCCAGCCACTGTGGGCCTCCCTCATCAGAGCGTAGACCCTGTGACACCCATACATAACGTTACCTGGTAACAGCCGCTGGTTCCTGCCCTGTTGCACTCGACCACACTCTGGTTGTGGACATGTCCCCAGAGCTGTGTCCTATCCCCTGAATGTTCAGCTGTTGGTTGCTGTGTCCATGGTGTGGCCTTCTGCAGTGTCCAGGCATTGTGGTCTGATCGGGATGCTACGCAAGAACTCCCACATACTACATGGCCTGCCCACCCACTGGAATCGATGCGGATGAGTTAAGTGCCCGCTTCACCACGATTGCCAATTCAGCTGTAGCCTTCAGCCACATGGCCAGAGGCCTCCGTAGTCGATAGAGGTTATAGATGGTCAGTGGGGCAGATGGACAGGGACAAAGGTTGCCCCCAGAACCTGTACACACGATCCGGGGGTTGGCATGGTGGACGTGATGATCTCCCCCAGCCCTCTCCAAACACTGGGGCGACAAGCCCAGTGCCGCCGGTCTCTTTGCCTGTGAGCAAAGATGGCTACTCACCTCCTCGGCTCCCCGCAGAAGCCTTTCTGTCAGATTCACGTTTTTAAGAAGTGCTAATCAGCACCAGCATGGCCACTTACTGGGGAGACCGATGAAACACGCAAGGCCGTTGGATATAGGGTGGCTCCTGTTAATTGGATGGTAATAGGGCTTAAGTGGTGATTATTGGTTTCTCGCCACGCTCCGGAAGAATCCCGATTTCGCCTACGGGAGCGGGTCGGGTGCATCGCACACTGTTTAGCGCCTGCCATGGTTCTTGTTTTTGGCTGCTCACGCTATTCACCGGCCGCTATTCACCGGCCTCGTTGCGCTATCACTCAAGTGAAAGAAGGTCAGAGAATCGCACCCCCAAACCACAGTTATATCAATGAATTTGTCACTCTCTGGATAGATAAAATGTTTATTTGAATGTTTTCACCAAAGTTTCTCCAATGACATAATATCAATTATATTCTTTAAACTGTTACCTCCCTGTTGACGTTCTAGTCACACTCATCACCTTTTCTACTTTGTGTATATTCCACATTTCTTTATGGAACACCACATGAGAGCTATAGAAGGAAATTATTTTGGTCCATCAGTGTGCTTTGGATTATCACCCAGCTTACTAATTGAGTATCAGAACTATAAATTGCGTAACCCATGCAGCATTTCAATTTGGAAGAACAAGTATTCCATACTGGGCCAATTTGAAGGCGTAAGGGATTTCCTGTGGCTGCACCATACATACAATCTCTGGCGGCCAATGCATAAATCCTCCGGGGGGGGGGGGGGGGGGGGGGGAGTCCCAGACCACACTGATATACTCCTACTCCTTTGCATCAGCATTGTACTCTTGATGAGACCCATTTCCTCTGTCAGTTGTCGAATTGTTCTCCCATCCTGTTCCGCCAGTGCAATACAATTGTGGAATGAATCGGGCTTTCCAGCAGTAGAGTTATCTGGTAAGATTGCAATAATTGGTTTAATTTAGAATACTTATGATACTGAAGCCGTGTAAATAATCATTCGCTCAAATAACCTCACTCTATTTATATGTAATAACGCATCTTTCAATTATCTTGTATGTTCAAACCAACAATTTACAGAATTGAGATGCCTAAAGTATTGCTAGTTAATCTGTTTCCACTTGATGAAGGCAATGTGGTAAAGAGCAAGGTCAGTCTGATCCTTGGATTTCTCTCCATCATGCCATCCGCCTGAGTGCATTGCAGACTCTCACTGAAACTGGCATTTTAACCTGTGTAGTGAGAGTTGTGAGCTTGGTATGGAGCAAGTAGACATTATAGAATGTAAAATTCACTCTTTTCCACCTTTTAACCCCTTTAGCTTTGCAACATCTAGGTTTTTCAAGAATACTGAAGCTTTTCAATTTAACAATAGAACATAGTCATGACCATTGTGTAAATATATGCAGAGCCATTTGCACCAGCAGCATATCATAAACAGTAATAAGGTTAATATATAATTAATTAGTTTTTTTTGGTCCTGACAGAAGGGAGTATGTTGGTCAGGAAACCAGAAGAGCTCCATGATATTCTTTGAAATATTCCTATGGACATTTAACATCAACTGCACCAGGCAAGGAGGGAGGAGTTCAATTTGGCATTCCATTCAAATAATTTTTAAAAATTCATTCATGGGATGTGGGCGTCGCTGGCCAGTTCAGCATTTATTGCCCATTCCTGAGGGCATTTAAGGGTCAATCACATTGCTGTGGGTCTGGAGTCACATGTAGGCCAGACCAGGCAAGGACGTAGCATGCATCACAGTGGTTAGAACTGCGGCTTCACAGCTCCAGGGTCCCAGGTTTGATTCCCGGCTGGGTAACTGTGTGGAGTCTGCACGTTCTCCCCGTGTCTGTGTGGGTTTCCTCTTGGTGCTCCAGTTTCCTCCCACAAGTTTGAAAGACGTGCTGTTAGGTAATTTAGACATTCTAAATTCTCCCTCTGGGATGTGGCGACTAGGAGCTGTTCACAGTAACTTCATTGCAATGTAAGCCGACTTGTCACAATAAAGATTATTATTAAATATCCTTCCCTAAAGGACATTAGTGAACCAGATAGGCTTTTACAACAATCAAAAATAGTTTCATGGTTGTCATTAGACTTTTAATTCCAGTTTTTTTAATTGAATTCAAATTCCATCATCTGCACTGGTGGGATTTGAACCCATGTCCACAGGGCATTACTCTGGGTCTCTGGATTACTAGTCCAGTGATAAAACCACTATCCGGCAATACAGAAACTCCTCAGGAATGCACAGGAGTCTCAGCTTACATTAAAACAGTGTATTTATGTAATGCCTTTAACTTAGCAAGATGTCACAAAGTCCTTCACAGGAGTGTTATCGTACAGAATTTGACACCAAGCCACATGAGATCGTGGGACAGGTTCCAAAATCATGGGTAAAGAGCGGAGGTTTTATGGGAGGAAGAAACAAAAGTTTAAGGAAAGAATATAGTAGCTTTGAGGCCACTGTTGGAATGAAGGAAATCAAGTATGCACAAAAGGCTCGAATTGGGGAATTTGCAGAGTATTGCAAAGCTGGAGCAGTTTACAAAGGGTGATTGTGAGCTTTGATTGACTACCTTTTCACTTGTACTGGCAAGAGCTAACAATTGAACGATGTGAATGCTGATCATGCAGCAAATGCACTGTATTTCTTGTGCAGACACCTGGGCCGGGATTCTCCAGGCCCGCGCCGACTCGGAGAATCGGCGTTGATGCTGAGACAGCCCGCGGGCCGGTGCGACGCCGGGACGTGAATCTCCAGCGACGCGGCACCAGTCGGGGGCCGTTGAAAGTGGCCCCTGTGGCGATTCTCCGTGGTTGACCGTCTGAGTTCCCGCCGAGTTCCAACGGCGTGGTTCCTGTATGGTTCCACCAGAGGGAGCTCAGACCTGCGGCTGCGGTGGCCGTCCTGGTTGGGGGGGGGGGGGGGGGGGATCAGACTCCCAGGGGGCCTCCACGACGGCCAGGCCCGCGATCGGGGGCCATCAATCAGTGGGCGCACGCGATCCAGGTGGGGCCTACCTTCTTCCGCGCCAGCCCGCACATGCGCGGACCCGCAGTGAGCAGTGCAGGGCCACATACGGCAGCTGGAGCAGTGCAGAGCACTCCAGCGCCCTGCTGGCTCCCTGTGGGCAACAGAATCACTGATCCAAGAGGCCCGTTGGCGCCGGCATGAAATACTCCGTGTTTACACCAGTGTCAACACTTTGCCGCATTTTCAGAGAATTCCAGCCCAGATATTTGGAGCATGGGATACTGAATGAATTGTTTTACCCTGGCAGCTTGCTTGTCACCAGCTCGGGTCACTAGGAGCTATAGATTGGTAGCAGGCCTCTTTGTTACAGCCGATGTTTGGGAGTGAAGAAAAATTGTAATATTTTTTAAGTAAAGAAAATATTTTCTATGCTTGATGTGGTAGTCGGTATTAGAGGTATTACGGTACCTGGTTGATGCTGTAAGATCATTGGTGTGGGAGGTACCTGAGACAGCAAGATCATTGGTGAAGCCTCCCTGCTGGTTCCGCCCAGTAAGGCGGAGTATAAGAGTCTGTGTCTCCCCAGCTGCTGCATTCTGTACCTGCGCTACTGGGGGAAACATCTAGTCCAATAAAGCCTTCAATTGTACTCCAATATCGCTTCGAGAGTTATTGATCGTGCATCACCTATTTATGCAATTTCAATTTTAGTGCTTTTATTTCTTCCTGATTTTCAGTTTATTTTCTGTTCACTCTTTGAGTTGTATAGGCTTGGAGGGCCAAAGGGCCTGTTCCTGTGCTGTATTGTTCTTTGTGTCTGTTCTTTTTGGCTCATTTGGTTCATTTGGTTCATTGGCTCTGAGCCACTAAACTGTGTAGAAATAGTAACCTTGACAGAGCTGTCAGCATTGAGCAAGCACTGGATGTGAGATTTTTAGTCAAAGGTTTGTTTCATAAGCTTCATATAACAAATATAGTTAAAATTGGAAAGCAGCATTCACAACATCACATGGCAACAAACTAAATTTGCATTTATACATATCCTTAATGTAACTAAATGTCTTAAGGTGCTTTGTAGAAGAAAATATAACAGTGAAACCGTATAAAGAGATACAGGGGCAGATGGCACAAATCGTGGTCAAAGAGGTGGTGCCTGAAAAGAAGACAGAGTTACAGCGGTTTAGGGAGGGAATTGCACAGCTTGAGAACTTAGCAGCTGAAGAATAGTAATAGTTTTACTTTGTTTGAAAAGTTTCAGCCGTGATATGCGAGTTGCACCACAGATCTGTCTGTAGCTATAACTTTGATGAAATATGTTTTCATTTTGATTGGGTTTGTGGTGTTCTTACAATACTGCAACGGGACATAAAATATATTATCCATAATAGCATGGGCAACCTCCACAAGAATCTCGTGAAATAAATAATCAATAAGAATATAATGGATTGCAAACTGTAGTCAAGAAGCACAATTTTAGCTAGCACCCATGTCTACTTTAATGCACTTTGATTTTTAAAAAATTATTCTGATTTTTTTCAAGTACAAGAATATAATCTTTTTGACAAGACCCAAAGAGCAATATAGATCCAGAATATACAAATGGGAGATGGTTTTACAAAAATAGTCTGGTTCACTGTCAAAAGTCATAGTGATAACACGCTTACACATGCTGTCAAAGGTGCTTCTCACACCAATTTGACTTGACATACTCCCTTCACAAAAACCAAGATAATTGAACTGAACACCTGTCTGTAATGTTTGCAAAGGTTGTTCATTAGGATTGAGAATTTTGTCCGTTCTCTGGTTACCAACTTCAAGTCAGAAGTTTATACCTTTTGAATATTTCCATCCTTTTGATCCTTCAATCTAAAATTAGCTGGTTAGCTTTCACTAATCTGCTGTTGGTTCAGGAGTTAATATATACTGACATTATGAACCATGGAATCAAATTTGCATCACCTCCCAAACCATTACTGACAACAAAATGCGTGTTGCCTTTGTACTGTTATGGAACACATGATGCATTCTCCCGTCAGATTAGGAATTTCATAAAACTTTGATTTCCACCCCGGATCCAAAAAAGAGCGCACTTCCTTTCATTGGATTGGCTATGAAGAGAACGTTAGTGTCGTTGTGCAGAAGAAGCTCCTCCGTGCATGCATAAGAGCATTAGATAAAAAAATAATAGCAGAAGCAGGGCACATGACTCCTTGAGTCTGCTCTGCCATTCCAACAAGATCATGGCTGATCTTTGATCTTAGTTCCACTTTCCTGCCCAATTCCCATATCACTTGTTTCCTTTTAGAGTTCAAAATTTATCGATCTGTCTTGAATATATTAATCGACTGAGCTTCCACTGCACTCTGGCATGAAGAATTCTAAAGATTCACAATCCCCTGAGTGAAGAAATTCCCCTTCATCCTTGGTCTTAATTGATTGAGTCCCTATTCTGACACTGTGAGCCCCAGGTTCTAGACTCTCCAGCAAAACATTCTTATTCATTCATTCTTATTCATTCATACAATGAGTATGGCACTGGCAAGGCCAGCATTTGGTGCCCATCCTAAATTGCCCTTGAGGTGGTGACTTACCTTCTTGAACGACTATAGTCCATATGGTGCACATATACCCACAGTGCTGTGAGGGAGGGAGTTGTACTGTTTTGGACCTAGCTACAATAATGGAATGGTGATATTTTCCGAGTCAGGGTGGTGTGTGACTTGGAGTGGAACTTGACATTGCATGCATCTGCTGCCTTTGCTCTTCTAGGTGGTGGAAGTCATGAGTTTGGAAGGTGCTGTTGAAGGAGGCTTGGTGAGTTAAGATTCTGAATTCTGCCGATTATTTAGGACTGAGTAGAGAAATTCGGTCACTGAGTTTTGAATCTTTGGGATTCTCTACTTGAGAAAGCTGAATATATTAAAACTGAGATAGACAAGTTTTTGTCCACGGAATGGAGGAATGGTGAGAAAAATGGAGATGGGGCAAAACATCAGCCATGTTAGTGTTGAATGTTGGAGCAGGCTTGAGGGGCCATATGGCCTATTCAGTTCCTGTTTTTTTAAATATTCCTATTTTGTTACCACTGCGCATCTTGTAGATAGTATGGACTGTTACTACCACTTTGTGCCAGTGATGAAGAAAGTGAATGTTTAAGGTGGTGGTTGGGGTGCTGATTAATTAAGCTGCTTTGTCCTGGATGGTGTGGAGCTTCTTGAGTGTTGTAGCTGCATTCATCCAGGCAGGGGAGATACTTCCATCACACACCTGAGCTGTGGCGTGTAGATTATGGACAGGCTTTAGAGAGTCATGATTCACCGCCTCTTGTAGCCACAATATTTTTGTGACTTGAGCACAATTAATTTTCTGTTCAGTGTTAACCTTCCAGTGTTGTTGGTGAGGAATTTGGTGACGGCAGTGTAGTTGAATGTCAAGGAGAGATAGTTACATTCTCCTTTGTTGGAGATGGTCATTGCCTGGTGTTTGGGTGGCACAAATGTTACTTGCCGCTTGTCAGTCCAAGCTTGAATGTTTTCCAGGTCTTGCTGAACACGGGAATCAACTCCTTCAGTACTGAGAATCATAGAATCATAGAATTTACAGTACAGAAGGAGACCATTCAGCCCATTGAGTCTGCACTGGCTCTTGGAAAGAGCACCCTACCCAAGGTCAACAACTCCACCCTAGCCCCATAACCCAGTAACCCCACCCAACACTAATGGCAATTTTGGACACTAAGGGCAATTTATCATGGCCAATCCACCTAACCTGCACATCTTTGGACTGTGGGAGGAAACCGGAGCACCCGGAGGAAACCCACGCACACACTGGGAGGATGTGCAGACTCCGCACAGACAGTGACCCAAGCCGGAATCGAACCCTGGAGCTGTGAAGCGATTGTGCTATCCACAATGCTACCGTGCTGCCGAGGAATGACAAAATGATTGCAGTGGTGTTGCTCATGGCCTGATGAACTGTGTCATTATCTTTAGGAATCTGAAGGGGGACTAGGCAAGAGATGGCTGTTATTGAATATTTTGATTTTTCACTCATGATGATGAGGAACAAAATCTGCCTGCAATGATGCCTGTGCAGATTTTAATGCACTGGCTTTATTCTTATGCAAAGTAGAATCCAAGAAAAGATGCAATTTGAAATGAAAATCACTTATTGTCACGAGTAGGCTTCAGATGAAGTTACTGTGAAAAGCCCCTAGTCGCCACATTCCGGTGCCTGTTCGGGAGGCTGGCACGGGAATTGAACCGTGCTGCTGGCCTGCCTAGGTCTGCTTTCAAAGCCAGCAATTTAGCCCCGTGCTAAACCAGCCCTTTTCATGCTACTTCCAGAATCTGTGACAAATGCATGACCATTTTTCTGGATTTTGATACAATTTTAAATCTATGTCTCCACATACCTACCAGTAATTGATAATGTGAAGTTTAAATTAAAGTGAGCTTTAAAATATTGCTACTTTTTTTCTTGTCCAGGAATAGCTCGAGTCGCCCAATTATTACAATGGAATAAAACTGAATCAGCGTTTCAAACTTTGTTATGATGCAGTCTGTTGTAAGGGATTATGCAATGGCTTTTAAACTGCCCAGCTACTGAAATAATCTGTTCCTGGAATACTTGAATTTTTAATCTCTTAATGGTATTGCACATTCTCCCCGTGTTGCGTGGGTTTCGCCCCCACGGTGTGAGTGGATAGTCAGAAACTTCTTCCCAGGGTATAAGTCAGTTACTAGGGGACATACGTTAAAGATGCAAGGGGCAAATTTTAGAGGAGATGAGCGAGGGAAGTTCTTCACACAGAGGGTAGTGGGTGCCTGGAACATGCTGACAGGGGAAGTGGTGGAAGCAGGTATGATAGTGACGTTTAAATGGCGTCTTGACAAATACATGAATAGGATGGGAATAGATGGATACTGACCCCGGAAGTGTAGAAGCTTTTAGGTTAGATGGGCAGCATGGTCAGCCAGGCTTGGGTGGCCAAAAGTCCTGTTTCTGTGCTGACTTTTCTTTGTTCTATGTTCTGTACCAGGACAGCAGACAGGGCTGAATAATAAATATTCAGTTTGCGAGGATACCCACATCATAAAAATTATTTGAAGAAATGACCATGTAAATAAAAATGTTTTATGGCAAGTGTGCAAGTATAGTCTTTGCCATGGGCAATACACTAGCAGGAGATAATAACCAGCAATTTTTGATAATTAATACATATTTTGCAAAATCACAGGCACTTGTAGTCTAACATTTCACAACTAACATTTCGTGTGTTTGTAGAAAGGCCTGAATAGCAATGAGGTTTTCCCATATGATGTGCGTCACAAATATTTTATATAAGTAGTGCACTTCTGAAGTCTGATATTCATGTTTGTTTATTGGATAAGCAAAAAATGAGGTTGCAATTCTTCCATTGTTTTTTACTTTATTAAATCCACCGTTGATACTGCACCAAACCGTAACGTTTTAAAGAGTACTATAAGCAATGGTGTAACTAAATTAGCTAAAAAAAACTTACCGAGTACTGCTATATAAAGCCCATTGCACAGCTTTGAATATTTTCCACAAATTCTTAAATTTGACATTTAGAAGTATTAAGGGATTTTAGAAATAGTTCTATATCTAGACCTGTAAAAATGATTTTCCCATTCAAAGAAAAATGACATTGAAAAGGCCATCTTATTTGTTGTTTACATGATTTTGTTTATCAGTATGCAAATCCTATCATTAATTTGCTCAAATGACGCATTTCCGCAGCAGTAGTGAATCTTTTCCAGAGAGAAGGTACATTTTAGTGATTACTGAAAACAACTGCTGGAAAGGTTGAGCAGGCATGGGCTTATCCAGGAATTTAAAGCTCCATCAAAGCCAATTTATATGCATTGTGATGCACACAAATCTCAGTACAGTGTTTTTTTAATTCTGTGACCGGATGTGGACTTCACTGGCAAGGCCATCGGTCAGGTTCTGCAAGGTGTTGGGATTCATGTGCACGCGTCATCCATGGCCCAGGAGAGGGCTGCCCCCTCACAGGCAGCCATCTCCCAGAGCTAACAGGACATTCCGCCGCGCTCCGGGGTCTGACCCAGTCCCAGCAGGCCATGGCCCAGTCCCAGCAGTCCATCGCTGAGAGCATCGGCCGCCTAGCGCACGTGCTGGATGGCATCGCACACCCAAAGGTAGAGGTTGCACAGTCCTTGACAGGGATGTCACACTCCCTGGGCTCCGTCGCTGCTAACGCTCGGACCGTCCAGGACTGGCTGCGCCAGGTGTCGGTGGTGCGACGGCACATGTCTCCGATCACACCTCCGTCCCACAGTGAGGCCTGGGGGCCACCGGACTCCCCGAGGGAGGAGGAGGTTCTGGGGCCCGTTCCAGTAACTCCAGCAAAGGAGGTCCCTGAACACTCGGCCACCCCCCGTTCCGTCCCTGGTGCATCTGGTGGGCAGCGGGCAGGACAGGCTGGCCCCACGCCATCCAGCATGCTCGTCGCGCAACCTGGCCCACTGAAGCTGGGCTACACCAGGAACCGCGTGCCGACGGGGAGCCACGTCGCAGGGCGGGACTCTCAGCAGTCCGCCTCCACTCCTGCTGTACCATCTGGGGATACACCTAGGCGTAGTGGTAGGGCCCATAAGGCAAAGAAGTTAGACACGTAGTTAGCTGGCACGGGTGCAGGGCACAGCTTATTTGTAGGGGCTAGGGCATCTGTCCATGAATGTCACGATTAAAGTCAATGTTACACTGAATTTTGAAGATTCTGTGCTATGTCCGGTGTCAGGGAGCTTGTGAGGGTGACCGGTGGTGCTGGGGTTTACATTCGGTGAAACGGTGATGCCGGGTGTGCTTTCCCTCTTTCTCCCCCCCCCCCAGCCGAACACCGTCGTCCTCTGCACACCGACGCCAGCTACCCCACATGGGCACGTGATGCAGTGTCCGTGATGAATACAGTGACCACCAAGGTGGAGGGATCAGCTAATGCCATGAGTCAGATTTTGTCTAACTAATCTGAGCTCACAGCTCATCGCGGAGCGGGCTGTCATCATTCAACATGGCACTGATCACACCCGCTTACACAATGTAGTGCAATCCCATAGTGCCGCAGTCGCAAGGTAATGTGAAATTGGTGAGGTGTGCGTGGTGCGGAAGTGCAATGGTGCGGGGTGGGGGGGGGGGGGGGGGATGGGTAGGTGCTGGGTGGTGCCCGTGTGCGCGAATGGCGGTGCAAGTGCCAGTGTTCAGTGAATCCCTCCCCCGCAGTGTGTGAACCGTGCGGCCACCAACACGTTGCGTGCCCACTGTCCTCGACGGTGCCGTCATGCAGCCTCCTGGACATAACCAGCACCCGAGTCGTGTCTGTGCCCGGCCCCCACCCCGATGCTCGTCATCCTCCTCCTCCTCCTCCTCCCCGTTTGTGGAATCTCTGCTGCCATCGGGTTCTCCCTGTGCCTCCTCAACCAGGGCATCACCCGTCTGCATGGCTATGTTGTGCAGCGCACAGCATACCACAACTATGCGACATACCCTGTCAGGCCGGTACTGCAGGGCCCCTCCGGTTCGGTCCAGGCACCTGAATCGCATCTTCAGCAGGCCGAAGCACCGCTCCACCACACCCCTGGTTGCTGCATGGGCCTCGTTGTATAGGCTCTCTGCGTTGGTCTGAGGCCTCCGTATTGGTGTCATTAGCCATGACCTCAACGGATAGCCCCTGTCGCCCAGCAATTACACCCTGGACCACGGTATCCCGGCCACGTTGGCGAATCCACATGCCCGCGCTTCTTGCTGTGTGCGGTCCGACAAGGTGTCGGTCACGATACGGATGCACCCGTGAACCGATGCCTGTGAGACCCCGGATAGGTCCCCGCTCAGCGCCTGGAAAGAACCGGCTGCATAAAAGTTTAGGGCCACCGTCACCTTGATGGACACCAGTATAGCATGTCGTCCTCCCGTTCCACGTGGTGCAAGGTGCGCCACGAGGTGGCATATATGTGTGACTGTCTCACTGCTGAACCGTAGTCTCTTCCTGCATGAAGGACATTCGGTCACAGTAAAGCCTAGGCCTGGCACCACCAGCACTGGCTCCTCCTCTTTTCTCCCCCCGCCCCCCCCCAGCCCACCATTGAGATCAGTGCCTGCATCCTGTGCATTCCCGACGATCTGGTGGGAATCGGGAGCGCCTGCAGCCTGCGCGGCGACGACGGGGCCCTCTGCGGCCGCCCCCTCAGCAGCAGCAGCCGCTGCCACTCTGAGCCGTTGCAGTCTGTGCTGCCGGATGGACACCTGCAATACAGCCGCTCCAACCACTGCGGTGAACATGGCTGTCTGGTTAGCATACATGGTGACCTGCACGAGTGTGGGGGGGTGGTTAGAGAAACAACATGTTACACGGAGGTTCTTGGACACCTCGACAGCCAGGTGGCATGGGATAGCTGTGTGCCCCGGCGGCCTGGTCTCGCTGCAGTCAGCCTAACCGCTGGTCACTGTCTGCGTCCACCGGCCAGTTCACGCCGTCCTCCTCACTGGTGCGCCAGTCGCCTCTGTCCATCAGCAAGACTAAACCTTGCAAATACGTCCTCGTGGCAGGACGGCTGACATGTGGCACCCACAGATAGGCAACCTCCTCCTCTTCTCACCCCTCCCCTCCCCTGGGCATGTCTGCAGCCTTCCACGCAGGCATCCTCCTCACCCCCCCCCCACCCCCGCGATTGGCAGCAGCGTTCTCGGAGAAACCTTCCACCGTCCCCCTCTGCACCGTCCGTGTCTGCAGAAACTCCGGGACAGGGGCTGCACACCTCCTCGCTCCTCATAGTCAGCCAGCACGACTGGCTGACAATTTTACTTACCAGATGTGACTGGCGATGGCGTGACCTGGGCTCACGCCGTCGGGACTTCGGCCCATCCGGGGATTCTTCGGTCAGCAGGGGTATTGGAGAATCCCCGTTCTGAGTGTCTCGGGCGATTCTCCGGCTGGCGCGGCGCCGACCTTGACGGAGTCGTTTTCGCCAGTTGGGAGAATGGCGGGACGGCGTTGGACCGGCGTCACCTGATATAATGGCGCGGCCGGCGATTCTCCCAACTGGCGCGGCTTCGGAGAATCCCACCCGGGATTCTCTCAGCCACGTGTATTTCGGTGATGGGAGGCGGCGTGTCGTTCATTGGTGGAGGGATTCTCCGCTCCTGTCGCTGCCAATGGATTTCCCGTTGAAGCATGGGGAGCCCACGGGCAGGGTCCATCGCCAATGGGACCTGAGAATCATTATCTGTTTGAAAATATTTTTATTCAAGTTTTTTATATTTTAGTACTTGAAACACATATTGCAAAGCAAGCACCTCCCCCCCCCCCCATACCCTCAACCAAACATCCCACTTTGCCCCCCCTCCTTAAAATGTAGTACAAACAACCCCCATCTCTTGTGAAACCCCTCACTTGCCCTCCTCAAAGCAAATTCCACCTTTTCCAAATACAAAAACTCCATTAGATTCCCAGCCACACCGAGGCACAGTGTAGTTAAACTGACCTCCACCCCAACAGGTCCCACCTGCAAATGATCAAAGAGGCGAAGGCTAAAACATCTGTTTGTTTAATTTCCTTGTAATCACCTTTGTTTCTCGATTAAATTGGCAGCCAATGATGATTCATCACTGCGATCACTTCTCTGATGCCGCAGATCACATGGACTTTAAGCCAAAATAGAACACATTATTCTGTCAAATGTAAACTCACCTGTACATATTACACACCTATTAAGAAGGGTGGCACAACAGCACAGTGGTTAGCAATGTTGCTTCACAGCTCCGGGGTCCCAGGTTCGATTCCCGGTTTGGGCCACTGTCTGTACGGAGTCTGCACGTTCTCCCCGTGCCTGCATGGGTTTCCTCCTGGTGCACCGGTTTCCTCCCATAAGTCCCAAAAGATGTGCTTGTTGGGTGAATTGGACATTCTGAATTCTCCCTCAGTGTACCCGAACAGGCGCCGGAGTGTGGCGACTAGGAGCTTTTCACAGTAACTTCATTGCAATGTAAGCCTACTTGTGACAAAAAAGATGATCATTATTATTACTTCAACAGCAGATACAAAATCAACCAAATAAAGGGTTGCCAACCCTGGAGGATTGGTCTGGAATCTCCAAGAATTGGAGATCAATCTCCAGGAGAAAAATCATTGGGACACTAAAAAAAATTGTTTTTTTTCCTGCCATTTACGCTAAACATTTCTCTTGATGGCACACCCAGAAAGGCATCATCCAATTTTTTTTTACGAGTCCTTTTGCTTTCCGATTGGTGGAGGCAAGCAGTGAATCACAAGGATAGATATTTTGGCTGAATAGTGGCTGGGGTGTGGGAGCAAGGCATGTTATGAAACCTCCAGGAATACGTTTAATCACAGTTGACAACCTTAACCGAATGTCGAGTTGAGTAAGTTGGAATTAATTTATGTTATAACCCCCACTAACAGGTTCAAAAACAGCTTCTTCTCCACTGTTACCAGACTCCTGAATGACCCTCGAATGGACCGATCTGATCTCTTCAAACATCTTCTCTACTAAGTAATATTACACTCCGCATGCTTCACCCGATGCCTGTGCCTATGTATTTACAATGTGTATTTTATGTTTGCCCTTTTTTTTCATGTAAGGAATGATCTGCCTGACTGTACACACAACAATACTTTTCACTGTACCTCTGTACACATGACAAGAAAACTAATTCAAATCCCAAATCCCACGGAGGCTATGGGGTGTGTATCATTTGTTTCCATGTGACCTCCACAGAATATGGACTTCCCCTCTTATAGGCTTCCCCTTTAACGAGGGGAGCCCTCACAGTATTAAAAACCCCAACCTGGGTGAAGGTTGCAGAGGGAGACCCTTCGGGTAGAGGAGATTTGTATATTGTAAATAAAGGAGTATCGTGTTGCATCCCATTTGCCCTTTTATGCTTATTTTCTCGGCGTTGATACTTCAATTTAGTAACAAAGACTGAATAATTCACTGCAAATAGAGTAGAAATGGTAGCCTTTGGTTATTTCTGCAGCACATTAAGCAACCTAACATATTCAGATTTGATTAATTTCAGTGACAGCTTTGATTTTTAAAGCACATTGGTTTATTTTTTTAAATTTGAAGTGCCCAATTTTTTTTTCCAATTAAGGGGAAATTTAGTGTGGCCAATCCACCTACCCTGCACATCTTTGGGTTGTGGGGGTGAGACCCACGCAAACATGGGGAGAATGTGCAAACTCCAGCACATTTGTTTCTTGACAGAGATTATACAGGCATGGTTTCTCTGTCCATCACACGCTGAACCCGAATACCACACTCCTCAAAAGGACACAGTCCACCCCACTGCAGAAATTTCTGCTTTCTGAATGTCTGTTTAAAATTATTTTCTGGCTTCGCATTGCCTGGTTTTAACCTTTCCTGAGTCAATAGCATGTGTCAGGATTTTTCCCCCCTCTTTGGAGATTGATTCTACAGGCCATTGTACCGGCTACATAACTCCAGCTGCACATTTCTATCCAGATACTTTAGATTTTCACACATATTCCTGCAGCATCATTAATATTCTGAAGAGAATTTGCTGCATCCTATTCAAAGAACAGTGTAGCACAGGAAAAGGCCATTTGGCCCCCCACGCCTGTGCCGATCATGATGCCTGTCTAAATTAAAATCTTCTACATTTCCGGGGCCCGTATCCCTCTATTCCCATCCTATTCATGTATTCGGTAAGATGCCTCTTAAATGTCGCTATCGTGCCTGCTTCCACCACCTCCCCCAGCAGTGCGTTCCAGGCACTCACCACACTCTGCAAAAACACCTGCCTCACATCTCCTCTAAACTTTGCACCTTAAACCTGTCCCCATGTAATTGACTTTTCCACCCTGAGAAAAAGCTTCTGACTATCCACTCTCTCCATGCCACTCATAATTTTATAAACGTCTATCAGGTCGCCCCTCGACCGCCACTGTTCCAGTGAAACAATGTGAGTTTATTCAACCTCTCCTCGGAGCCAATGCCTGCTAGATCAGGCAACATCTGGTAAACCTCTTCTGTGCCCTCTCCAAAGCATCCACATCCTTTTGGTAGTATGGTGATCAGAATTGTACGCAATATTCGAAGTGTGGCCTAACTAAGGCTCTGTACAGATGACTAAGGCTCTGTATAGCTGACTAAGATTCCTGGTACCATCAAAAGATATCTTATAGTTTTTAACAGGATTGATGTGCCTTCCACAATATTACAATGAGGGTAATTATAACAGTTGATTTCAACTATCCTTTTAAATAAGACTCTTGGTCACAACAACAAGTTGCATTTATATACCACCTTAAGTGGCTTTTTGTAAAGCAGGGCCACATGACATTTAGTACCAAGTCATCCGAGGAGCAGTTGGAGCATGTGTCTAAAAGCTTGGTAAAGATGCAGGTTTTAAGAAGTACTTTAAGGAGAACTCTAGTTGTGTAAAACAATATGTTACTGGACCAGAGGCCAGGAAACATGAGTATAAATCATACAGAGCAGCTGGTGGAACTTAAATTGACTTCATAGATCTGAAATGAAATGCTAGTGTCATTGGTGAACCAAATGGATTGACCATTATTAATGCCATTCAGGGGAGGAAATCTGCCACCCTGGCCAGGTCAGGCCTACACATGACTCCAGAGCCACAGCAATGTGGTTGATTCTTGATGTCCTCTGAAATATTTTGGCAAGCCTAGTCAATCATATCAAACCACTACAGGAATCACTGTGAAGAGAGGTCTTCAGTTTAAAATTATCATGAAGGATGAAAGGGGGGGGGGGGGGGGGTGGCATGTGGCACAGTGGTTAGCACTGGGACTGAGGACCTGGGTTTGAAACCCGCCCCTGGGTCACTGTGGAGTTTGCACATTCTCCCCATGTCTCCGTAGGTTCCCCGAAGATGTGCAGGTTAGGTGGATTGGCCACGCTAACTTGCCCCTTAATTGGAGAAAAAATATTTGGGTACTCTGAATTTTTTTAAAAAGGAGGATGAGGGGAAAAAACGCTGTAAGAATATTCTTCGGGCAGAGGGTTGTTGGCGAATAGAACATTTTGATGCAAGGCGAGGTCAAGACAGAGACTATTCAACTTCTCAGAGGAACTTGAATAAGTATCTGAAGCAAAATAGATAAGAGTTACAGGGAAAGAGTGAGCAAAAGTCTCGATCAGCGTGAAGATGGTGTGTCCACTGCTAACTGATTTTAAATACCCACCCATCATATTTATTGGAGTCTTTAGATCTTAAGTCTTGGCTCAAATTTGAATCCAGCAATGAGAAGAGTTGGGAGGTCATGTACTGAGATTAATTCCAGTGAAGTACCCTACCATTGTTCATTGTGAACTACAAAACCTACCCCTTCAGATCTGTCTTCAGTTCCTTGACCTGCATTGTTTTAAAATAGAGTTGTCACCCTCAAAACTACAAACCACCTCTTGGCAACATTTAGCCCCCTCCCCTCACTCCTGACAATGCTCTGCCCCCTCCCCTCACTCCCTACAATGCCCAGCCTCCTCCCCTTACTCTCCACAGCACCTAGCCTCTTACTCCCAACAAGACTCAGCCCCCTTCCCTCACTCCTGACACTGCTCAGCTCCCTCTCCTCGCCCCTGACAGCCCCCGGCCCCCTCCCCTCACCCCCGACAATGCCCAGCCCCCTCCCTCACCCCCGACAATGCTCAGCCCCCGCCCCTAACTCCTGACATTGCTCGGCCCACTTCCCTCACTTCGACAACCCTCGGCCACCTCCTCTTACTCCCGACCATGCTCGGCCCCCTCCCCCCACTCCTGACCATGCTCGACGCCCTCTCCTCCCTACCATACTTAGTCCCCTTCCCCCTCTCAGTTCAGTGTTGACTCTCTCCCCTTCAACTAACCCCCCCTCCCCATTCACCCCAAATGTGTTCAACCTCTCCCTCGCACTTCCGACATTGTTCACTCCCACTCTCCTTACCCTCAGTAATACTTATTTCCCCCTGGTGCACTCCTCAATAATCCTCACTCTTCCAGCATTGGCAAAATCAGATCTTGGGATTCTGGAAGGTGAGTTGTGAGAGGTGGGTGAACCTTATTGGGAGGGAGGTGCTGCGCATTGTCGGGGGAGGAGGAGATAGGAATTGACAAGAGGGTGGGTGGGCAGGGTCATGATGGTGAGCACCAACAGGGGGATAAGTGAGCACTGTTGGGAGGGAGTGAGCACTATTGGTGATGCGATCATCAATTCACACGAAACCAGGTGTAGAAATAAACTAGACTAGCTTTAATCAACTAGAACAGTGCCTGCCTGCGACTGACCTGTTAGTGGGAGCCGCCTACAGGGTGACAGCTCTTTATACCTCCCCTCAAGGGGTGGAGCAAGGGGCGGAGCCCACATAGGCCCCGACATGCTACATTATAGGTAATACCATACAGTGGTCCTTGGGTGGAGCCCATATGGGCAACAGCGTACTACAGGTAAGCATGTGGTGAATTGTTACAGCAATACATTCACCACAATCAGAAAGGGTGGTAAACAGGTGAGTACAGTCACTGAGGGGGGGGGGGGGGGGGGGGGGGGGGGGAAAGAACAGGTGAGTGTCATGATGTGCAACCAATGAACACTCAGAATAGGTCACAACCAATGAGCAGTCAGGACACTCAGACGTGGCATCACCACAAGGGGCATGACATAAACACTATAAAAGGGATGAGGCACTCGCACCCTGCCTCTTTCCACAGACAGACATCGAGAGAGTTAGACAGAGTTGATCAGCAGCATCACACCCCAGCACGTGGCTTAAAGCAAGCTGGTACAGTTAGACTGAGTTACTACAGTTAGATTAGCAGAGAGTCGAACTCATTTGAGAACTGTATTAATAGTTTAATAAACACGTTGAACTGATTTCAGAGTCTGGAGCATCCTTTAGTTAAGACTCCGTTATCCGAAGCAGCAAACACAACAGTGAGCACTGTCACGGATATGATGAGAAAAACAGGTGCGCACTGTCGCAGGGGCAGGAAACAGGTGAGCACTATCGTGCGGGGTAGGAAATAGGGGAGCACCATCACAGGAAACAGGCAAACACCGTCCCGGGGACAGGAAACAGGTGAGCACTGTTGCGGGTGTAGTGGGAAAAACAGGTGAGCACCATCACAGGGGGCAGGAAACAGCGGAGCCTCATCACAGGAAACAGGTGAGTTCTGTCGCAGGGGACAGGAAACAGGTGAGCACTCTCACAGGGTGAGCACCGTCGCAGAGGGCAGGACTTCCTCAAGGACCTGTGTTTTGTGAGAGCCACGAAGAATCCGGCACGAATTTGTAGAGTCAAACAGAAAGTAACTTTATTTGCAACAATATGTACACAGCAGAAGTAGTTGACCACTGCTTCCTTCTGTAGCCAGTACCACACTGGCTAACTCTATTTAGACAGCTGCAAATACTAATGATTTCCCCCCCCAATTGTGAGCCCTCCTACTCCTCAAGAGACGTGGTGTAACCAATTGTCCCCAGCCAATAGGATTCAGGCAGGTTATAACACCGAGGTAGAGCGACTTGTGTTGAGTCATTTTCCATTGGGCAGACTGGAAGATTTAGGCTAGTGAGAACAATTTTGGACAATAGAAGCAAAATACTGCGGATGTTGGAAATCGGAAGTAAAATCAGAATATGCTGGATAAATTTGTCAGGTTTGACATCATCTGTAAAGAGAAAACATTTGAGTCCATCCGACATGTTTAGTTGTCGGAGGGTCATACGGACTCAAAATCAACTGTGTTTCTCTGCACAGATGATGCCAGAGCTGCTGAGTTAATCCAGCATTTGCCATCTTAATTTTGGACAACTTTAGCAAAGAGTGAACATTGACATGATGGCTGGAATTGGCACTTTTTTAAAGAAGTATTTTAACTCTGCTATTTGAAGATTTTATTCATTAACATGCATTGGAGAATGCTGACCTTTTTAACATTAAGATGTGTGGCTGATGGGTTAGCAGAGGTCTGATATGGTTGATTATAATTAAATGGTTTCATCAGTGATAATTTGTCCTCTTATTTTAAGATGCGTTATTTTGACAGGAGCTCTGTGTATTCGACATTATTTTATCAGTCACACTAACTGATTTGTTTAAATTTGTGTATGGCGCATTCATCAAGTTTAAGGGGCCGTCTCCGTTATCCCTGCCATGCCATTTATCCATATCCTAATATTGCTGGTATCAAAGTTCAAAGTCACAAAGATGTCAGTTGTAACTCTATCCTGACCCGTTGCAGTGAGGATCAGGAGCTGTCAGTAAAAATGTATTATTTGTCTCAGTTTTTTAATATGCAAGGGCTTAGTTTTGAACAATTGGCCAAACATTAGATCTAACATAACTGGTTTCCCAGTTAGTTCCTTGACGTACTGATTTAGAAAGCCCAAATTTTGAAATGATCAATCGTTCCATTGTACATTCAGCTGAGCTCATGAAGGAGGCGACAGTAAACACAGTATTAAATGTCTCTATTTATAATAATCACTGAGTATCTTTTGGCAAAGAGTGGCAACTATTCCAGATCTGACACTTCCTGAGCCATTTCCAGTGTAGTTTAAAAATATTATGAAGAAATATTTTCCATTGAGAGGAAGCTGGCTGCTTTTTAAATTGTGCAGATTTCAGTGGTTAGCACTGTTACTACACAGCACCAGGGACCCAGGGTTCGATTTCTCGCTTGAGTCACTGTCTGTGCGGGGTCTGCACATTCCCCCCGTGTCTGCTTGGGTTTCCTCCGAGTGCTTCAGTTTCCTCCCATAAGTCCCGAAAGACGTGCTTGTTAGGTGAATTGGACATTTTGAATTCTCCCCCAGTGTACCCGAACAGGCAACGGAGTGTGGCGACTGGGGGCTTTACACAGTCACTTCATTGCAGTGTTAATGTAATAATTTATGTAATAATGTAATGTAATATCACAAAATATTTAGACTGTACATTTCTCTGTGAAATAAGGCAGCTTAAGAATCAAAACAAACTTTATATCATGGCCAACTATTGGAGAGATGAAGATATACACATGCACAAGACATGGTGATCCAGTCCTTGGCCAAGTGTGTCCCTTGAGGCACTTTGAACTGAATATAGCTCAACTGAGCACGCGAGGACCTGGAGTTGATCCCGTATAGGGCCTCTCTCCAAGCCTTGCTTCTGAGTGTAGGGACCAGTTCACTCTCCCATTTCACCTTTTTCCCTCCCCTCCCCCCCTTCCTGCTCAGTTGGGAGAGAGCAGATGAGAGAATGTGGCCATATAGGACTGAGATGGACCCCCTGCTCAGATAAGTCGAGGAAAGAATCCTCTCCAGTAAGGTGGACGGTGGAGCCAAAGGAAAGGAAGGGAATGCCGGACGGGTGAAATCGCAAACCTGAAAGTAGCGAAAAGAACCAGAGTTGAAATTTGTCCACTAATTCTCTAAAGCTGGCAAACCTCTCCTCGATGAACAGGTTACCAATGTGCGTGAGTCCCTTCAATTTCCATAAGTTAAAGGTTGAGTCCAGCCCTGACGGTAAGAAAAGGTGGTTGTTACAGATAGGAGCCAGTGAAGACAAGGACAGCAGTTTAATATGTTGTCGAAACTGTTTCCAGATTCTAAGAGAAGAGACCATCACCAGGTTCAAGGAATATCTAGCGGGAGAAAAATGCAATGGTGCAGTAACTATGGCGAGGAGAGTGGATGTAATGCAATGTGGGCAAGTCTCTATTTGGCCCCATATTGAACCGGGATCGCTGGTCCACAGTAAGATTTTTTGAATATTGACGGTCCAATAATAAAATAAGTTTGGGAGGGCAAAGTCCCCTTCTGCCTTTCCCTCTGGAGGATAATGCTGCGGATTCTGGAATTCTTGCCCACCCAGAAAAAGATGGAAATCAATTTATTATCTTTGATAAAAAAGGATTTGGGCAAGAAAATGGGGAGGCATTGAAAGAAAAGAAAAATCGAGGGAGTATGTTAAATTATATTGTTTGAATCCTGCCAGCTGAAGATAAAAGAAAGTTGCTCCATCTCTGTAGGTCCGATCTAACATTGTTTCTTTTTAAAGTTTAAAAAAAAATTTAGAGTACCCAGTTATTTTTTTCCATTTAAGGGGCAATTTAGCGTGGCCAATCCACCTAACCTGCAAATCTTTTGGTTGTGGGGGTGAAACCTACGCAGACACGAGGTGAATGTGCCAACTCCACACAGACAGTGACCCAGGGCTGGGATCAAACCTGAGACCTCAGCGCCGTGAGGCAGCAGTGCTAACCACAGCGCCACTGTGTCACTCCTAACACTACTGATCAGGCTGGAATAATTCAATTTGTGGAGTGAGGCCTAATTATGGGCCACCCTGACCCTCAAGTAACAAAAACTTGTACTGGAAAGGTGAAAGGGTAATGGGCGGGATTCTGCGCGAATCGGGGTGTGAATAAACAGTGCAAACCCTGGCGGGAACCACTCCGGCGTCGAGCCCGCCCTAAAGGTGCGGAATCCTTTGCACCTTCGGGGGCTAGGACGGCGTCGGAGTGGTTTGCGTCGGCCGGCGGGAAGGGGCTTGGCGCCACGCCAACAGGCGCCGAAGGGCCTCCGCTGGCCAGCGCAAGTTGGCGCATGTGCGGGAGCGCCAGCGTCTGCTGGCGTCAACCCCGCGCATGCGCAGGGGGGGGTTCATCTCCGCGTTGGCCATCACAGATCAGTACAAGGCTCGTAGAAAGTGCTCCTAGAGCGCTGTAGCAGACATATGGCCTTATTGGTGGTCAGTAACTCAAACTGGGTCTGCAACATTTGTCTGGGTCTGCAACATAATAATAATAATAATCGCTTATTGTCACAATTATCTGCTTGCATATAATACTGGTGTGGGATCGAGTGAGTACTGGTGATCCACCTTGAAAATGGAGACCACCAGCTTCTGTACTCATTTTTTTCTCTATCTTTATTTTGCTTTTTGTCAATTAATTAAATGTAATTTATGTTTTCTTGTTTTTCACTTCTTGGCTCAGACTCTGAGAATTCTTCAATCTGATTAGTTGAAGAGCCTCACTGTTGTATTCCCTGTAATGTGGAGCTGCCGGCGTGGACTTGGGTGAGCACAGTAAGAAGTCTTACAACACCAGGTTAAAGTCCAACAGGTTTGTTTCAAACACGAGCTTTCGGAGGAAGGAGCTGCGCTCCGAAAGCTCCTGTTTGAAACAAACCTGTTGGACTTTAACCTGGTGTTGTAAGACTTCTTACTGTATTCCCTGTGGAGAGTGATGCATGGGAACAGATGCTGGATGACTGAAGTCTCTTGTGACAAGTTTGTGAAATGTCTGTTGGCAACTATGTGCGAAGTAGAGAGGGATACCTGTTCCTTTGTGGCTGAGGGGAAACCCCTCGTAATTAAATTGCCTATTTGCTATGCATGTTGCAATAGCTTTGTAACTGTTTATTTGGATCAAGTGAATTAATCTAGGATAGGCTCAAAAGATACTGTGATCTGACTATGATCTGATGCCCTCCTTTCAAAGATGGAAACCGTGTTTAAAATACTGACTAGCAGTGGGATAGATCTCTTCAATACTTGTGTTAAATGGTGTAAACAAGCCAGTGGCTGTACTTTGAATTTAACATATAAAATAAAACTATAAAATCTCAGAAACATGCAAAAGAATCCTCATGAAATTTTCTCTTCCATATGCGCATAGAAAAATAATTAGCTTTCTACACCACACCTGTACCTATTTGATCATTAAGCAGAATAGGGTTAACTCCTGGTAGAGGGCTGTTAGTGCACTTGCAGAACTTAAGATCAGATTTATTTAAGGTTAATGGTTCTGCATGACCCTTTCCACTAAAAGTCATGACACTTGCCCCCATTCAGCACTCAGTTTGGTGAACCTTGAAAGTGGAAAGTGCTAGAATTTGTGTTATTTACTTTGGGTCTAGGCTAGGAGCAACTTTGGGAGGGTTGAGTTGTACTTTGATTTCAAAAACTAAATTGTTATAATGTTCTAGGTTTCTATATTGAAAGTTCAGGCAAAACTTATAATGAGGATTTTTCTTTTTAACAGTAAATCTAATAAGTATTCAGTGTGGACAGCTTGGATTTCTTGCACAAAGCTTGGTTGTGTCGAGTAATTTTCGGGAAAACTGCCTCTTTTTAAAAAGAAATGCTGAGTTTAATAGTTTGTCGAAACAGGGGGCTGGATTCTCTGCACCCCAACGTCGAAACCGCGGCCGGCGCTGTGGTGGAGAATCCATTTCCCTGCACGGAATCGGGACCGACGCCAGTTCCCCGATTCTGCGGACCCCAAAAGTATGCGCACCGCAGTGCACGTACCTGGGGCCATTGATGGAGGCCCGCTCCGTCATTCTCCACCCCCGGCTGAAGTCCCGATGGCGTGGACCACTCATGGACCTGCTGGTTGGGATACTAGAGTGACAGCTGCGGACTCAGTCCGTGGCCATCCTGGTCAGGACGGGCCGATTGGAGGGCAGGAGTGGCCTTACACGCGGCCGGGCAATGTTTGGGCGGGTAGTCAGTGTCGGGCGCATGGCCAATCAGGGGTCTATTTTTAATGTTCAGCTTCGCGGTCTGAGTCGGCACAACGTGGCCGCTGGAGGCTGCCGCCATGCGCATGTGTGGCATTCAACTTGGAGGTACGGGGGCCCGTATCTGCAGCTAAAGCTTTTAGTTTTAGGCTGGGTCCCTACTAGCCCCCTGCAGGGCTCGGAATATGTGGCCCTTTCACGCCAGTTTTTCTGGCGTGAAAGTCTACAGTTTCTACGGTGGCGTGGGGGACATAGTCCCAAAAACAAAAAATCCAGCCCAGGATTTGGGTTCTTAAACATAATCCAATGCACAAAGGAGGATCTTTGCTCTCTCACTCAGTGTTTTATTGCAATGTAGCACCACCATTATTAAACTGGCATTTTGCACATATATCCCGAATGTGACATTGTGAAGTCTATGCTGAGATGATTGGAAAGTACAGAGACTGTTATTCATGGTGTCTAAGGAAGCAGACCTTGTTGAAAATGTACAAACCTAGATTGTTCACAGTCAGCAGTTTTACAACCTTTTAAACGTGGTCTTCTAGTTTCAGACCCTTTTGCACTGGTCAACAGCCTAATGACAGGAAATAGATCGCATTCCTCATGATATGAAACCTGTATCTCTGCATTACCTGCTTTAGCAGACTCCATGGACTCTGGATCATCAATATTGCTGCGCTGCTCGATTTTGCTTAATTTCATGATTCAGTTCAATATTTCAGTTTATCTGACGTGAATTCCACTCACATCCCGAGAATCAGATTCAAAACAAGAAAGCATTGTAATTTTCTCAGAGTGGTGCTTATTTTGCACAGGAAGCACACAAGCCTAAATGAAATAGCTTCTTTTGTACGGACATCCAATAAGAGCTGCAGAATAGCAGAAAGAGCCTTGCTGTATCAACTTCATTTTTTAAAAGTATGAAGACATTTCTTTGTAGAGGAAAGGAAATACATTTTAAACATAAAATGCATGAGCAAAGATGCACAATGACACTTTGTGGATTTAGGGCAGTTCACCGGCTGCTTCCATGCATACCAATTAGAAGTTTTAGCAGACAAAGATGAAATTAATATATATAATTATAAATACATATATAATATATGTCATTTGGGTATTTATATTCATGTTTGTATATATTTTTTTCACTTGAACTAAATATCTTGGAATATAAAGGAGAATCTCCCCCAAAATTGCCACAAAGCAAAGCAGCTGCAAGCAAAGTCAATAGTAACTTTCAGAAGACAATTAGATGTATACATATATTATTTATTTATTCAGGCATGGGATGCAGGCAATGCTGGCGAGGCCAGCATTTTCTCCATATCCTTAATTGCCCTTGGCTTGCATTTATGTAGCTTCTTTCACATGGTACAAATGCCCCAAGGTTTCACATGAGTGTTAACAAACAAAATTTGGGCAAATAACCAAATTCTCAGCCAAAGAGGTTGGCTTTAATGAGCATCATAAAGGTGGATAAAGAGAGCTAGAGAAAGGGGGGGGGGGGGGGAAAGCTTTGGGGAGGAAATTCCAGATCTTCATGCTTAGGCAGTTGAAAACAAAATTTATATTTTTGAAAATTGTGGGGCTAACTGGGGAAATGGGCAAGAGTCTTAGTGGATAGCTTAATCCAACTACTGAGACAGGCAAAATGGGCTGAACAGCTTCCTTCGGTGCTGTACATTATAACTTGAAAGGTATTCTATGAAATAGAGCTTGGCTCTGGTTTCTTGGATTAACTTCTACCTCGAGGTCTTGGGTTGATTTTTAACTCTCATTATGGGAGCGATCTAACCAAAAAGAATCAGAGTCCGTTCTGGGTGGGATCAGCCCATTGGGAACAACCTCACTATCTAATGGCACTCTGTTGCTATGTCGGACCCCAGTGTGGAATACCCCCGCCCCACTCGAGGCCGCACCTAGCGCATTGATTTCCTGCACTGAGGATGTCCTCGACCCCCAGCACCCCTCTCACCTGTTGGGGGGCCCTTGAGCCCCACCACATATCGGCAGGGCATTCCCGGGCCCAATCTTCGGCATGGGCAATGTCAGCTTGGCACCTTGGCACTGCCAGACTGGCGGTGCAATGGTGGCACTGCCAGTTGCCCAGGTGGCACTGCCAGTTGCCCAGGTGGCACTGCCAGGGTGCCAGACTGGCAATCCAAGGTTTTTGGGAGGCACCAGCAGTGCAGGAATGCCAGACCGTCCAGAGGCCGACCACCCAGGGACCTCACATCACCTGAGAGATCACCCTCAAGTGCCGGGACGCCTGGTTCCCATTTGTGGAACCCCGTATTAATCAGCGCTCAGCTGGGGTCTCCCCTGTGATGTCATTGGAGGCGGGTGGCCGTTTGATGCAGTGTCAGAATGGCTAAGTGGATTTTTAAACCTAACCATGAAATGGACGGGACCCAGATCATCATGATCTCATGAGGGATAATGACCCTCGGGAATCCAGGGAGCGGTCATATCTATTCACTTGTATGAAGTTAAAATCGAGCCATATAGTTCCGGAATGAGGAATGAGAATTATTCACTTAAAAGATTTACATCTACAAAATACTTTTTCATCCTAAAAGTCTTAATGTTTATCAAGCTGATACGAAATTTATTTAACGGAGTTTACTGTTTTAAGAATGACTTAAATTTGGATATTTACGACTAAAGTAGAAACTCTTCCTCATTAAGTATCTCCCTGTGGTGAAAACATTAATTAGTTGTGGTAATAATAATCGCTTATTGTCACAAATAGGCTTCAATGAAATTACTGTGAAAAGTCCCTAGTCGCCACATTCCGGCGCCTGTTCGGGGAGGCCGGTACGGGAATTGAACCCATCCTGCTCGCATTGTTCTGCATTACAAGCCAGCTGTTTAGCCAACTGGTTTTGGTTTAAAGCAAATCCTACTTTGTGAGGATTTGTAATTCACTAATTTAAATCTGAGGTCATTCTTCTGTTCAGGGTCCATGTTCAAAGTGAATATCTTGTTACCAGTAATATTTGTGCCACAGAAGTGCCAGGCAATGACCATCTCCAACAAGAGAAAATCCAACCATCTCCCCATGACATTCAATGACATTATCATTACTAAATTCCCCACTCCTCCAACATCCTGGGGGTTACCATTGACCAAAAGCTGAAATGGACAAGCCACATAAATACTGTGGCTACAAAAACAGGTTAGAGGCTGGAATCCTGTGGAGAGTAATTCATCCCCTGGCTCCCCAAAGCCTGTCCACTTTCTTCCATAAGGCACAGATCAGGAGTGTGATTAAATACTTTCCACTTGCCTGAATGAGTGCAGTTCCAAAAACACTCCAGACACTCAACACCGAGGAGGCACAGTTGCACAGTGGTTAGCACTGCTGCCTCACTGCTCCGAGGACCCGGGTTTGATCGCAGCCCCAGGTCACTGTCCATGTGGAGTTTGCACATTTTCCCTGTGTCTGCGCAGGTCTCACCCCCACAAACCAAAGATATGCAGCGTAGGTGAATTGGCAACTCTAAATTACCCCTTAATTGGAAAAAAAGAATTGGGTACTCCTAAAATTTTTTAAAGAAGCTCAACACCATCAAGGACATAGCAACTTGCTTGATTGGCACACATCCAACACCTTCAACAAGCAGTACATGTGTTGATGGTGCACCACATGGTGATATATGCAGTTCCAGATTTTGACCTGATTAATATTGAAAGGTATATGTCTAAGTTAGGTTGGTGTGTTATTTGGAGAGGAACTGATCATGACCATTTCAATTTTAAGCCGTTAGTCCTGTTTTTAGCCAGTCAAAAGTGTGTCTATTGGCCGTCACCGGAATCGGAAAACGTGATTGGGTGGAGAATCAGTTCCAATGCTGAATCGTGGCAGGAACCTATCTCATGCCAAACGCAATTCGATGTCACCTTGATAGCGGCATCAATGCGTTCCAGGACGCACGTAGAGTAAACACCGTTTGCATATCATTAGTGGGCCTGGCCTGGTATTCTTCTTGGACGCCGCGATGCTCCGCCTCCGATGGGCCAAATTCCTGACGGTGAGGTTCACTGGTGCTTTTAAAAATTGTGAAACCGTCGTCATGGCTGATGGAGAGAGAGGGTGTACGGAAAGTGTCCAACATCACCATTGTTCGACAGATGTGCCGCTGGCCTGGGGGCTCTGCAAAGCTCGGGGGGGGGGGGGGGGGGGGTGGAAAGTTGTTGAGGGTGGTGGGTGGGGGTGGGAGGTGGGCTGTGGGGTTGGGGTGGACGGGCACTGAGCACCATTGCCGCGACCTGCAAAGCAGCCATGCAGCTGTGCAACTGACTGCGCATTGACTGCCCATTGTGAACTTAGGGCCACAGGTCCCCCCAGAGCAACCCTCTTGGTGCCCTCTAACCCCAGCCAACCCATCAGCGGGATGGGCGCACTGCATTGCAACCAGTGCTATCTTGTTGGCTGGGTGAGTGTGTGTGGGGATTGTAATGTGTGTATGTGGCTGCTTGTCAGCCTCCTGAGTATTAATCACAGAATCCCACACTGTTTTGTGTTTGAATTGATTGTGTTCCATGTGGCGCCAGTGCTAGCCCCTCCGCAATCACTGAATCGGTCACCAGTTTTGGTGTCGTGGAAGTCCACGAATCCTGCCCCGACGACAACACTTGGTCTCAGGAACGGAGAATCCCGCCCACATTGTTTTGCAACCTGTTCCTTCTTCAAAGGTGGAAGGGAGAGTTGGGATGGCTGGGGTGGAAGGGAGAAAGGGCCCAGAGGCAGCTAAATAAAGGGTTTAAAATGAATGTCAAAAAACAGATCAGAATAGATTTAGCATGAAGGAAATTCAGTTGGAGTGCAAAGTAAAATTAAAATAATTCAGAGCAATGAGGGAAGCAGAGTCAGTGAGCAGGTAAGAAATATTAAAGCATCAATTTTAAAAACATGATTTACATGTAATAACTTGGCAATTATGCACTGATTTGTGTAGCTATACTGCTATAATAGTATTATTTCAGGTCATAGTGCTTGGATTAATAATATGCAACCTCCCGAGGATAAAACCTGGAGGATAAAATCTTACTGGAGCTTCAGGCAAACATTAAAATTTAATGACTCACAGGACCGAGCACTAGCTCTCTCTATGGGTGTGATTCTCCAAGCCTTGCTCCAGGCCGGAGAATCCCCGCGAATGGGCCATGCCGCCCCAGCACACGTTGGCGCCGGGTGGTTGGCGCGACGCTGGTCATGGGCCGCTCTACCAGGCCGGCCCGCTAATTCTCCGGCCCAGATCGGCCGAGCAGCCGTGGGAAAAGAGCCGAGTCCCGCTGGCACCATTCTAACCTGCTCTGGGTCGGTGGGACCTTGGCGTGTAAGGGTCGGGTGGCGGCCTGTGGGGGAGAGGGGTGGTCTGACCCCGGGGAAGGGGGCCTCCGATGTGGCCTGGCCCGCGACTGGGACCCACCGATTGGCGGGCCGGCCTCTGTGGCTGGGGGCCTCCTTTCCTACGCGCCGGCCCCTGTAGCCCTGCGCCATGTTGCGTCAGGGCCAGCACGTTGAGGAAGTCACTGCGCATGTTGGCGCTGGCACCACTGCGCATGGCCTCGTTGGTGCCAGCGATGCGCAGATCCTGTGGCGCACAGTTTGCACCGGGATCTGCAGCTGGAGCTGTGTGAACCGCTCCAGCGCCGTGCTGGCCCCTTGTGGGGGCCAGAATTAGACATAGGAACGGCCCGTTTACGCCGTTATAAAACGTGACGGCGTTTACGACGGCGTGGACACTCTGCCGTGGGATTGGAGAATCCCACCCTATATCTTTAAATATTTAAACTCGGAAGTTTAGGGGAGTTGGAGAAAATGAAGATGAAGAGGAGGCACTAAAGATATTGACAGACAACGTGCCTGGTCCAGACAGGATGATGATGGATGTTGCAGAGGGAAACTAGGGTGAAGACTTTGGCCACAATCTTACAATCCTTCTCAAATATGGATGGTGCCAGAGGATTGCAAATACTACCCCTGCTCAACAGGGATAGATGAGCCTGGTGACTATACAGACCAGTCAGCCTATTGCCAGTGTAAGGGAAACTTTTAGAGACACCAACCTTAGACAGTTAATTGTCACTTGGCACAATATGGGTTAATAAATAACGACCACCATGGATTTTTTAATAGGTAAATCCATGTTTGACCAATAGGAGTGAGTTCTCTGATGAAGTACTGTGATGGAAAGTGTTGATACTGTGGTTGATGTACATATGGGGCAGATTTGTTAGCCCCACTATGAGGGAGGAAACAGAAGCTGGCGGGCTGGTAATTTTGCGCACTAAGGTGGCATGGTGGCGCAGTGGTTGCACTGCTGCCTCCGACGCTGAGGACCCGGGTTCGATCCCGGCCCTGGTCGTTGTCTGTGTGGAGATTGCAAGTTCTCCCTGTGTCTGCGTGGGATTCACCCCCACAACTCAAATATGTGCAGATTAGGCGGATTAGTCACATTAAATTGCACCGTCATTGGAAAAATGCAATTGGGTACTCTGAATTTTCTTTGGCCGGTGTGGCTGTTTGCCGGCATTATCCTGTTCCCAACACATTTCCTGGAGGCCAGTTGGATGCAGAATGGCTACCCGCACGCAAGTGACAGCTAGCTTGTTAAATCCATTAAGGGGCTAATTAAAGCCATTGATTTTAAAGTTTCCAGTTGGTCTGCAGGACCCGGCAGTGTCAGGAGCACGACTGCCATCAGGGATAACAATAAAAAAGCACCCCTAAATAATGCTGAAATGGTTAGCAAATTCTGCCATCCTGGATCCACAGTGATGGATAATTGGTCTCTTGATGAAAAACTCAAGGCAAGCAGAGGGAAAGCAGCTACCATCTTCAGCTAATTCACAAATAACATCACGCTGTCTCTTAGGTCCAAGGTTCATGAGGTCTGTGTTCTCACCTTCTTGTTATGATTCTGTGACATCAGGTGACTTACTGCTGTCAAAAAAAGAACTCCCGCTGCTTTCACCTTCGTTGTTTGCAGAACACTCAGCTTCCATTGCTCACTGAGGTAATAAATTCTAAAGATTAATGACCCCCATGAGAGAAGACATTCTTCATCTTTTCTTAAGTGGAAGACCCTTTGTTCTGAAACTGTGCTCCCTAGTTCTGGATTCTCTCACAAAGATGAGCGTCCTCTCAGCATTGATCCCATCAAGCCCACCTCAGTATGTGTGCTTCAGTAAAATCACATATCATTCTTACAAGTATAGGCTTAACTTTTGACCTTTCTCATAAAACAACCGCTCCATCCTAGGAATCACTGTTAGTGAACCTTCTCTGATCTGCCTCCAATAAAAGAAATAAGGAGGCCTGTTAGAACGTTTTTGAAAGTCTGTATCTGGAATTGCTCCCTTCATGGCCTCTCTGGGTGACCGTCACAGCCTTTTGCTGTAGCTGTTCAGAAAAGCATTTTTTCTTCTTCTCTCTCTCTCTCTCGCTCAGATCAGCCCACCCCCTCAAACAAAGCCTCTCCAATGAGGTGGCCAGCCTGGAATCCCTTGTTGTCTTGGCTGATAGCCAACTCCCATTCATGCAAAAGAGCAGAGCAATGCCATTCATATGCAACTAACCTTCCATTGATAGGCAAATATGTCTACAAACTCAGCGATGGACGGATGGTTATCCCGAATGACAATGTATCTTGAGTGGATGATCCTGGCTGAACCGGGGTATCCTGTATATTTCCACTAACGAGGTTAAGTCTGAACGGGACACAAACACTCAGGCTGTGGTCATATCCTTCTGACTCTGCTGATCGCAGTCTTTTCCATCAGTCTGTTTAACCCTTAATGCCTGTTATATCTTGGACCCCATTTCTGGACCGAAATTCCTAATATCTCCCGATCATGACATGGCCAAAACAGAGCACTTCAGATGTGGCCTTCCCAATTCCCTGTATGGTAGGAACTAGACTTCCCAACTTCTCTATTATCCATTTTCCTTACAATAAAGGCCAACATTCTATTAGCCTCCCTAATACTTGCTTAACTTGCATACTAACGTTTGTTGACTCATGTATGAGGACACCCAGGTCTGTCTGTATCGGAGCATTTTGCAGCCTCTCTCCATTTAAATAATATTTTGCTTTTTTATTCTCCCACTGAAATAGACTACCTCACATTTTCCCACATTATATTCCACTTGCCAAAATTTGTTCCCTTGCTTCACTTATCCACGTCCCTTTGTAAACACTGACTGTTTTATTTTTATTTCTACCCAAGAGGTACCCTGTTCTTACAGGATCTTGAGGGTTACTTCACTTTTCTTTGGACCTAACCAGTGTGTGCCATGGCTTTCAGGAATTCAATTTGATTTCCCTCTGTGTTCCTACTATCCCACTACCATCATGCTAAAAAGCCTCCAACTCTCCTTAAGCTCCTCACGATTGTGGATGCCCTATGTCAATCATCGGTCTCGCACCATTCTTACTTGGTGACTCCAACTCCGAAATTCTCCTGATTTCTGATTGCCCTCGCTTCTGTTCCATAGCTCCATTACAGCTTCTGGTAGATTCCCTCTCTGCCTGTTTCCAAGCTGTTCCAGCTCCAGGCATAAAGGCTGGCATCTTCCTGCCCCTCTGCAGCAGGTTCCCCCGTGGCGGAAGCAGTGAGCTATTGAAACGTCCACCAACTTCAGTAGGACTGGAAGATCCCACTGGGGCGATGGTCTGGAGAATTCCGGCCAAACTGCCTGTTTTAAAGCTGCTCTCAAGCTGATTCACATATTTATATGCAAAAACACCCAAAAGGGTACCATCCTGCGTAACCTATTTCTGTAGCAACATGGCATTCCTGGAATGTTCCACATGGAGCTGAATCTTAATTAACATTGCCTTCAAAATATTACTGACCCACATGAATAACCTAAACTCCTTATGGAGACAGCTTTAGACTTTTTGGGCTGGATTCTCTACCATCGGTAGCGAAGTTCCCGATAGGGCGGAGAATCCTGTGTTGGGAAAAAAAGGTGCCAATCTGTTTCCAATGCTCCGGTCCCCTGCTGGCAGCGGCATCGAGGCTCACGCCCCACGCCAATGGAAGATGGAAATTGGTCAAAATGACCCATTTGCATTCTTTCAACAGGCTGGACACCAGATTCTCCGCACCTCCATGATGCTCTGGCTCCCTGGGTCAGGATTCACGTGGGTGTGGATTGGTGCAACCATTTGCCAACGTGGGCCTGATGCGTGGACCTCGCAGTGGGCCATTGAGGTAAGTATTTAAGGTAGGTGCCCCATATTACCATTGCCTTCCCTCCGTGTTCCTACTATCCCATGACCATCATGCTAAAAAGCCTCCAACTCTCCTTAAGCTCCTCACGATTGTGGATGCCCCATGCCAATCATCGGTCTCGCACCATTCTTACTTGGTGACTCCAACTCAGAAATTCCCCTGATTTGCCTTCAAAATATTACTGACCCACATGAATAACCTAAACTCCTTATGGAGACAGCTTTAGACTTTTGGGCTGGATTCTCTACCATGGCAAATCCTTTGGAGGGCCCCCCTCCAACAGTGGTAATCCTGCCCACCCCAGCCCCCATGAGAGACATAGAAATATAGAAAATAGAAGCAGGTGGAGGCCATTCGGCCCTTTGAATCTGCTCTGCCATTCATTATGATCATGGCTGATCATCAAGTTCAATACCCTTATCCACCTTTAGCTCCAAGAGGTATATCTAATTCCTTCTTGAAATTACACAACATTTTGGCCTCAGCACTTTCTGTAGTAGTGAATCCCACAAATTTACCACTCTCTTGGTGAAGAGATTACTCCTCAACTCAGTCCTAAAAGGTTTACCCCTTAATCTGTCCTCATGTGACAGTCCACCATCCCAGGAATCAGCTTAGTAAACCTTCGCTCCACTCCAAAGCAAGAATATCCTTCCTCAAATAAGGACACCAAAACTGCAAACAATACTCCAAGTGTGGCATCAGCAATGCCCTATACAATTGCAGTAAAACATCTCTATTCCTAGATTCAAATCCTCTCTAAAGGAAGGCCAACATACCATGTGCCTTCTTTACTGCCTGCTGTACCTGCACGCTTACT